>NC_041393.1:54701621-54736868 GCF_002162155.2 Triticum dicoccoides | reverse complement strand
GTGGCATTTCTTTTAAAGCCCTTTATGTGATGTCGCTCAGACGTCCGACTGTGGCATTTCTTTTAAAGCCCTTTATGTGATGTCGCTCAGACGCCCGACTGTGGCATTTCTTTTAAAGCCCTTTATGTGATGTCTCTCAGACGTCCGACTGTGGCATTTCTTTTAAAGCCCTTTATGTGATGTCGCTCAGACATCCGACTGTGGCATTTCTTTTAAAGCCCTTTATGTGGTGTCGCTTAGACGCCCGACTGTGGCATGCATTTTATTTGTTTACCTTTCGAGGCGTCGCTCCAGACACCCGATCGGTTTTTTTGTTATTTATTCTACCTTGACAAATCTTTATCATTGTATTGAGCATTATTAGTTTTGCTCATGACGCATTCATGCATGCATTTGTTATATCTTTTCTCCGAACTGTCTTGCGAGTACATTCAAAGTACTCACCTGGCTTGTTGATTTGGCCAGATGTTGACGAAGGCGATCTCGTGGATGAGGAATTCAATAGCAAGTCCGATGCCTAGAGGAGTCCCAGTCAGTCCCGTGCGATCCTGTTTTGGTCATTGTATCATATCCGCTTCCGCTACCCCAGAATAAAATTCATCGAGCCTCACCTCGACGCTCGATGAGCTGCCAGTAGAAGTCAAGTTATCCACCACCACTTTTTATCTCGAGCTAGTAGCATGTCACCACACCCTTGTGCCATAACTGCCTCTATGTAAGATATTGGCGAGTTTGTAATAAATTGTTGAGCAGTCTCAGCTCAACCCTGTAATATATTTGATGCTACTGGTTCTCTGTTTATCAAGCATTTGTCTACCAGAAAGGATGACTTTTCCTATACTGGGTTTAAAAGATTGATTTTATCACTAAGCATTTTATTGAAAAGCCGATCGTGACAGATTTCTTTCACGCCTGCACTCGACTTGAGATATCATTGACCTGCGTCATCAGAGATTTGAGGTCATTCTGAAGATTGTTGTCGGTGTCAAAACCGGCGGATCTCGGGTAGGGGGTCCCGAACTGTGCGTCTAGGCGGATGGTAACAGGAGACAAGGGACACGATGTTTTTACCCAGGTTCGGGCCCTCTCGATGGAGGTAAAACCCTACTCCTGCTTGATTAATATTGATGATACGGGTAGTACAAGAGTAGATCTACCACGAGATCAGAGAGGCTAACCCCTAGAAGCTAGCCTATGGTATGATTGTTGTTCGTCCTACGGACTAAAACTCTCTGGTTTATATAGACACCGGAGAGGGCTAGGGTTACACAGAGTCTGTTACAATGGGAGGAGATCTTCATATCGTATC
This sequence comes from Triticum dicoccoides, assembly GCF_002162155.2. NCBI lineage: Eukaryota > Viridiplantae > Streptophyta > Magnoliopsida > Poales > Poaceae > Triticum > Triticum dicoccoides. The sequence goes on along the minus strand of NC_041393.1, from coordinate 54,735,559 downwards.
GCCAAGCTTGCCTTCCACGCCAAGGAAAGTCCCATCCGGACACGGGACGGATTCTTCAATCTTGTATCTTCATAGTCCGGGAGTCCGGCCAAAGGTCATAGTCCGGCCATCCGGACACCCCCTAATCCAGGACTCCCTCAGTAGCCCCTGAACCAGGCTTCAATGACGACGAGTCCGGCGCGCAAGTTTTCTTCGGCATTGCAAGGCGGGTTCCTCCTCCGAATACTTCATAGAAGATGTTGAACACCAGGATAGTGTCCGGCTCTGCAAAATAAGTTCAACATGCCACCATAGAGAGAATAATATTTGCACCATCTAATCTGCTGACATATTCCGCAGCGTGACATCACGCCACGGCCAGGCTTTCATTCATTTCACTATTCCACCTCAGCGCGTTTAGCGAGGCGGTTTCCTTGGCACGTCTTGTCAAAGCAGAGATCGTGTCCCCTTATTCCGGGATTCTCATCAATACGGGCGTGGGTAACCCAACCGCGCCATTAACCGCGGCTCTTGGGAGGTAAGCGAGTTTTATTAGGCCGGTGGGGGGCTCATAGTTTCGGCCGCCCATATATGGGGATAAGGATCTACCCTTTCTATTTACGCCTTCTTCCTCCTTTGCTTATCCGTCCCTGCGTGCTCGAGCTCCAACGCCCAAGCCCGCAATTCCCACCTCAACCTTCTCCAATCATGTCCGGAGCGGGAGGTAGATGGATGGCCTCCTCCGTCACAGAGGGGCAAATCAAAAAGCTGAGGAAGGCCGGATACCTGTCTAACAACATCGCGCACCGGCTTCCGGATGAGCGGCAACTCATCCCCACCCCCAGGCCCCATGAGAGGGTTGTTTTTCTTCCCCATTTCCTCCGCGGACTGGGTTTTTGTCTTCATCCGTTCGTCCGGGGGCTCATGTTCTACTACGGCCTGGACTTCCACGATCTGGCCCCGAACTTTATCCCCAACATCTCGGCGTTCATCGTCGTGTGCGAGGCCTTCCTACGCATCCAGCCTCATTGTGGCCTATGGCTGAAGATCTTCAGTGTCAAGCCGAAGGTTGTGGGCGGCTGTCAAGCGGAGTGCGGAGGTGCCATGGTGGGCAAGATAGCCAACGTCACATGGCTCGAGGGTGCCTTCGTGGAGACTATCAAAGGGTGGCAATCGGGGTGGTTCTATATCACCGAGCCGCGTGACCCAGAATGGGCAGCGGTCCCCGAATTCTGATCTGGCATCCCCACACGGCTCACATCCTGGAAAGAGATGGGCCTGTCTTGGGGTAATTCGGCGGTAGTGACCGGACTTCAAACTTGTATCAAAGACCTAATCGGCAGGAAGGTTAAACTTGTCACCGTAGTCCAGGTCATGCTCTTCTGCCGGATTCTCCCATGTCAACGACGAGCTTTCAGCTTGTGGGAGTTCGACCCGACCCAGCACCAGACTCTGTCTCGGCTCTTCGACACAAAGCATGAGGATGCCTGGAAGGTGCTATTCAAGAGCTCTGAGGCCTCCCCTCCTGTCACCGAGGATCGCGGATTCTGTGCCAAGCGCCAAGCCAGCGTGGTGAGCTTAATTTTCCCTTTCCGGGGTATTCGTTTTTCATAGATTTGATTCTATGCAGGATCTAAACTGCCATCTTTTTAACAGGACTAGCAGAAGAAGGCCGGACAAATCGACTGTCCGGCTCCCTTGCCCGAAGACCCAGCGGACGCCTGCTTAACGAAGCTGCTGGTTCCGGCACCTCATGTGGTGCCGGAGAAGAAGGCCAAGAAGAAGGCCACGGGGACTCGAAAGAGTTCCCGGCGCCTGGTGGTGTCGGATTCATCACCCGACAACCCCGACGCACCCTCCGCCTCCGAAGACGTGGAGGAGGAAGAAGAAGAAGAAGCCTCTCCCCCTCCAACGGAGGGAGGAAAGAAGAGAAAGGCTGCCCCAACTGGGGAGGCCGGAGGGTCCAAGAAGGGGAGAACTCTCCTTCCGGACTACACCTCCGATGCCGAAGACGGCGGGAAGGAATGGCCATCCAGGGTCAAGCCCCTGGAAAAATCGTAAGCATCCGGATGTCCGAATAACTTATGGCGCTTCTCCGTTATTTGGCCTTTTCTGACGCCGAATTTGATCATGCAGTACGCCCAAGGCTCAACTCGACAATTCGACGAGTGGCTCCTTGGATTCGTCGGATGTGAATAATGCTTCACTCCCGACGGCCTCCTCCCCTCTCCCTACGGACGACGCCGAGGTGGAGTCCCGAAAGGGACTAAACCAAGAGGAGGTGGTCCTGGAGGCGCCACAAGGCGACCTCCCGGACTCCAGGCCTAAAGGGGGTAAAGCCCCGGAGGGATCCAAGTCCGGCCCCGGGCCGGACACTGCTTCGGAACCATCAACGGTTCCAGAGTCCGATAGGCGGCGCCTTCTTAAGAAGGGCAAGCCTATGACGCCGGCGACCCCTATCCATCCGGAGGCGCCAGACAATTTGCTGGAGGTGCTCAACGGCGCCTCCATCGACGAGGAACACCGCACTGTTATGAGTGCGGTGATTCAGAAGGTTCTGTCCGCCAAGAGCGGGCTGACAGAAGCCTGTACAAGCCTGTTAACAGGCTTTGAGGTATGTGTTAAAAAACATATAAAAAATATTACCGCATAGACAGTAGCCCTTGATGCTCAGTTCGGTGTTCGGAAATAAAAGTCGAGCTGAGGATCTAAAAAGATACACGCAAGAGTCTAATAATAATATGTCAATATGGGAATACAGGCTGTGCTGCTGACCTCTGCCGCACTGACTGCGGAGGTCAATGCCTTGAAGGAGAACCTCGAGCGGTCCGAGAATGAGCTCGGCCGTGCCAAGAAGCAGCTCGAGGAGAAGGAGGGTATGTAATACGGCATGTAAATGTATATAAAAATACTTGGTTGCAAATAATGACAGGACCAACATAAATGTTGCAAGGGCCACAGCCGAGGTGGCGACCCTGAAGGAGGCGGTCTCCAAGGCCAAAAACAGTGCGGCCTTGGAGTGCACCGAGCCAGAGAAGCAGGAGGCACAGGTGGTGGAGGTGCGGCAAGAGCTCCAGGCTCTCGTGGAAAAACACGAGGGTTTGGAGCGTGACTCGAAGACTCGAGAGTCTGAGCTCGCCTTGGCTCTTGAGAGTGCCAAGACCGCTAAGGCCGAAGCCCAGAAGGCCCTCCAGGAGATCGAGGCGATGAAGAAGGTAGCGGCGGGTAAGGCATTCTTTACGCAAAGCAAGAATATAAAAGTTAATTATCTGCTACTTACCCGAATCCAAAGCTCTCCAGGAGCGTTCGCCGATCTACCCCGTAGTGTGTCTGATGCCGCCGCATACTACCGAGACGAAGAGGGGAGCTCGACGGAAAAGGTGTTCTGGTCTCAGTATGCTGAGGCCGAACATCCGGTGCCCTGAGCGACCAGCTGAAGCAGCTGGTCGAGCTCCACAAGGTGGCCGAACAGGCCATGAAGGGCCTCATAGCTCGGCTGTGGCCTGGAGAAGCCATGCCTGGGAGCTACTTTGGTCTGGTGCGGCGGTTCGTGGACGCGTGTCCGTGGATTGAGGTCGTCAAGCGCTCCGTCTGTATCGAAGGTGCCCATCGGGCCCTTGCCCATGCTAAAGTGCACTGGGGCAAGCTGGACGCTGAGAAGCTTTTGACGGATGTGCCACCGCCGGGCAAGGAGTATCGCACGCCCGAGATGTATTATAAGGGCGTCCTGAAGGGTGTTCGCCGTATAGCGGACGAATGCTCCAAAGATGTAATTTTGAGTAGAATCGCATCTGTTATCCTGTACGCTGAAAACTTTGTTCATATGCGTTAAGCAACGCTTGTTAATTTAAAATATTACCTTCTGTGCGGTCGTTTATCAAATCTGAGAGATGCAAGTCGTCGGCTTCGACCCCCATGCCACGAGTGCTGGGGTGTTCGGGATAAACTTGAGCGCTCTTGTTCCCATTCTTGGGTCCATCTAGGGAGCCGCTCAACACAACGAACTAGGCCGTCGGACTTATAATGCTTTGTCACTCTCACTTGGCCATAGAATTCTATAATTTTAAATTTCGGCAAAGCCCCTAGTATTCGGAAGACCGAGTTCGGGGCGCTATCCACGCCTAGGCCAGATAAGTCCGGTTCCTCGCTCTAAGCGGCATAAGTCTTTAAGGACTCGAAAAACCTCGCGAACAGCGACCGGTCTCTCGCACTATCATGATGTTCAGTTTTAGCTTTCTCTACTGAGGTGTTAATCCAGCTCAACTGGGGCACAATCGCAGTCGTTCTCCCAGCGCTACCTTAGCCAACATTGCAGAACGTAAGGTACCAAAACATGGGAGCCGGGCAAACCCAACTATTGACCAAAGACATGATTCAGAGCCGATGCATATAGTGCTATAAGTTTGGGGTGCTACACTCATGAGAGTGTTCGGTCTTCTCACACCATGTTATGGGGTGCTTAAGCCCCTGGTGTATTGGCCGTACCAAAGTGTATGGTTGCAGAATGTCATGACTGAACATATTTGTATATATAAAAATAAATGAGTACAATAATAGATAAGAGCTATGTATTGTTTATTAAAAAAGGGCTGCTGTGAAAGCAGAACGATACAAGTAGTGCGATAAGCAAGAGATGGGATTATTTGACATGTCCCCCTCCAGGGGCAAGCTGCGGGATTTTAAGTAAAACAGGTATTAAGCTCGTTATAGAGACCACCTGGACATTTGACGTGGCTTGTTTTCTCCCTGGCTGTTGCATCGTGTGTTCGGCGAGTGTGTTTCCAGACAGGCCTTCCAAATAGTTGGGTCCTGAAAGTGTATAAAAAGGAAACGGCGGAATAGGGAGCCCCTTAGTGCGGTTGAGCCGCATTCTGGGCGTGCCGTAGTTGTGCCCCTCCCCTTATGCCCACGATATCTCTAAGGCGTAATTATGTACGCGTGGTACCGATATCACCATCTGGCGAGGGCTGGGGTTGGGGCCGCACTGATATGCTTGCTCGGGACGTGCCAGCCAGATTCGTTGTAGGTTACTTTGGGCTCGCTTGACATTGTCCGGACGTTTGACGCCTGGATTGGAGAATTGCCTTGAGAGGCTACTCTGTACTTCCGCCGCCAGGGCCGCCGTGTGCTCCTCCGTTCGGAGAGAGCGTTCGGTGTTTCCATTTACCGTGATGACTCCGCGAGGTCCTGGCATCTTGAGCTTGAGATATGCGTAGTGCGGCACCGCATTGAATTTTGCAAATGCGATTCGTCCGAGCAGGGCGTGATAGCCACTGCGGAATGGGACTATGTCGAAGATTAACTCTTCACTTCGAGTGTAACCGAGCCTGTACAGCTGGCTTCTACACCTGGTATGACGCCTTTAAAGGTTGTCTTTGTGGGTTTAATCCTTGAGGGATCTATACCCATTTTTCGCACTGTATCCTGATAAAGTAGGTTCAGGCTGCTGCTGCCATCCATCAGGACTCTGTGAGGTGAAATCCATCAATGATCGGGTCTAGGACCAATGCGGCGAATCCGCCGTGACGGATGCTGGTGGGGTGGTCCCTTCGATCGAAGGTGATCGGGCAGGAGGACCATGGTTTGAACTTTGGGGCAACTGGCTCCAACGCATAGACGTCCTTGAGAGCACACTTCCGCTCCCTTTTGGGGATGTGTGTTGCGTATATCATGTTCACCGTCCGCACTTGAGGGGGGAATCCCTTCTGTCCTCTGTTGTTCGGCGGCCGGGGCTCCTCCTCGTCATCGCTATGCAGCCCCTTGTCTCTGGTTTCGGCGCTTAACTTGCCTGCCTGCTTGAACACCCAACAATCCCTGTTGGTGTGGTTGGCTGGTTGTTCGGGGGTGCCGTGTATCTGGCACGAGCGGTCGAGTATCTGATCTAAGTTGGATGGGCCCGGAGGGTTTCTTTTGAATGGCTTCTTCCGCTGACCGGGTTTAGAGCCTCTGAATCCGTCGTTGACTGCCGTATCCTCAGTATTGTCGCCATTAATGCGGCACTTGTGCTTGTTGCAACGTGACCTGCCATTGTTGTCCTTGGTATCCGAATTGCCAGGGCTCTTGGTTATGTTATTGCTGCGAGCTAGCCAGCTGTCTTATCCCGCACAAAAGCGGGTCTTGAGTGTCGTGAGGGCTACCATAGATTTCGGCTTTTCCTGTCCTAGGTGCCGGGCAAGCCATTCGTCTCGGATGTTGTGCCTGAAGGCAGCAAGGGCCTCGGCGTCCGGACAATCGACTATTTGATTTTTCTTAGTTAGGAACCGTATCCAGAATTGCCTGGCCGATTCCTCTGGCTGCTGGATTATGTGGCTTGGGTCATCGGTGTCTGGTGGTCGCACATAAGTGCCCTGGAAGTTGTCAAGGAATGCGGATTCCAGGTCCTCCCAGCAACTAATTGACTCTGCTGGCAGGCTGTTAAGCCAATGTCGAGCTGGTCCTTTAAGCTTGAGCTGGAGGTATTTGATGGCATGTAGATCATCACCACGGGCCATGTGGATATGAAGGAGATAATCCTCGATCCATACCGCCGTATCTGCTGTGCCATCGTATGATTCGATGTTCACGAGTTTAAAGCCCTCGGGGATTTGATGATCCATTACTTCGTCTATGAAGCATAGTGGGTGTGCGGCGCCCCTGTATTGGGCTATATCACGAAGTAGCTCAAATGAGCTTGGTCTGTTGTATTCGGCCTGGCCGTACTTATCATGTCCGGTGTGACGGCTAGCGTCACGTGAAGTGGGGCGCCCATGCAATCAGTAGATCGATCTTGTTTGCCTTGCCTTATTCTCCAATACGTCTCGCAGGTCTGTTGCATCTCCCCGTACTCTGGTATGTCTTGAGCAGTGTCGGGGTGCGGCTAGGGTCGAGGGCCTGAAGGCCTCTCTGTCGCGGCCACGGGGTGGCCGATCGGGTGCATCGTACGCTGGTGATGTAGGTTTAGTTGCTTCCTCCTCAAGTTGGGGTAGCAGCCTGCGCTTTGGGTAGCTCTTGGAGGGGCGCTTGAGTTTATACTCTTCGGCCGCCAGGACTTCGGTCCATCTGTCGGCTAGCAAGTCTTGGTCAGCTCTAAGCTGCTGCTGTTTTTTCTTTAGGCTGCTTGCCGTGGCCATAAGCCTGCATTTGAAACGCTCTTGTTCGACGGGATCCTCTGGCACGACGAATTCATTGTCGTCGAGGCTTGCCTCGTCTTCGGAGGGAGGCATATAGTTGTCATCCTCAACCTCTCTGTCGGCCGCCCTCTCATGAGGGTTGGCTCCTTCATCCTCCTGCACTGAATCCTGCTGGAGGGGGTTATCTTCGGCACTGTCCGGCGTGTTGTTATCTCCGGTGCTGGAATCGCCGTTTTTGCTTTGGCGGGACTTAGAGCGGCGCCGCTGACGTCGGCGCTTGGGTTGCTTCTTGGAGGGGTCATCCTCCATTTTTTCCTCGCCATCCCCTGCTTTGGGGGTGTCCACCATGTATATGTCATATGACGAGGTGGCTTTCCAGTTCCCTATAGGTGCTGGTTCTTGGTCGTCTCCTTCATCGACGTCCATACTGTCGATGTCTTCGGAGTCAAAGTTGAGCATGTCGGTTAAATCGTCGACAGTGGCTACGAAGTGGGTGGTGGGTGGGCCTCAAATTTCTTCATCGTCCGTATCCCAACCATGCTGGCCGTAGTTCGGCCAGGGCTCTCCTGACAAAGAGAGAGACTTTAGTGAATTTAGGATATCGCCAAAGGGCGAGTGCTGAAAGACGTCCGTGGCGGTGAACTCCATGGTCGGAGCCCAACCGGGTTCGATCGGAAGAGGTGCGGGATATACGGAGTCCGGAACAGAGTCCAGCACCTTGGAGTCACGGGCCCTGCAAAGGACTAGGCTGGTATTCGGCTCTATCGCTGTAGAGATTGCGGCTCCCGAGGTGGCGTCCAACCGTCCATCCCCGACTAGCGCAGTCGGCTCCGATCTAATGGTCGGAGCGGGCACCTGAGCGATGCTTTGGGCATTGTCCGGTGGTAGAGCTAGATCATGCCCATCGTGACAGTGCGGCATGCTCGGTCGTGGCTCGAATCCGTCGAAGATCAAGTCCTTGCGGATGTCGGCCGTGTAGTTTAAACTTCCGAACCTGACCTGATGGTCAGGGGCATAGCTTTCGATCTGCTCCAGATGGCCAAGCGAGTTGGCCCGCAGTGCGAAGCTGCCGAATACAAAGATCTGTCCGGGGAGAAAGGTCTCACCCTGGACCGCGTCGTGGTTGACGATCGAAGAAGCCATCGGGCCTAAGGGCGACGACACAGAGGAACTCTCAATGAAAGCACCAATGTCGGTGTCAAAACCGGCGGATCTCCGGTAGGGGGTCCCGAACTATGTGTCTAGGCGGATGGTAACAGGAGACAAGGGACACGATGTTTTTACCTAGGTTCGGGCCCTCTCGATGGAGGTAAAACCCTACTCCTGCTTGATTAATATTGATGATATGGGTAGTACAAGAGTAGATCTACCATGAGATCAGAGAGGCTAAACCCTAGAAGCTAGCCTATGGTATGATTGTTGTTCGTCCTACGGACTAAAACTCTCCGGTTTATATAGACACCAGAGAGGGCTAGGGTTACACAGAGTCGGTTACAATGGGAGGAGATCTTCATATCGTATCGCCAAGCTTGCCTTCCACGCCAAGGAAAGTCCCATCTGGACATGGGACGGAGTCTTCAATCTTGTATCTTCATAGTCCGGGAGTCCGGTCAAAGGTCATAGTCCGTCCATCCGGACACCCCCTAATCCAGGACTCCCTCAATTGTCCTCTGGCCACAGCTCTTGATCTATCTTTGACATCATCACCTCCAGTCGAGCGATATAATCCAAGACACTCCGGAGTCGAGCTTCAAGTCACAGTACGTTCATGGAAGCTTCATCCTTGACGATGGACTTCGTGGGGTCTAGGCTTGTTTCAATCTGGCCGGTCTCCTATTCAAAATTCTTGCAGATTTCTGCGCAAAAGGGAAAGTATGAGTCAGCAGCAACATCATATGAGTCGGCAAAGTCACAAAATTCACTCGAGCAAGAGGAGTTACCTTTGAGCATGGTGTAAAGTTTCTTCGCGAGACTTCCCAAGTAAGCCTCCAGGTCATCTCTCTTCCGAGTGAGCTAGTCCACCTTGTCCGTCAAAACGACCTTCTCCTCCTTCAGTTGGGCAGCCTCTTTCTTCACCTCCTCAACAACAGCTTTTAGAGTTTCATTCTCCTGTTCCAATTTGCCGACTGAAGCAAGCTTCTTCTCCTGCCTCAGTTTTCTCTCATGCCACCTTCTGCGCTCCCGCGAGTTTAGTGTATTTCCTCTCCAACGCCTGCTTCATGGTGTCTAAAGAAATAGCATTCTTCAGTCGTGCTTGGAGTTGACGATTTTCACTACGCACATCTGTTTGAGTGGAATCACTCAGTTCAAAGGACAAAGAAGAAGACATTACAAAGCTTATAGTCAGCAGAATATTACCTCCCATGGTCTTCACTTCAGCCTGCACATCCATCAGGCTCTTCTTAGCATGCTCCAGTTCAAGATGGAGTTGGATCTTCTCCTTCTCCATGGCAGCATACTGGGTTCCAAGTTCACAAGATTTCTGGAATCAAGGAAAAGAGAATTCAGTCGACAAAATGCAAAGACCCCCCACTTGCAAGTGGAGGGTGTCAAATTCAGACTGTTCTTATGAAAAAAAAGTGTTCTCAGACCCCCGCCAACTGCCCGCAGTTGATAGCAGTCTCGGGGACTACACCCAGTGGGTGCACTCAACGTGCTCCCACTGGACCAATTGATCACTTGGTACGGCCCGATCAAACCGAGTGGAAAAGTCAAAAAAATCTCCTTGCTCTCAGACCCCAGCCGATTGCCCGCAGTCGACAACGGTCTCGGGGACTACACCCAGTGGGTGCACTCAGCGTGCCCCCACTGGTTCAGTTACCCACTCGGCATGACATGACCACACCGAGTGAAATGCATCAAACAAACACATTTTAAGACCCCCGTCGAATCAACCATTCGACACGGGTCTCGGGGACTACACCTAGTGGGTGCACTCAGCGTGCCCCCACTGGACCAAAAACCCACTCGACATGGCCTGACCGACGTGAGTGGAACAGAAAGTACACCACAAATGAAAACACCCAGTGGGCGTACAGATTCAAGGCACATACCCACGATAGATGCACATTAAAGGTTCCGAAACGCTCATCGGCGGACATCTTGCGAATAATAAAGCAGCAGTTTGAGATAGCATATCTTAACAGAGCAAGGTTCAAGGCGAAGACAAACCAATCGGAAATCAACTTACAATCATACTTACTCGGATATTGGCTTGCAGAGCAGAACTGGGGTCGTATGTGACCATGCTAGACTCGTACACCACCTTTAGTCGCTCCATCATCAGGCCAGCTTGGATCATCACTTCCTTAGCAGCTCCTATTTGATCCTCTAGGACATGATGCAGAGTGAACTGAGTCGACGCTGGAGTCAGTGACGCACCAGTTGGATTGGAAGTTGGAATAGTCAACGCTGAAGTCTGGGCAGTTGACAAGGGAACAACAAAGGTTACGACAGTCTGCGATGAACCACCAATATCTTGGACCACAGGTTCAGTCGACATATGAGACGTCCGGCTTGAAGGCACTCTCTTGGAAAGGTTTTGCGAGCTGGTCGAGCTCCTGCCTCTTCCTCGTGTGTTCTTTGGAATTTCCTCCTCGTGGTCATCTGGGAGCTGAATAACATCCGCCGGTGCTGCAGTCACTCGGCAATGAGATTCCAATCGACCACCAATACAGTTAACAAGGCATTAGCATATTCACAAAGCCATACCTGCTCGAGAAGTGGCCATGTCTGCAGTATCCGCGTCAGCTTGCTCGTCGTCAACCTCCATGTGGGACGCACCAGAAGTTGCACCCCTAGAAGTCCAAGATCACTCGGTCAAAAACAAACAAAAGTCCACAACAGCAATGAAGAAAAGAAAGAAACACTTACGCCGAAGCAACATGCGTAGCAACTTTGATTCTGGGCAGAACCTTTCGAGGTTTAGGAGGAATGACCTTTTCCTGCTTGGCAACCTTCTCACTTGGCTCAGCAGTGGTCGTGCGAGTGCGCTTCAGGGTCTTCACACTCAATGCCGCGGCCTTGCCATGATCAGCCACAGGCTCTTCTGTCTGCTTGGATCGATGCTCAAAGCATGGTGAAGACTCGACGTCATCATCATTGTTAGAGTCATCACTGACATCGTCTGCATACTCAATGTCGTCACTGCCCTCGCTCTCCGCTCTCCCGTGGTGTGGTTCTCCGTTCGGCACTGGCGAGTACATGTTTGTGAACGCCTAAAAGACGCAGATTACATAATTTAGTTAGATTCCAGTACAGGTACATATTGAAAAGCCAAAAGGAAAAAAACACTCGACAAGTTAGGACAGGCCTCTCCGGGTGGATGTTCAGCGTCGAATGGCAAGATTTGTTTCGCTTCGCACGGGTTATCCTTATTCCCAGTGATGCTCGGAAGCCACTGTGCCACTGTATCCTCTCCGACCTCCTCAGAGTGGGTCCGAGCGGTGTCTTCTGGGCCTGAGCACAACCACATGGAGTGGTCGCGGGCTTGCCAAGGCTGGATGCATGGAGTAAGAAATGTCTCCAGCAGATCCATGCCAGTCACTCCGCCCTTGATCAGCTCCACAACTACTTCAACCAAGATGGCCACCTCACCCTTCTCATGTTTTTGTAAAGTCATCGAGTGAGGGTAGTGGAGCCTCTCCAAAGAAAAAGGAGGAAGACCAGTCGACTGATCAGGAGTTAGGACATCTTTATAGTAGAACGAGGTCGACTGCCACCCTCTAACAAATTCAGGGAAATTCGTAGCAGGAAAAGAGCTCCTACCCCTCATCTGGATTCCTACCCCCCGCACATTTGGATCAAGTGCATCCTTTTGTAAGCCAGATTAGCCTTCTTCATCGACTGAGATCGGCAAGTGAAAATATGCTTGAACAATCCCTAGTGTGGTTGGCACCCCAAGAAATTCTTGCACATCAAAACATCGGCAGAAAGATAAGAGATGGTGTTGGGAGGAAAATGATGGATCTGAGCACCAAAGAAGTTTAGGAAACCTCAGAAGAACGGGTGAGGAGGCAGAGAGAAACCTCGGCCGACGTGTGTTGTGAGTAGAACGCGCTTGCCCTCACGTGGCACGGGCTCGGTCTTCCCCTCTGGCAACCTCTAAGACCCCTCCGCAATCAGGACCCCGGAGGTGAGATTCTCCAGATCCTCCCTCGAGATAGTGGAGGGGATCCAATCCCCTTGGATCCAACCAGGCAGAAGAGCGGACCGCGAGGTCAACCCCTTCGCCTCCTTCTTGCCTTTAGCCGTCGACTTCTTGGCACGCTCTCGAGCCGCCGTCTTGTCCTTCGCCATTGATGCGGAGCTCGAGAGGAGTTGGTTGCAAGGTGATGCATTTGGGAGAGACAAGGCGGAGAAGCAGAGAGGCGAGAGGCAAATGGGGAAGCACTATACCACGCATCAGTCGCGGCGCCTATTATGGCTTCACATCCGAGTGACTACCCCGTGGGCTTGTGCGATCCTATCCAGCTGCCCCGCTTACCGCGCCGCGCCCTGCTAAGTCTTGAGCTTGCATTGGTTTTCCTTGAAGAGGAAGGGTGATGCAGCAATAGTAGCGTAACTATTTCCCTCAGTTTTTGAGAACCAAGGTATCAATCCAGTAGGAGACTCCTCACAAGTCCCACGCACCTACACAAACAAACAATAACTCGCAACCAACGCAATAAAGGGGTTGTCAATCCCTTCACGGCCACTTGCGAAAGTGAGATCGGATAGAGATAATATGATAAGATAAATATATTTTTGGTATTTTATAATATAGATTGGAAAAGTAAAGATGCAAATAAAAGTAAATAGCAAACTTATATGATAAGAGATAGACCCGGGGGCCATATGTTTCACTAGTGGCTTCTCTCAAGATAGCATAATTATTACGGTGGGTGAACAAATTACTGTCGAGCAATTGATAGAAAAGCGAATAATTACGAGATTATCTAGGCATGATCATGTATATAGGCATCACGTCCGTGGCAAGTAGACCGACTCCTGCCTGCATCTACTACTATTAATCCCCACATCGACCGCTATCCAGCATGCATCTAGAGTATTAAGTTCATAAAGAACGGAGTAACGCATTAATAAAGATGACATGATGTAGAGGGATAAACTCATGCCATATGATATAAACCCCATCTTTTTATCCTCGATGGCAACAATACAATACATGCCTGGCTTCCCCTGCTGTCACTGGGAAAGGACACCGCAAGATTGAACCCAAAGCTAAGTACTTCTCCCATTGCAAGAAAGATCAATCTAGTAGGCCAAACCAAATTGATAATTTGAAGGAAACTTGCAAAGATAACTTAATCACACATAAAAGAATTCAGAGGAGATTCAAATATTTCTCATAGATAAACTTAATCATAAACCCACAATTCATCGGATCTCGACAAACACACCGCAAGAAGAGTTACATCGAATAGATCTCCAAGAAGATCAAGGAGAACATGGTATTGAGATCCAAAGAGAGAGAAGAAGCCATCTAGCTAATAACTATGGACCCAAAGGTCTGTGGTAAACTACTCACAACTCATCGGAGAGGCTATGGTGTTGATGTAGAAGCCCTCCGTGGTCAATTCCCCCTCCGGCGGAGCGCCGACAAAGGCTCCAAGATGGGATCTCGCGGATAAAGAAGGTTACAGTGGTGGAAATAGTTTTTTGTGGTCGCCCCTCATGTTTTCGGGGTGCGTGGGTATATATAGGAGGAAGAAGTATGCCGGTGGATGCCCGAGGGGCCCACGAGACAGGGGGCACGCCCAGTAGGGGGGGGGGGGCTCCACCCTCGTGGCCTCCTCGATTGCTTCTTGACTTGCACTCTAAGTCCTCTGGATTGCGTTTGTTCCAAAAGATTTCTCCCGAATGTTTCATTCCGTTTGGACTCCGTTTGATATTCCTTTTCTTCGGAATACTGAAATAGGCAAAAAAAACAGCAATACGGACTGGGCCTCCGGTTAGTAGGTTAGTCCCAAAAATGATATAAAAGTGTAAAGTAAAGCCCATAAACATCCAAAACATGTAATATAATAGCATGGAATAATCAAAAATTATAGATACGTTGGAGAAGTATCAAGCATCCCCAAGCTTAATTCCTGCTCGTCCTCGAGTAGGTAAATGATAAAAACAGAATTTTTGATGTGGAATGCTACCTAGCATAATTCTCAATGTAATTTCTTATATTGTGGCATGATTGTTCAGATCCAAATGATTCAAGATAAAAGCTTATAAAACATAAAAATAGTAATAGTCAAAGCATACTAACAAATAATCATGTCCTATCAAAATAGCATAGCCAAAGAAAGCTTATCCCTACAAAATCATATAGTTAGGCCATGCTTCATTTTCATTACACAAAATACTCCCATCATGCACAACCCCGATGATGAGCCAAACAATTGGTTCATACTTTTTAATGCGCTTCAGCTTTTTTCAACTCTTACGCAATACATGAGCGTAAGCCATGGACATAGCACTATGGTGGTATATGGTGGTGGTTGTGAGGAGAAAAAGGGAGAAGATAGTCCCGTATCAACTACGTGTATCAATGGGCTATGGAGATGCCCATCAATAGATATCAATGTGAGTGAGTAGGGATTGCCATGCAACGGATGCACAAGAGCTATAAATGTATGAAAGCTCAACAAAAGAAACTAAGTGGGTGTGCATCCAACTTTCTTGCTCACGAAGACCTAGGGCATTTTGAGGAAGCCCATCATTGGAATATACAAGCCAAGTTCTATAATGGAAAATTCCCACTAGTATATGAAAGTGACAACACAAGAGACTCTCTATCATGAAGATCATGGTGCTATTTTGAAGCACAAGTGTGGACAAGAGATAGTAGCATTGTCCCTAATCTCTTTTCTCTCTTTTCTCTTTTTTTTCTTTTCTTTTTCTTTCCCTTTTTTCCTTTTTTCTTTCTTTTTTTATTTGGTGGGCTTCTTTGGCCTCTTTTTTACGGGCTTCTTTGGCCTCTTTTATTTTTATAAAGTCCGAAGTCTCATCCCGACTTGTGGGGGAATCATAGTATTCATCATCCTTTCCTCACTTGGGACATCATTTTTGCTCTAATAATGAAGATCATCACACTTTTATTAATTTACAACTCGAGAATTACAACTCAATTAGAACAAAAATATGACTCTATATAAATGCCTCTGGCGGTGTACCAGGATATGCAATGAATCAAGAGTTACATGTATGAAAATTATGAGGGTGGCCTTGCCACAAATACGATGTCAACTACATGATCATGCAAAGAGCAATATGACAATGATGGAGCGTGTCATAATAGCGGAACGGTGGAAAGTTGCATGGCAATATATCTCGAAATGGCTATGGAAATGCCATAATAGGTAGGTATGGTGGTTGTTTTGAGGAAGGTAAATAATGGGTGCATGATACCGGCGAAATTTGCGCGACACAATAGAGGTTAGCAAAGTGGAAGGATGAGTGTACGTATATCCATGGACTCACATTAGTCATAAAGAACTCATATACTTATTACAAAAGTCTACTTAGCCCTCGAAGAAAAGTACTACTACGCATGCCCCTAGAGGGATAGATTGGTAGGAAAAGACCATCGCTCGTCCCCGACTGCCACTCATAAGGAAGACAATCAAAAGAGTACCTCATGCAACAAATTTGTCACACAACTTTTACCATACGTGCATGCTATGAGACTTGCTAACTTCAACACAAGTATTTCTCAATTTCATAATTATCTACTAGCATGACTCTAACATTACCACCTTCATATCTCAAAACAATTATCAAGCATCAAATTGATCCTAGTGTTTAATGCACTTTCTATGATAGTTTTTATTATACCCAACTTGGATGCTCATCATTCTAGGACCAAATTTATAACAATAGCAAATACCATGTTGTTCTAAAAGACTCTCAAAATAATATAAGTGAAGTATGAGAGACCAACAATTTCTTAAAAATTAAGCCACCGCCGTGCTCTAAAAGATATAAGTGAAGCACTAGAGCAAAAACTATCTAGCTCAAAAGATATAAGTGAAGCACATAGAGTATTCTAATAAATTCTAACCAAGTGGGCTTCTCCCAAAAGGTGTGTAAAGAAAGGATGATTGTGGTAAACTAAAAATCAAAGACTAATATCATACATGACGCTCCAAGCAAAACACATATCATGTGGCGAATAAAAATATAGCTCCAAGTAAAGTTACCGATAAACGAAGACGAAAAAGGGGATGCCTTCGGGGCATCGCCAAGCTTAGGATTTTGGATATTCTTGAATATCTTGGGGTGCCATGGGCATCCCCAAGCTTATACTCTTGTCACTACCTTATTCCATAGTCCATCAAATCTTTACCCAAAACTTGAAAACTTCACAACACAAAACTCAACAGGAAATCTCATAAGCTCCGTTAGTGAAAGAAAGAAAAACCACCACATAAGGTACTGTAATGAACTCATTCTTTATTTATATTGATGTTAAACCTACTTTATTCCGAGTTCTCTATGGTTCATACTCTTACATACTAGCCATAGATGCATCAAAATAAGCAAACAACACACGAAAGGCAGAATCTGTCAAAAACAGAACAGTCTGTAGCAATCTGTAACTTTCGAATACTTCTGGAACTCTAAAAATCCTACCAAACTAGGACGTCCTGGGAAATTTGTCTATTGATCTACAGCAAAAAGAATCAATGCAAAGTCACGTTTCTGTGATTTATTGAATTGTTTCTCGTGAGCGCAAAGTTTCTGTTTTTCAGCAGAATCAAATTAACTATCACCATAGGTTATCCTATAGATTCTACTTGGCACAAACACTAAATAAAACATGAAAAAACATCTAAACAGAAGGTAGATGCAAAATTTATTACTAAACAGAAACAAAAACAAAAAAAAACAAAAAAAATTGAGTTGCCTCCCAACTAGCGCTATCGTTTAACGCCCCTAGCTAGGCATAAAAGCGAAGATAGATCTAAGTTGTGCCATCTTTGGCACTTGATTCATAAGTAGCTCGCATGATAGATTCATAAGGTAATTTACCTTTCTTTCTTGGAAAGTGCTCCATGCCTTTCCTTAATGGAAATTGGAATCTAATATTCCCTTCCTTCATATCAATAATCGCACCAATCGTTCAAAGGAAAGGTCTACCAAGAATAATAGGACATGAAAGATTGCAATCTATGTCAAGAACGATAAAATCTACGTGCAACAAATTTCTGTTTGCAATAATGAGAACATCATTGATCCTTCCCATTGGCTTTTTAATGGTGGAATCTGCAAGGTGCAAATTGAAAGAGCAATCATCAAGATCATGGAAACCTAGAATATCACATAAAGTTTTCGAAATAGTGGAAACACTAGCACCCAAATCACATAAAGCATAACACTCATGATCTTTAATTTTAATCTTTATAGTAGGTTCCCACTCATCATAAAGTTTTCTAGGTATAGAAACTTCCAAATTAATTTTTTCATCAAAAGATTGCATCAAGGCATCAACAATATGTTTGGTAAAAGCTTTATTTTGACTATAAGCATAAGGAGAATTCATAACGGATTGCAACAAGGAAATACAATTTTCTAAAGAACAATTATCATAATTACATTCCTTGAAATCCAAGATAGTGGGTTCAATGCTATTTAAAGTCTTGACCTCTCCAATCCCACTTTTACCAAATTTAACATCAAGATCTAAAAATTCTGAATCATTGGAATGCCTTTTAACTAAAGTTGACTCATCTCCAATCCCATCATTATTAAGATTCATATTGCAAAACAAAGATCTAATAGGGGACACATCAATAGCTTTAAGATCTTCATCATTGTTTTCATGGAACTTTTCTGGTTTGGCAGCCATCATATTGACTAAGGTAGCTTGCTTATCAGAAATTCGGGCTATGGAATTTTCAAGCTGAGTAATTTGGGAGTTCAAACCATAAAATTCTTTAGACATATCATCAAGCTCTTTGTTCATAAAACCCATAAAACCTTTTTGTTCTTTAAGCTCTTTTCTGAAAAAATTATTATCCTCAAATTGTAAAGTCATAAAACTTCTAACGTTTGATTCAATCTCTTCCAACCTTCTAAGATGAAGGTCGGTGTTCTTAGGCAAAGCCAGGAGGGCAAGCAGGCACACAGAAAGGCAAGAGAAAGAGAGAGGAGATTGGGAAAGATATGGCGAATAAAACGGCAAAGTTGAAGTGGGGGAGAGGAAAACGAGAGGGAAATGGAAAATAATGTAAATGCGAGGGAGATGAGTTTATGATGTGTACTTGGTATGTCTTGACTTGAGAGAAGACCTCCCCGGCAACGGTGCTAGAAATCCTTCTTGCTACATCTTGAGCTTGCGCTGCTTTTCCTTGAAGAGGAAAGGGTGATGCAACAATAGTAGCGTAAATATTTCCCTCAGTTTTTGAGAACCAAGGTATCAATCCAGTAGGAGACTCCTCACAAGTCCATGCACCTACACAAACAAACAAGAACTCGCAACCAACGCAATAAAGGGGTTGTCAATCCCTTCACGGCCACTTGCGAAAGTGAGATCTGATAGAGATAATATGATAAGATAAATATATTTTTGGTATTTTATAATATAGATTGAAAATGTAAAGATGCAAATAAAAGTAAATAGCAAACTTATATGATAAGAGATAGACCCGGGGGCCATATATTTCACTAGTGGCTTCTCTCAAGATATCATAATTATTACAGTGGAAAGAAGTCCACATAGCCCCCTGAAATTTCAAGGAACGGTCACATTACCTCCTGAGTTTTAAAACCGGGTATTTAGCCCCCTGGTATTTGCAAAACCAGATAAAACACCCCCTGATAGCATTGAAGGATGGTTTTGAGTGTGGTTTTCAACATGGGCCTATTTCACACAAGCCTGCTATTGTTCTGTAGCATCTAGCATGACTTTGATTTCTGTTCGGCCGGAGCAACCTAATATGTGAAGCCAATTTTCCGGTAGCTGATGCAAAGTGGAAACTGTAGAAGATGATAGCTCATGTATGATGCTAGCTTGACTTGATCTATGCTTGTCTATCACTGCTTTGCCTCCGCTTCTCCACTTTTCGTTGGCTGCATCCCACCTCAGCTCATGGCCGTCTGCACATCACCCGACGAGCCCTGCCACGGCGCAGGGTTCCTTGCCCGTCTTAGCCAGTTTCACACGCCCCGCTTTGCGGACTGTCCACGTATATTCAGCTTGTCTGCTTTGTCTGCAAACCACTTAGCTTGCAAAGCAGCGCGGACAATAAAACACATGGAAGTGAGCAACTGCTATTCGGCTAACCACGTGTCATCATCTCATGGCAGATGCGGACACATCCGATTGTATCTCCTAAGGAGAATGTCAACGCATGAAAGTGGCAAGAGTGTCGGATCCAAGTGTGTGTTGGAGAAAAGCGGTTCATGGCGGCGGAGCTCCAACGCTATGCTCGTAGTCATAGATTCTTGCTGCTTGTTGTTGGCCCGCCTAAAGTTTTACGCGGTGCTCGCTCCCTTCAAAACATGGACAACATGTCCAACTCAAACCAGCCACACGCCGTCTCGGAGTGCATGGCTGCTGCGGAACGCACATGCAATGGCGGGGCCACGGCCGCACAATGTCGCTGACTTGGCGTAGATGTTGGGCAAGTGCGCACCGACATGCATGTGAGCAACACGACACATGTTCGCACTGGGAGCACAAGGGGAGAGTCAGCATGCTCACGAAACATTTCACACTGGTAGGCGAAGGAATGGAAGAGAGTAGAGCGATGGTTGAGAGCTATGCATGTTGCAGGTTATGTGTTTGATGGAAATGCATGTGTTTTGAGCTGGGACCGTGAAATGGGCCACATGTTCGAAACCACTTTCAAAACCACGCTCCAAAGCTCTAAGAGGGTGTTTTATCTGGTTTTGCAAACTCCAGGGGGTCAAATACCCGGTTTTAAAGCTCGGGGGGTTATGTGATTGTTTTCTGAAACCTTGGGGGGTTATGTGGACTTCTTTCTATTACAGTGGGTTAACAAATTACTGTCGAGCAATTGATAGAAAAGCGAATAATTATGAGATTATCTAGGCATGATCATGTATATAGGCATCACGTCCGTGACAAGTAGGCCGACTCCTGCTCCACACATCGACCACTATCCAGCATGCATATAGAGTATTAAGTTCATAAAGAACGGAGTAACGCATTGAGAGAGATGACATGATGTAGAGGGATAAACTCATGCAATATGATATAAACCCCATCTTTTTATCCTCGATGGCAACAATACAATACGTGCCTTGCTGCCCCTGCTGTCACTGGGAAAGGACACCGCAAGATTGAACCCAAAGCTAAGCACTTCTCCCATTGCAAGAAAGATAAATCTTGTAGGCCAAACCAAACTAATAATTCGAAGAGACTTGCAAAGATAACTTAATCACACATAAAAGAATTCAGAGGAGATTCAAATATTTCTCATAGATAAACTTAATCATAAACCCACAATTCATCGGATCTCGACAAACACACCACATAAAGAGTTACATCGAATAGATCTCCAAGAAGATCAAGGAGAACATGATATTCAGATCCAAAGAGAGAGAAGAAGCCATCTAGCTAATAACTATGGACCCGAAGGTCTGTGGTAAACTACTCACAACTCATCGGAGAGGCTATGGTGTTGATGTAGAAACCCTCCATGGTCAATTCCCCCTCCGGCGGAGCGCCGGCGAAGCCTCCAAGATGGGATCTCGCGGATACAGAAGGTTACGGTGGTGGAAATAGCTTTTCGTGGTCGCCCCTGATGTTTTCGGGGTACGTGGGTATATATAGGAGGAAGAAGTACGTCGGTGGATGCCCGAGGGGCCCACGAGACAGGGGGCGCGCCCAGTAGGGGGCTGGCGCCCTCCACCCTGGTGGCCTCCTCGCTTGCTTCTTGACTTGCACTCCAAGTCCTCTGGATTGCATTTGTTCCAAAAAGATCGCTCCCGAAGGTTCATTCCATTTGGACTCCGTTTGATATTTCTTTTCTTCGAAATACTGAAATAGGCAAAAAAAAACAGCAATACGGGCTGGGCCTCCGGTTAGTAGGTTAGTCCCAAAAATGATATAAAAGTGTAAAGTAAAGCCCATAAACATCCAAAACAGGTAATATAATAGCATGGAACAATAAAAAATTATAGATATGTTGGGGACGTATCACGCCCCGTCCCGCACGCTTCCCAAAATTTCGAATCCCGTGAAATCCGGACACACCGAATCAGTCAATCGCACCAGAGATATCCAAAACCAATCTGCTCAAAGCCATGCGACATACTTCACTCGGAAATTCCAGAACCTAGAATCGATCAAGGCGACTGACGGAGGATTGAATATCAAGATCATTGTCAAGGACTCCAGAGAAAGAATCTCCAAGACATTCAATCGGGCCAAAGACAACTTCAACCCTTCTTCACTCGACCCTCGATCCATTCTAGGGTAGGGTATTAGGCCTAACCTATATGCCTTTCCTAAGGACATCGCACCAGAGGCCAAGACCTACAAAGCTAAACAGAAGATACCGACTGAAATCCTCGCGAGGTTCAATCCACTCAACAGACGCTTCCACTCGGATACCCCAATTCCACTCGACGAGTATTATCTCACTCGAAAGACAGGAATCCACTCGGAGGATGGAATACCTAGTGTCACCCCAGGATGGCAGCGGTCAGGCATTCACTCCGTCGTCATAAATACCATTTATTACGGGCGTTACCATTAACGTGCAGGACTTAACTCTCATTGAACCTCTGTGTAATTGAGGGACGCGAAGGGCCTGCGCACTCTATATAAGCCACCCTTCCCCTCTAGCACAAGGGTTCACAGCCCCTGTAACTATTTCCACACTCCAGTCGACAAGCCTCTGCGGCATCGAGACGTAGGGCTATTACCTCCTCCGAGAGGGGCCTGAACTCGTAAACTCGTGTGTTCAACCTTGCCGTAGCTAGGGCCTAACCATTCTCCTATGTACCCCTACTTCTACTGTCAGACTCATTCCCATGACACAGCCCCACCTCATGCAGCCCTCCACGCCCGCCACCGTGGAAGCCCAGCATCGTCGTGCCCCACACCACGCCAAGTTCCGGCCAGGTTAGATTACCCAACAGCAATCCCGCCTCGCGAGAAGGAGAAAGTGCCCCGCCGCCTCCCATGTCGGGTGGGCTTCGCCCGCCGGCACGTCCTGGCAGCGGCGAGGGGAGAGAAGGGCGATGAGGTCGCTATCCGACGGCAGCTAGGGTTTCCTCCCTTGCCGCCCGTGGGAGCGCCAGAGGAGGTCGTGTGATCCCTGGTTGGATCTCGAAATTGAGTTAATGCCTAAGATTAGTTTCTACATTCTCACAAAAAAGGAAATCCAAATTCAGTTTGCATATAGTGAAAAGAAAAAAAAGTCAGTCGTAAACGTGTCTTGTGTTTTTGTGTGTGATACTATTAATTTTACATTTTTCTTTCCCATGAGGATGTAACACTATGTGTCTGTCTATGGTAATTATTCCTATCTGTAATGAGCTGAACAAGAAGTATTAGTGGCTTCATTAAGATATACTATGTGAAGGTCGACTAATTAGAAAACTCGTGATAAAATAAGAAAGCTACCCAGTGTTAACATGCATCCTGCATCAACAACCAAGTTGGTGCATATGCACTGCACATTCAAAGTTCAGACATTAAGTATACTTTGGTTGCGTGTAGACGAAGTCTAACTTCCGTGTTGCTCGAACAAGAACAACATATTTGTAAGTCAAAAAAAATTGTGATGCAGCATGATTCTCTTGCGGGGAATGGATCTAATGATGTAAGCATTTAAGTCATACCGTGATACCATCACGGTAGCACATGTAATTAATTTTGAATTTGAGTTAGTATCTAAGATGTGTTTCTACAATCCTCTAAAATTTTAGACCTAAATTTGATCTATATATAGAGTGCAAAGATAAAGGAAGCAAATTCAGTCGTGAATATTATATTTTGTGCTTTTGTATTTTTGGGGTGCTATTCATTTTAGACTTGTCTTTTCCAATGAAAAGGTAACAATGTACTTTGGTGGTGATGGTAATTCTTCCTGTCGGTAGTCACCAGCTAGACTGCGAATTTAAGTTTAATTAAGATATATTGCATGAAGGTACACTAATTAGAATACTTGGAATAAAATAACAACTCTTCATAGGGTTGACCCGCGTCTTGCATAGACAACAATTAATGTGGGTGCGTATGCATTGCACATTCTAAGTTCATATGTTAAGTGTGTTTCGATCAAGCGTATAGACAAGTCTAACCTTTTTTTCTCTCGAAAAGGGGGATAACCTCCTGCCATTGCATCAATTCATGCATGCAGCCTTTGGTAAGTTTAAGCTTGCACTTACTTATTCCCGTTGCTCAAATGGGAATAATAGAATTGCAATTCCGCCACCAATTTGCTAACCTTTTAGTTTTCCCGCTTGTGTCAATTCTGGCTTATGCGGCTGGTGTCTTCTCTAGCAATGGTCCAGCATAGATACATGACAACTAGAGGCAACATGCTAATGATGTAGTGGGTTAGATAGGAAGGGCAGTGAAATGACCATATGTGACATAGGATTGCCGAATACAATGGAAAATCTTGGGGTGCAGATTCAATGATGCTACCATCAGATGAAGAGAACAAAGACGGGGTGTCACGCTTGGAATAGGAGAGAGGCAGGAGGTGGACGTGAGCTAAAAGAGACATGCAATGTGGTCTGATAGCGGTGTTCATGCTGCCTTGACTCCCATGTGAGGGCATGTATAATGGTGCTATCTTAGAAGTGAAATGTAGGATAGATAATGAGGTGGAGGAGAGAGAACTCATAAGAAAAGGCTTGTCTTCTCTTATTTAAGAGAATAAGAGAAGACAAGAGATGATCTCTTAGCACAATGTGTCTCACCACGTTTTTAGGAATAACTAGTTATTGAAGGTAAGGCTAAGAGATAACCCATTGTGAACATTTTTTTGTCATCTGTAAATTACATGCAAAACTTAAGATAAGACTATCTTATCAACCATTATACATGCCCTGAGCAGTATAAAAATATGTGAACTGCGATGTGTCAACAATCTCCCATCATAATATGTCAAGAAGTCCATAAGCAATCAAGTTGCAAGTAGTTAGATAGGAAAATATGGAAAACACCAGACAAAAATCTGCTCCTTCTCATTTTCTGGTCAGGATCGACCCCACGAAGATGGAAGCAGATATTGTCGTCGTACTAGCGTCTGGAATGGTTGGTCATACTTGGTATTCCGTGCATGTGTATTTTTGGACAAGTCCACATCAAATCTCGCTATGTTATCATCACTTTTGAGTGACGAACAAAATAAAACCGTCACCGACAGGTTTTGCAGCCATCACTGACTAGTAATTTGTGACAAACACATGATTTTACAAGGTTTAGGTTTTTTGAGGTTGAACGACAGTGGGAGAGGCTCCCACTGACTTTGGTATTACTCACAGGGAAACGATTACATATGTGTTACAATGGGTTTTGAGGCCCCCGACCACATAAGCTAGCAGCAACAACCCTAGCGTCCCAAGTTTACAATGTACTCAGACAGAAAAGGATGAAGTTCCTCTTTACAGTTATGTGTCACCAGCTCCAAGAGGTGCTTGAACCTAGCCAACCATGCCTCGAAGGAGTGCTGCCCCCCTCTGAAGTGTTGGTTGTTTCTCTCCATCCATAGACTCCAAGCAGCCAGCAAAAATATGTCCATGAAGAGGGGCTGCCGCCATCCATCTCTACCCTCATGCAGCAAAGCTAATCTGTTGCCCCCCCGGCCACGACATCCCAACCTGATTCCAGCACTGTTGACTAAAAGGACACGTGAAGAACAAGTGTTCCACAGTTTCCTCGGGAGGGTTTTGGCAGAACATGCATGCATAGTTGTCCCCAGCGACAGCAAAGTGTCTACGTTTTAGCATGTTTCTGGTATTTAGTCGATCAACAAGAAGC
Source organism: Triticum dicoccoides (assembly GCF_002162155.2). Lineage (NCBI taxonomy): Eukaryota > Viridiplantae > Streptophyta > Magnoliopsida > Poales > Poaceae > Triticum > Triticum dicoccoides. The sequence goes on along the minus strand of NC_041393.1, from coordinate 54,710,506 downwards.
AGCCACCCGAACAGTTTGAACTTGATCAGGCTTTTGGCCTTCCAAAGCCAACCAAACGCATCATCCGCCACAATCTGCTTATAACAGTGGTTATAATACTTCTTAGACGAGAATCTCCCGAGCGTGCATTCCCAAGTATCATCACAGTTATCAGCCACCCCAACATGCATCGACCCCTGTTGGATTTCTCTGATCTCCTCCCTGGCCTGGACTGAAAGGGGCAAGCTGAAGATCATGGCTGGGTCAGTTGCCGTGAGTACATTAGCAATGGAGTCATCCTCATTCAAGCAAAAAGAGTAGGCCCGTGGATACATGTCCATCAACGTAGAGTCACTGCCATCAAACCAAACATCTTTCCAAAACAGAGAGCTAGAGCCATCTCCCAGGATGACTTTTGTGATCCCCCGAAAGACCCCACTTAGCTGCATCACATCCTTCCACCAGAAAGAGCTGACCATATCAGTTGCATGTGGTATTTTGTTTTTGTAGTATGCATCCCAAACCAGCTCAACCCCGGGTACATCATGACGATTGTAGAATTTGAACAGGTGCTTTAGAAGGAGTGCAACATTTTGTGTTTTGATATCAATAACACCAAGGCCACCACAATGTTTTGGTCGACAGACAAGCTCCCAGGCAGCAAGGGAGTTGTTTTTGACCCCATCGTCAGAGTTTTTTGCCCAGAGGCAATATCTGCGCAGTTTGTCCAGATGCTCGATCACTTTGGGATGAAATTTTATAGTACACATTGCATAAATCAACATCAAAGTCACTACCGAATTGACCAAAGCCAGCTTGGCCCTGGACGACATCAATGACAAGGCAGTGGAAGTTTTCCTCTCAATCGAGTGCACCAACGGCATGAGATCAAGAACACTTGGCCTCGTCGTCCCCATGGGGAGGCCAAGGTAGGTGAACGGCAGTGAGCCAACAGAGTAACCAAACACCCCAGCTAACTCAGAAGCACGCTGGCGATCAATGTTAATGGGTATAAGAGTTGATTTATGAAAATTGATCTTCAGCCCAACCGAAGTAGCATAATCCTCCAAAATTGATTTCATGCGGTCAGCCTGTCGAGGACAAGCCCGCATCACCAAAATCGTGTCATCCGCGTATTGGACAACAGGAAAATCACCCGCACTGTCACGAGGGAGAGGAAGCTCAACAAGTCCACGGGCAAAGGCGTCATTAATTGCAGCTTGAAGAAGGTCGGCTGCAAGGACAAAAATCAGCGGCGAAAGAGGGTCACCTTGTCGCACTCCACATTTGCATTTAAATTTCCGACCAGGTACTCCATTAAGGATAACAGAGGAAACACCCGAGCCAAATATAGTTTCCATCCAACCTAGCCATTTATCGTCAAAACCCATGTGCTTCATTATCTCCAACATGGGGGCATGTTCAATCGTGGCAAATGCCTTGGCAAAGTCAAGCTTGAGCAAGACAATCTCCCGCGTAGATGTATGTCATTGATGGATATATTCAAACGACCATGCCAGGTAGTCCTGAATAGTCCTCCCCTTAATAAAACCATACTTGGTTTTTGTGAATGATTTTGAGGATGACTTTCTGCAGCCGGTTAGCCAGGATTTTTGTAATGATTTTCAGACAACAATTCAATAAAGTGATTGGTCTAAAATCATTAGCAGTCTCCAGAGAAGAGATCTTGGGGACCAAGGTGATATAGCCCTCGCTAATACTAGTGATATCTAGCCCACCCCCATGAAAAGCATGACACAGCTCATAAAAGTCCGACTTGATGATCTGCCAGCAAATCTTAAGAAAACAACCATTAAACCCATCCGGGCCCGGAGCTCTGTCATTTGGCATTTCCTTAATTACAACATCGATCTCTTCATTGGAGAAGGGTGCTGACAGTTGATCCAGCCCTTCAATCCGACGGATGATCCTAGAAAGATCAAACCGCATGCTAGTGGGTTTTGAAGAACCGAGGCGATCCTTATAAGTTTTGAAAAGGACCCCCTCCTTGCCAACATGGTCATGTATTTACACACCATCATCTCTAAGCACGGCAATATCATTATGTCTATATCTCTCCGTGGCTAGAGATTGGAAGAGGTTGGTGTTCTCATCAGCAAATTTGAAGTACCTGATTGTACATCTTTTCCTCCAATATTCATTCTGATATTTGAGCAGTGTCTGCAAATGAGATTTCAGAATCTTCCTAAAATTTGACTCCTGGACGTACAAAGGTCGTTTGTCCTCGAGATTGCCCATCATAATCAAAGTGTCATTACTGTTCTAGATTACAATTTTAAGCTTTGAGATACCCCTGCTCCATCTCTTAAGATCATATCTCAGGGTTTCTAGTTTTTTACAAATGCAGGCGGCCGCGTTCGGGGCATGGCATGTTTTGGACCAAGAGGCTGTGACAACATCAGCAAAACCCTCATGATTAACCCAAAAGTTCTCAAAGCGGAAAAGCTTGGACCTGGGGATATTAGATTTTATTGCAACCACACTCGGGATATGATCAGACACATGCTTCCCCAGTGGCAAGACCATCGTGTTGGGGAAGGAGGTAGTCCAACAAGAGGACGAGAAAAACCAATCAAGATGTTCAAGCAGGGGATCATCCTACATATTACTCCAAGTATATGCTCTGCCCTTCACGGGTAACTCCATCAGGGACTGTGCCCAAATAATCTCATTAAATAACAGCATGTCCACAGCGTCACCCCCAGGTTTGTTTCTATTATTCGTGGATCTAATAAAGTTAAAGTCACCTAGAATCATCCAGTTCTCATTGTCAGGGATATTCAGGTCGAAAAGCCAGTTAGTAAAGTCCACTCTACGCTGACCGAAGCAGGGGCCATATACATTGATCAGTTTCCAAGAGTCATTAGATTGAGTAGCAACAAACGAAACCCCCACATCAAAAGAGTCCACATACCAAGGCGTGCCCACAAACACAGAACTACTCTAGATTATAATGATACCACCGGAGGCACCCACTGACGGTGCAAAAGCAAACTTATCAAAACGCTTGGGGCAGAAAGTTTTAATAAACGCAAGATCAAAAGATTCACGCTTTGTTTCCTGGATACATAGCACAGAACAACCACTAGTATCAATCACGTTCCTAAGAGCCAAAAGTTTAGCATCAGAGTTGATGCCTCTGATATTCCACGACAGCACATTCCACGATTTATTCATGACCGAGGTAGAGTTCAGTCGTCTGCTTCAGCAGACGAGCGCTGGTCATCCAACAGCTTCTCGGAGGATAGAGCATCCTGAGCAATCCTGCAATGACTCCCCATCTGTTGAAGATCTTCAATCGAAGTTGGAGGGGGGCAAGCAGCAGTCACAACCTGCACGGGAGCAACAGCCAAAGAAACAGCTGTGACAAAAGAAGTCTCGCGTGGTTTCAATGTTACTTGAACCATTTGTCAATGAAAACTTCAAAATAAAACACCACAATGGATCACTCGGAATTGCAATCTGTTCGATTGTGCAAGGCTGCTATTTTTGCACTTCAGAGTGAAACAATGAGCTAGGAAGTATTCAAATCATGTATTATGTTCCATTATGCTAAGAGAATCGAGTTTTTCTATCGTTTCCACTTACCTAAATTTTTTACCTGCATAATCGTACAAATTAAAAATATGGTCACAAAAATATTCATTTTTAGATGTACCATGAAAAGTTACATACCTGTTATTGGTTAATTATCACTTTTGATTTGTTTTCCTTATGCAGGATTTCAAAAGATTACATTATGAAGATCCTATAAGTGTCCAGTTGGAAGTCTGGCACACAACTTTGAAACAAAACAATTATATATTGATCTATATTTGGTTTACTCGAAATTTCTACATTATAAGCAGTTTCTTGTGCAAATTATGGAACAGAGGCAATATCCTCCTCTTTTTCTATACAAGTGTGGTTGCAACAGATAAAATGTTAGTTTTCTATATTTCCTGCCGTCACACTTTGTTAATTTAGGAAACTAGGATCTCGTAGGCTCCACAAATTGTTGTCACTGAATTAACACCGGTGTGATTACGCTTGCAGTATTAACTACTACTCCCTCCGTTCCTAAATATAAGTCATTCTGATATTCTAATATGGACTTCATACAAAGCAAAATTAGTGAATCTATACTCTAAAATACGTCTATATACATCCGTATGTAGTCCATATTGAAATATCTAGAAAGACTTACATTTAGCAACGGAGGGAGTATGTGAGAAAAAAAAGAGAATCATTCATTAGTCTGTTGTTGCATCCTTGGACCGTGCAGTCGGTCCACCTTTGTCGCATCCTAGCACAACATCGAGGGCTAGGTAAGTGCAATCCCACTCTGTTATTAGCTCTCCATTGACTTCAGTCTAAACAAAAGTATGCTGGGAATGACAGCCAACTAGTATATAATATTAGTGCAACAAGAAAAGTACCTTGTTCACTCTACGTAGGCATCATGGAACCGGCTTAATACTGTCATTTGGTATGTAGATCAGCTAGTTAAGCTATTGGCACTTTACAGGTTAGGAAATCCAGATATCCCTAAAATTTTATTCAAACTTGTGGCACGGAATGTAGACATGTATGTTGCTTCTGAAATTGATAAAACAAGGGTTTTCCAGAATACTTGACTGCAAGTTCGTTTATATTTTTCTCATAGAAGATTCATAGTCAAATAGCATGGCCAATGCTTATTTGTTACCTACCCTGTACTTTTGTGTTGCTTTTTCGTTGACTAATCATCAGCTTGCTCATAGGTTGAAGTACTTGACTTGCATGCTTAAAAGAATACTAGTAAGTGTGATGTCCCTTGTACCATGTTTGTCCACAAGTAATTTATAAGCATGGCGGTTAGGACTTTGTACATTGACTCTGCCAGCTATATATAATATGTGTGCATATTAATTGTATGTATATTCAGAATTTCAAATAGAGATGATGGTTGAACCAGGAATCAAGACATAAACTAGTCGAGAAACATTTGACGGGAAATTGTTTCTGGTTGTTCCGTCTAAGTAGTGGGGTTGGTCATCAAGGGACCTCACAGTTAGGCAACGAACCAACTGCAAGAGAGCTTTCACAGACAACTTGGAATAATATTTATCTTGAATAGATTATTTTCTGTCTTGTTGAGAATATTGAAATAATGAAACATGAGAAGGAGCATTTCTTGGATTGTTGTGAATATCCTACAAACACAATTATAAGTTATTTGGATGTACAAATTCCATTAGGAGTAAGGTCCCAACAAAGAATGTTAGGGCATTTATCATGAATAATAGTTGTTTGAGTAATGGTAGAGGCCAAGGGCTCCTGGAAGAGAGAGTGAATCGGAGCGTTGTTCCAAACTTTCTACCTGGGAGCCAAAGATCTTTAACCAAAGCAGGGTAATTGAATCTAGGAGGTTGAATAATGAGTTGCGCCTGAACAGAAGCCCATGAAGTACACCAAGGAGTACTCCGAAGAGAAATATTTCCTTGTGTAATTTGGTCAAAAGAATGGGCTTTTAATTGGGAAGCATTTTAAGAATAGAGGACCAAAAGGATGATTTGGGATGATTTTAAGAAACCCCAGCCTCCGGAAAGAGACTCTTCGCGGAAGGCCCCATCCGTGTTAATATTTAGTGTGTCCGTATGAGGTGGAGTCCATTTTCTAGTAGGGCTTTGTTTAACGATTGTTTTGCTGCATATAATTCGAAACAATAGCGAGCTGATAAAAAAAAAGTTCACCTTAAAATGCCGGCCTTTGTAGCCATGCAATCTAGGAGTAGTATCCATCTTGTTTGCAAACCACATGCACCCCTACTCTGCACTCTCTATACTCTCTACCAATATGAACACTCCAACAGTTAAACTAAACCCACGGAAAAACATCCAGATCAGTTTTGTAAAACTGCACACTAATCTTAGAAGAGCCATCTTAGAATTCTTCCTGTTCAGCTTTTCTTCGTGATGGCCATTTCGCCGTGCAAGTGTGCGAAGATGCCAACCATGGGCGCGGTGTTGTACGTGCACGCCTCCGTTTGCATGTAGTTGTCGCGCCTGTCCCTGAACCGGTCGAGGTGGTCCGGCCCGCCGACGATAGCGCCGACGACCACGTTTGGGTTCGCCCCCCTCCGGAGGAACCAGTTGTCATACCCCTGCATGCACCCAATGAACCTGCCGTCGCCGCGGTGGGACACGATGGACGCGCCACGGTGGTGCATCCGCCGCGGGAACCGCGGGCCGTACCCAACCAAGTAGCTCACGCCGGCAGGATTCGCGCCGAGGACATAGTCGGTCTGCGCCCGTGCCAGGGACCGCAGCTCGTCGGCGTGTGCCGGCCCGTCGGGGCACTGCAGAACCGGCGGCTCCTGTCCCGCGGAGGTGAGGTAGCGGGAGTAGACGGTGAGGAGGAATGCGGCGTTGGTGACGTACTGCATGTTGTTCCACTGCCGGACGAAGAGCATTCCGCCGGCCGTGCGGTTGACGTTGCCGGCGTCGCCGTTCTTGTTGAGGCAGGCGCAGAGGTAGTGCTCCGCCTTGGCCTTGTACTTCTCCAGCGTCGCCTTGTGCTCCGGGTGCTTCCCTTGCAGCAGCACCTAAAATGACACGACACGTTAAAAAACACATTTTGTACAGGGATTTGGTTTTCTGAAGAAATATATGTGAGCAAAACATTTTCGATCGTGCATGCCATACCACCGGCCCGAAGAAACAATGGTGCAATATAAAAGTAGAGAATAACTAGTTAATTTGTTGAGCAGTCATGTACAGCTGATGCTCACCTTGGTGGCGAGGATCTGGAGGCCGGCGTACTTGACGTCCCAGCTGAACTCCGTGATGGCCCAGCTGGTGCCGCCGAACTCGTCGGCCATGTCTACGGCGTAGTCCAGGTAGCTCGCCTTCCCTGTCGCCCGGTGCAGCCACAGCGCCGCCCACAGCATCTCGTCGCCGTACCCGCTCACCGACGCGTAGTAGCTATACGCCTCGCCGATGCTACTGTCGTACTTGCCCCTGTATTTGTCCCCGAACTCGAACAACTGCCATATGCACGCAAGACGTAACATCACACGTTAGTAAACAGAGTTGCATTTGCATGTTTCATGTACAACAGAGCGACCAACAATGGCGTTGCATATGTCTATGCACCTGCTCGGCGTGGTGGAGGAGAACTTGTGCGTAGTGGGGGTTGGAGCGGCGGAACACCATGGAGGCCGCGGCCAGCGCCGCGGCGGTCTCGCCGACGAGGTCGGAGCCAGGGTTGTCGCGGTCGACCTTGTAGGCCTGCCGCGACGTGGTCATGTCCTCGGGCCGCTGCCAGCAGTAGTGGTCGGTGTCGCCGTCACCGACCTCGGCCCAGAGCACGTACGGCTCGGTGTGCGCCTTGATGAAGTAGTCAGTGCCCCACTTGATGGCCTCCAGCACGTGCCGCCACTCGCCGGTGGCCGTGATGTCGTCCGCGAACTCCATGGCGCTCCACGACAGCATGGTGACCGTGAACGCCATCGGCAGGCCGAACTTGACGTTGTCGCCGGCGTCGTAGTACCCGCCCACGAGGTCCACGCCTTGCTGCAGGCCGTCGGCGAGGCCGGAGTGGCCGCGCCACTTGACGCGCTGGTTGTGCGGCAGGTGGCCCGATCGCTGCACCTCGAAGTAGAGGAGGCTACTGTGGAGCGCCTTCTTGTAGTTGAATGGCGCCGCCCCCTCGCCACCGCCAGCCGTGGTGATCGGAAGGTGCACGAGTGCGAGCACGACACAGATGGCAAGGGACAAGAGCATTTTGGTTCTTGTCGCCATGTGTGCTCTTCTGCTTTCTCTCTGGGTTTAACTCTGTTGTGCTTCTCCTGCTCCTTTGGTCCTCGCTTTTATAAGAACTGATCATCATGCACTACCGGAACAGGGCCATACCCCGACGGCCAGAACAATGCCGACGGCCCCCGTCGGCTTCTCCGGAGATATGCCGACAGCCTGGTTCTGGCCGTCGGCGTACAAAGGCCGTCGGGCTACGCAGAGATAAGCCGACGGCACCCGTCGGCATAGAACGGCCGTCGGCCTATCTACATATACGCCGACAGCTACCGTCGGCTTACGAAGGCCGTCGGCATACCCGTGGGGCCCGGCCACCCCCTGGCAGACGGCGTCAGAGCTATGCCGACGGCCTAGACGGGGGGCCGTCGGCATAGGTCCGCAGGCCACGTCATTGATCCAGGCCGCACCATGCAGAGGCTATGCCGACGGCTGCCGTCGGCATATCAGCCACGTCAGTGATCCGCGGCACGCTGGTCGGATCTAGCCATCGGCATAGTTAAATTTTTTTCCCTACATATTTTTTAATGCTTTTTTGTGTATTATTATATCAACTAACATGTAGCATGTTAAATATAAACATACATATGAATATATATGTAGTTTGTATTTTTTTTCATATATTATGAATATATATATATATATAGTTTGTATTTTTTCGAGCACGTTAATAATGTGCGGTCATGTTCTTTTAAATATAGATCCTTATATTTTATTAAAATCAAAAACAGCTATGCCGACAGAAGTTTTGTGGCAGTTGCAAACGCCCGACACCCGTCTCCAGAGAGTGACCCCCCTCACATCCGCGGTGTGCCCCCCTCATGGACGGCATCGCCGCCGGCACCTGGAGGGGGGAAACGGACGCGTCGGGTCTACACGGAGTGGATGTAGCTGTGGTTTTTGCCCGGATGTTGCTCCCGGGTGTCCCTCTGGGCCGACCTAACACAACCGGGTGGAGAGGTCCACTGGTCAAAGCCCGTCCGTGGGAAGTTAGAAGGCTAGATCTCGTGGTCAACCGCTCCAGGGTTAGGCGGGGCGGGGGCCCTGGGGGGTAGCAATGCCACTTGAGCGTCGTAGCGGGCCCTCATACATGCGGGGTGGTGTTGTGGCATG
>NC_041393.1:54695919-54701412 GCF_002162155.2 Triticum dicoccoides | reverse complement strand
TCCGAAGAGGCGGCACGCGTCTCCGGGGCGTGCCCCCACCCCTCACGGACGCCGCCGCCGCCGGCACCTGGAGGGGGGAAACGGACGCGTCGGGTCTACACGGAGTTGATGTAGCTGTGGGTTTGGCCCGGATCGATGTTGCTCCAAAGTGTTCCTCTGGGCCGACCTAACACAACCGGGTGGAGAGGTCCACTGGTCAAAGCCCGTCCGTGCAAAGTCAAAGGGCTAGATCCCGTGGTCAAACGCTACAGGGTTAGCCGGGACGGGGGCCCTGGGGGGTAGCAATGCCACCGGAGCGTCGTACCGGGTCCTCATACATGCGGGGTGGTGTTGTGGCATTGTCCGAAGAGGCGGCACGCGTCTCCGGGTTGTGGCCCCCCTCACGGACGGCAATGAAACGGTAGTAGACGTTCTGCGGTAACGATGCAGCGTGAATATTATTAAATACTTGGAGCGCGATAAAATCATGAGTTTTTTACACAACGTGGGCACATGTGCTATAGGACTGATGGTAATTTTTCATAATTTTTTGTGATGGAGAAGTATCTGAACACTTCCCTCTACGCGGATTGCTCTTCGCACGTCTACGATTGTGGCCGGCGGCCTCCGGGGGCTAGCATACCGTCAAATCTTGCGTAGGCGGCCTCTCACAAATTTGGAAGTGTTGAGGCGGTTGCAAACGCCCAGCACGCGTCTCCGGGGTGTGCCCCCCCCTCACGGACGCCGCCGCCGCCGGCACCTGGAGGGGGGAAACGGACGCGTCGGGCCTACACGGAGTGGATGTAGCTGTGGGTTTGGCCCGGATGTTGCTCCAAAGTGTTCCTCTGGGCCGACCTAACACAACCGGGTGGAGAGGTCCACTGGTCAAAGCCCGTCCGTGCAAAGTCAAAGGGCTAGATCCCGTGGTCAAACGCTACAGGGTTAGCCGGGACGGGGGCCCTGGGAAGATAAAAGAAATGCATAAGAAGGCGCCGGAGTTGATATGCAAGCTAGAGAAGATCTTCCCGCCAGGCTTCTTTACTCCGATGACACATCTCATTTTGCACCTTGCGAACGAGGTATTGTTGGGGGGCCCTGTGCAGTATCGTTGGCAGTACGGCCCTGAGAGACAGAACAAGCATCTGAGACGGAAATGTGGAAACAAAGCTAAGATTGAAGCTTCCATAGCTGAGGCAGTTATCCTAGAGGAGGTGGCAGACCTCAGGACAGCCTACTATCCGGACCATGTTCCCACGTTGCACAATAAGGTGTCTCGATACAATACAGAAGAACCCAAGTATAAACCCAAGTTGCCTCTATTCACCAGGCAAGGTGGCAGGGCTGGATGCTCGACATCTTATGTCATGCCACGAGATGAGTGGGAGGATGTCATGTTCTATATCTTGCACAACATCAAGGAAGTTGAGGATGAGTGGATGAGGTAATACCTTTGCACCATTCTTTTAGTCAATTCGTTATGTTCACTTTGCCTAGTTCTTATACCGCTTTTCTTATTGTAGTCGATTCGTTGAGGAAGAATGGACAGGGATGCTGCCTCCTACTGAAGCAGAGGCACTTGCTCTTCTTCGAAAGGGTGCTGATGGAAGGAAAAATTTCGTTGCGTGGTTCATGGAGAAAGTAATTTTTCACACTTTCAATTAAACTCATGCACCCTATAATTTCAATTAAACTCATGCACCCTATAATTTCAATTGAACTTGTAGGGAAATGATCCGACCGAATCAATGGATGAAGAATTGAGATGGGTTTCCATGGGTTTTGACCCTGTCGTCATGACATGCGAAAAGTATGATGTGAATGGGTATCGCTTCCATACAGAGGAGCACCAGAACAGTCAGCCTGATCCCAAAACCATAAATACCGGAGTCTTCACTGAAGGAGATAATAAAATAGATTACTACGGAAGGGTAGGAAAAATATACGAGCTTACATTCAAACTTGGTCGCGAACACCTAAGTCTCACTGTGTTCAAATGCCGATGGTTCGACCCCAAAACGGGCCTGAGACATACGCCTTCTATTGGTTTAGTTGAAGTTAAACCATCAACCGTCTATGCCGGAGCTGATCTCTTTATCGCCGCTACCCAGGCCACACAAGTGTATTATCTGCCTTACCCATGCCAGAAAGAGTACCTAAAGGGTTGGGAAGTTGTGTTCAAGGTGTCGCCGCATGGTAAGCTACCGGACCCGAACGATGATGATTACTACAACATAAACCCCATGACATACGAGGGAGTGTTCTATCAAGAGGAACATGATGACGTGGTCCGAAACAACGAGGATGATGACTTGGGTTATGTTGACCTGGAACCAAACGACGACGACGCAAGGATTGATGGTGAGGCAGTTGTGAATCAAAGAGACATAATTATGCTTGAAAAGTTAAATGAAGACACTGATGATGAGGAAGAGCCTCCACCTCTGTCAGACAACGAAGAAGATATGCGTGATAGTGATGATGAGACCGCTCCACAAATAGATTACAATAGTGATGATTCATATGGGTTCTAGAAAATGTAAGTTCTTTTAATGATCATTACAATAGTATGCTTAATATGCACTTCTGGTATTAATGTTTTTCCTGTATGCTTGTTTAATTGATATCCTTACTAATTGTTTATTCTCTTCTCAATGCAGGTTTGCTAATCATGGGCAAGTCCAGTGGTGCCAGTTTCCTCAGTAAACTCAAAGGAGGACTTACTCGGAGTGGACGAGCCCACAAGGTTCCCTCCCGATTACGCGAGGATGGCACCTCACAGGGAGGTGGAGGGGTCGGGGGAGGAGACCCTAGAGGAGGAGGCGGTGGGGGGAGAGCCCCTAGAGGAGGAGGAGGTGGGGGGAGAGGCAGCCGGGGCAAAAAACTCCGGGCCGTGTCCGAAATAGGAGGGTCTTCTTCGATGCCCTCCCATACAGAGGCACCTTCTGAGTCTGAGGAGGAGGAGTATGTTCCTGATGGCGAGGAGGAGGAGGCCGAGGAGGAGGGTGAGGAGGAGGAGGCCGAGGAGGAGGGTGAGGAGGAGGGCGAGGAGGGTGGAGGGGAGGTTGATCCCGAGTTGTGGGGTGACTTGCCACCGGGTGCTCCGCAGGGGTGGCTGTGTGGTAATGCCGGACTACCTACACCACCTTCTATCGAGGAGCACAAGTGGATCATTGAACCTGTGGGGACAGAGTAAGTGCCTCTCAATCATATTTTCAACACATGACAACATTTTCTTATTGTACACATGGCAATCATTTGATTCTTTTGCAGAAACTGGATCCTTCACGGAAATGGCCGTAAACCGAACGGCCTTATCACTGTCCTGTTGAAGCACTTTTGGCCTGGCCTATTCTGCCCGCGGCCAGACAGGGACCCGCAGCTGCGGGTTTTGGCCACGAGCTGGGCCCACTACGAGGCTTGCAGCAACGCGGAGTACGGGACAGCCGCTAAGGCCGTGATCACCAAATTTTGGGTAAGTTCTCTTCTTAATCACTTGTCTTCAGTTTCGTTCATAGTTTATCATTGGATCACTCAACTCATGCCTTGTTTGCTTCTGGTTTATGCAGCAACTCTATAGAGTTCTTGACGAGCACAAGGCCAGAGCCGACGTGGTCTTGCTTGCGGCTGCGAAGAAGAAAGCTCGTCAGTTGCAGTACGAGGTGCGCTGGGTTGCCGTCTCACAGTACTACCACTACTACCTGCACCAAAAGATGACCAAAAGTCAAGCGCAGAAGCAGCGACTTACCTTGAACAGGGAGCAGTTCATGATGGTAACTATTACTAACTTTTCATTGTTTCAAGCAGTCAACTCTATGTTTCGTGCTCACATGTCATGCTTCCAAAATTTGCATAGGTTGTTCCTCGTTGGTGCTATGGAAGGCATGACGGATGGGCGAGTTTGGTGGATAGGTGGCTCGGCACCGATGCAGAGTTTGCTGCCAAGAGCATCAAGGGCCGGGCTAACCGTGGAGCCGACGGGACACACGGCCAAGGAAACAGGAACCACTGGAGCTTCAAGGCCATGAAGGTATATCTATGTGCATGATGCATTTTTGTTCTTCTTTACCGTCATGTTCTTATGTATGGCTAACTTCTATTTGACGTTGTAGGAGGACAAGTTGAAGAGGCCGCTCTCAGACATGGAGTCGTGGAAGCTGGCCCGCGAGCGGAGTCGTCGCAAGGAGGGCGAGAGCCAGTACTACGGCAAGACCGAGGAGCACCTGGGGTCTTACATTCATCACTATCAGGAGTTGCATCCGGATGTTCCTGTTGCCGAGGTCGCCCAGTCTCAGATCGACGACACGGCGGTGGTGGCCATCCAGGGGAAGAAGAATGGCCGGTATCCGTGTTTCGACGGCTTGATCACTCCTTCGATCTCGTACACACAGCTTCGGGCTAGCAACCCGAGCCAGTTAGAGAGTACGGGGCGTTCACAGACTCCTTTAGCCCGCCAGCATGCTGTAAGTACTTCCTCTTTATCTTTTTTATCTAGCATTCTCAGTTTATTTTCAGCATTGCTCACTTAGAAACAATCTAAATTATGTAGGAATATAAGGAGTTTGTCGAGCATAGGAATCTCGAGGTGCGGGAGTACTTGAAACGAGTGAAGGCAAACGATGATTACAACCGTCACATGATGACGGTTAGTTCTGCCCTCTTAAAACCAAGCTAAATTTTTGCACTTTCATTCCTTCTGATCTTCTAGTTTGCTTGTTTAACTAACATTCAGGCTATGTTGGCGGCTTGGAGTAACGGCACGGGTCCACCACAAATGGGACCCCCACCACCACCTGCGGGAGAACCCCCACACGTGCCCACGTTCGATGAATGGGTGGCACTAGGCAGTGATGGTCTGGTTAGTACATTTGCCTAACTACTGACAAACTAGTTCTCGTTCATTCAACACTATCATATCATATTTACTGTTAGAATCTTTTCTGAAACATGTAGGGGACCGGTGGGTCAACTCCTGCTCCGTCGACCCCAGTCACTCCGATCTGGCAGAGTGGTGGTGGTTTTGGTGGAGGTGGTGGTTTTGGCGGAGGTGGTGGTTTTGGTGGAGGTGGTGGTTTTGGCGGAGGTGGTGGTTTTGGCGGAGGTGGTCTTGCTTGATGATTCCGTGCATGTGGCCGTCGTGCCATGCCTTTCATATTCCTACTTTTATGATGTTTCATGTCTTGCACAACTTTTATGTTCATGAACTTGAGTCGGTGATGATCTTTAGATGATGATGGTGAACTTGAGTATGTTTAGATGATGAACTGTCATATTTCTGCATAATTTCATATTGTTCTGTTTTGAAATGCTGTCAAATGAATTGGAAAAGAGAAAAAACAGGGAAAAAAAAAACTATGCCGACGGCAAAGCCGTCGGCATATATAAGCCCAGGAGTCACCAGGGCTCGCCACGTGGCTTATCTATGCCGACGGCTTTGCCGTAGGCATAGGTGAAAATCTATGCCGACGGCAAAGCCTTAGGCATACCTCTGCTGCCAGGAATAACCAGAAGAAGACA
>NC_041393.1:54694259-54695176 GCF_002162155.2 Triticum dicoccoides | reverse complement strand
GGCAAAGCCGTCGGCATAGATCTATGCCGACGGCTTTGCCGTAGGCATAGCCCTGCCACGTGGCCTTGCATGATTCGTCCCCGTTTTTGACGGCGCCGTCCGTTGTCGTCAGACGAAAAAGACTGCCGACGGCTATACTATGCCGACGGCTGACGCCAGGCCGTCGGCATAGGCCCCTATGCCGACGGCTTTACTATGCCGACGGTCTGACAAGACTACGCTGACGGTATCTACGCCGCCGGGTCTATGCCGACGGCAGCCGTAGGCATAGACCTATGCCGACGGCTTGGGGGCCTATGCCGACGGCCCTTGGCCGTAGGCATAGACCGCGAGTCCGGTAGTGATGTGCTGTCTCCCCGGTTGACCATCTTTAGTGAAACCCCACATCTTAATACCAGGCGGTTTGGCGGTTACGCTTGTCTGACTCGTAATACCAGGTGGTAATCAATGATTACTGGATCCAACGGCCGGATCTAGCTAGTACGCGTACTATAAAAGATTGTTGGGTAACATGTATAACTGGGTGGAGTGGTGACGAAGAGGTAGGAGCAACATGGATGTGTATCTAGTACACAAAAATGTATGGTCAGTGGATGATTAAGAGGTAGTAACATGTACCTAGGTGATAGTCAGTGGACGATGAAGAGCTTGTAACATGTACCTGGTTGGTGATGGTTATTCTTCCTGTCCGTAGTGAGCTGGAGGTGGAGAATTAATAGTTTAATTATGATCTATACTATATATGGAGGTAGACTAATTAGAAAACTCTAGATAAAATAACAATGCTGGCAAGGCAGGGTTGACTTGCGTCGTGCACCAACAACCGTGTGGATGCATATGCATAATGCATTGCACATTCTAAGTTCAGATGTAGACTATGTTCTGGTCAACGTAGAGGCAAGTATAGGCTAGATGTT
>NC_041393.1:54692740-54694158 GCF_002162155.2 Triticum dicoccoides | reverse complement strand
CTGAATATATTTCAAAAAGTGTACTCGACAAAGTTTTAGGTAAGACGAGAGGAGAAGAAATCCCGCCACAGACCGGCATGGATTATTTGTTCCGCCTTTGAGAGGCGGTGTGACCAGAGAGCGAGGTCAGAGATTACTGCCCTAATTACATCAAGTGGGATTTGATTAACCCCTCTGAAGGTCATAGCATTCCTTGCATCCCAAATTTTCCAGAGTAGAAGCAGAAGGATGAATGGCCACACGGACTGTGGTAGGGTGGGGTGACATGGCGTGCTCCACAGCTCTGAAAGCGGTGAGGAGACCGGGTGTAGTCTGAGCGCGTCCTATATGGCGATGGCAGCGGGGCAAGTGAAGAAGAGGTGAGCACGATCCTCCGGCGCACTGCCGCAATGGGGACAGGATGATGTCTCGATGATGGACTTATGGCGTAGATTGGCTCGAGTGTTAAGCCTGTCGAGGTAGAACAACCATCCAAACACCCTCACCCGACTAGGGACCCTCGAGTCCCATATGTGGATGAGGTTAGGGTCAGCCAGTATAGGCTAGATGTTACTTGTTCATGTTGCTCCAACAAGAACAACAGAATTGTAAGGCAAAAGAGAGTGTGAGATGCAACCTGTTTCCCAAACAGGGAAAATATGCACTCAATACCTTTTTCTATCAAAATATTTCGAGCGACACCATTGTCTTATTTTCAGTAAATTGTTTTGGTTTGAGAACCTTGCGTAGCTATAGGCTAGCAAGTTCCACGAAGCTAATCAGGATGTAAATTTGTATGGTGGGAAACTAACTGAAAAAAACAACTTTTAGGAGCTAATTTCTAGGTTGGCACGTCAATTCTGTTGCAAGAAATTTCATTGGTGAGGGTATGTTTTGGCCATTTGGGTATTGCCTGAAGTAATTAAAGATCTTGTAACCCCAACAAAGTATTATTATCACTGAATTTACACCAATGAAAGGCACATCACGTATGAAAATTACTAATTGATTGCTGCATCTCTGTCGCGGGCATCCGGTCCATGGATGTCTCATCCTAGCGAGTAAATAGCATAAAACTACTACTTTACAGGCTATGGTTCCAAAAAACTACCGGCTTTTAATTTTTCTCAGATAACTACCAAATGGGCGGTCGGTTGTTTCAAAAAACCCAAATCATCGAGTCTTTATCAGTTGATCACGATTATGACAGGTTGGGCCCATAGCTAAACAAACCGTTAGTTTGACCTTAGTTTGACCGTTAACTTACATGTGGGGCCCACATGTAAGTTTCTTCTTCCTCCTCTCTTTCTTCTTTCTCTGCCTCCTGTGCCAGACCTTTCCTCTCCCGAGCCGGCGACCCCCTCCCCCTCCCAAGCCGGCGACCCCTCCCCCTCCCAAGCCGGCGAACCTCCCTCCAAGCCGGAGCTCCTCGTGGCGAC
>NC_041393.1:54680650-54692142 GCF_002162155.2 Triticum dicoccoides | reverse complement strand
GTGGCGCGGCGACCGAGCCGGAGCCCCATGGCCGGCGGCGCCCCAGGCGGCTCCCGATGGCGCGCAGTGGCGCGGCGATCGAGCCGGAGCCCCATGGCTGGCGGCGCTCCAGGTGGATCCCGATGGCGCGCGGCGGCGCGGCGACCTGAGCCGGAGCCCCACGGCGGCACGCCCAGCGACCACCCCGGCCACCCAGGCTGTGGGCGCTGCGACCAAGGGCGAAGCCCCATGGTGCAACGGCGACCACGGGCAGAGCCCTTTGGAGGCGCGGCGGCGGCAGCCCAAGGACCCGATTGCTTTTTAAAAATGATTCCAGGGACCCCGGTTGCTTTTTTAAAATATTTGTAGGGGCTAATCTGTAAAAAATCTATTGATGAGGCGCTGACATGTGGCCCCCACAAGTTAGTTAACGGTCAACCAAACGGTCAACCAAACGGTGTGTTTAGCGGCGGGTCCGACCTGTCATAAACATGTTCAATTTTTTAACAAAGAGAATTTGAGGTTTTTTGAAACAGCCAACCCCTGACTTGGTAGTTATCTGAGAAAATTTAAAAACCGGTAGTTTTTTGGAACCATAGCCTCTAAAGTAGTAGTTTTATACTATTTACTCCATCCTAGCACAATATCAAGGGCTAGATGAGTGTAATCCAGCTCTGTTATTAGTACCTGCTTGACCAAGCTAAATGAATATGCAGGGAATGACAGCCAAATATTATAATGTTAGTGCAACAGACGAAAAGACCTTGCTCACTGTATGTAAGCGTCATGGTACCAGCTTAATCCTGTCATTTGATATGCAGATTAGCACGTTAAGCATTTGGTACTTTAGGGTTTAGGTGATTCGGAGATCCCTGAAATTTTATTCAAACATGTGACTCAGAATGTAGACATGTACGTTGCTTCTAAAATTGAAACAAAAAAGGGGAATACTTGATCGTGCAAATTCGTTTATATTGTTCGGAGGCCCCTGCGTCGCTCCTGCACGAGCGACAGGGGAGGCAAACCACGCCTGCCACTAGAGAACTCCCTTCTCCACCGTCTCCTCCATTGCCGCCGCCAGGACGCGTCATCGGGCAATGCCCACATCCAGCAGTGCCAGCGGCATTTCTCCTCTCGTGGTATGTTGTCTCCATGGCTGGCTCATGCGGGCATCACCGTGAGGGTTGAGCGGCGAGCGGCGGGCGTGGCCCTTGTGCGGGGCGGTGTTGTGCCTCCTCGCTGGCCATGGGTTTTTGGACCGGCGACCCCAGGACAAGGTATGGCGGCCATGAGTGCCGTGTGGTGGCGGCAGATCTGGGATTCTGCCCAGATCCGATCGCGGCGGCCCCGGCCGGCGGATCTGGTGGTGGCTTGCTAGTCAGTGAGACGACAGGTCGAGCACGATAGACCATGGGGCGGCGCGCGAGGGATTTGGGACCTAGTGCCCGGATCAGACGGCCGCGGCGGCCGTTGCCGTTGTATGGGCGACGACAACGACTGGTGCGACGGTGGGTGCTCCCTATAGCGCAACCTAAGAGTTGTGTATTTGTGGTATTGATGCCGTCTTGTAACATAGGGTTCGTGCCTATCTGGTGGAATTGCTGTCGAGAGGCATGCGGCCTCGGTTTTTCTTTTCGCTTTACTTCTGGGTCAATGCTATTCAGCTGCTAAATTTTGTATTTCTAATAATATATGGTTGCATGCATCGTGCTGATGCAGAGGCCCGGAGCTTGCTCATTGGCCATTGAGCTTGTTCATATAGCTTGAAATACTTGACTTGCCTGCTTAAAAAAAGGGGTATCAGGTGTGATGTGGAGTTTTTATATGTCAACTTCCCTTGTACCATATATGTCCACAAGAAATTCATAAGCGTGGTGGTTTGAACTTTGAACACCGACTCTGCCACCTATATGCAATGTGTATGCATATTTCTTGCCGCAAAATAAATGAATAATTGTACGTACATTTAGAATTTCAGATGGAGCGGATGGTTGAACGTGGAATCAAGACATAAACTAGTGGTGAAAAAATTTAGGGGGCATTATTTTTAGTCAATTGTTGCATTTTACAATAAAAGATGGTATATTCATATTAAGTACAATTGAGTTAGTTTTACATAACAACCATCATTTAGTTTAACCATGTCGATGCAATTAGCGTATCTCACCGATATACGTTGTGCAGAATTAGCATATCTTTGGTGCATCTTGGGCGAGAGTTGCGAGCATTTTGATTCCTCTCGCCATGTGTATGCTTCTGCTTCCTCTGGGGTTGTTTTCTCCGGGTTTAGCTCTGTTATGCTTCTCATGGTCCTTTCGTCCTCGTTATATAAGACGTGACCATCATGTGTTGTCTCCCCTGTTGATGATATTTAGTCAAACCCCACATCGTAATAAGGTGGTAATGAATGATTACTGGATCCAATAGCCGGATCAAGAACAAAAGAATGGGACCTTAATAAGTCCCGAACGTTCGGAATTTAAGCATATCATCCCGAACGTTTTTTGATGTCAACTTTAGTTGCTGCGAGGTGGCAACTTTAGTTGTGAACACATGGTAATTTTGTTGAAATTTTGATTTTTTATCAGAAAATTGCCATATTTGTCAACATCGCCTCAACTAAAGTTGTCATAAAAAGAGTTCGGGATGACATGCTTAAAATCGAACGTCCGGGATTTATCTATTCCGAAAGAATGTTGAGTAACATGTACCTGGGTGGTGTCATTGGATGATGAATATGTAGTAACATGTACACCTGATTGAAGGTTGGTGATCATTCTTCTGCTGTCGATAGTGAGCTGAGGTGGAGAATTATTGGTTTAATGAAGATAATGGAGGTAGACTAATCAGAAAACTCAGGATGATATAACAGTGCTAGCTAGGAAGGGTTGACTTGCGTCTTACACTAACAACCATGTGGCATGACGAGGCATATGCATTGCACGTTCTAAGTCTAGATTTAGAGCATGTTTTGGTTAACATAAAGGCAAGCAAATGCTGGATGTTACTTGTTCATGTTTCTCCAACGGAACAACAGAATGGTGAGGCAAAAGAGAGCGTGCGATTCACCTTGTTTCTAGACAAGGAACACATCAAGTGATACCACACCCATTACATGATATATTGATACATCGTACGATGACACATGTAACGTTCGAATTGAATTTATACCTAAGATTTGTTTCCACACTGACAAAAATTCGAACCCAAATTGAATCCAATATAAAGGTAACATTGTATGTGGCTGGTGATGGTCATTATTTCTGTCGGTAATGAGCTGAACATGGAGTATTAATAGTTTAATTAAAATATAACATATGATGGTAGAATAATTAGAAGTCCCGATAAAATAAGAAAGCTACCCAGGGTTGACTTCCATCCTGCATCAACAACTATGTGGGTGCATATGCACTGCACATTCTATGTTCAGACGTTAAGCATGTTTTGATTGAGTGTAGATGCAAGTCTAACTTTTGTGTTGTTAGAGTGAGAAGAACATATTTTTAAGTCAAAAGAGAAGTGTCACTACTATAGGAATGCCTAACAGTGAAGGGCGCGAAAAACCTAGCAGTGTCGGGCAAGACTCTTAGGGGCGCACCTCATCAGTAGCGCGCGCGCCCGCCACTGATCCTATACTTACCTGTGGCGGGCATACGATTGTGGCCGTCATAATTATCTTATGACAGCAAAAGAAAAACTCTATCATGGCAGCGTTTTTAGTTGCCGTTGCAACTTTTTCAGTTTAGCAATAATATCAGTACCCAAATCATAAATAGCATACTTTAAATACACACTTTAGCTTAACAACTCTCCAATGTTTAATACTTACACATTACAATATAATAAGTGCATACAAACGGGAGATGCGCCTTGGCTCCCGGGAGCACAGGCTCCCTCATGAATAGTAACATGAAAATAAAAGGTAAATATTTTCAAAAAATTCCACTTTTTTTTGTGGATGTTTGTGTTAGTGTCACGAGCATGCTTGACTGTTTTCGTGTGAAACAACACATTAGTGTTTCGTCGGTGAGAAAAACAAATTTGTGCTAACATTTGGTGTTCATTTTTTTTTTGCATAGGCCAAAATGCTTAACCTTTTTGCCTCAAAATTTGAAGGTGGCATTTGGATGTAACTAAGAACACACAAAAAAAAATCTTGATTTTTTGATATTTTAAAATTTATTTTTAGGCCCAGGAGCACGTGCTCCCGATAGCCGAATTGAATCTACGCATACAACATAAATATGTTCAATAAAGTGCTAGAAAGTACAAGTGTTGGCAATATGCACTAGAGACAATAATATTGTATTATTATATTTCCATATTTATAATTAAGTGTTTATATTTCATGCTATAACGGTTATGATCCTGAAATATGCGATGGAAAATTCATATACGCGTGTGAAATGATAAACGGATAAAATAAAGGTTCTTAGTCTCGCCTCTAAGACTAGCTCAAGTGTTGTTGGTGATCATATTTTCCGGATCTTAGCATGTCGTTAAGTGTAACAATAGTCCTAAATCAACATTGAGATTATGACATTGGAAGAACAATCATATTGAATCGACACAAACTTGTTTATTATGAATTAAGATAATATCATTTGTAATCAATTATAATAACACAGAGTGTTAAAATGTGATTTTGCTCCTTAGACCATGAGAGTATCGTAGTCACTTCTTGCCATACGATGCACTTTGGGGTTGCTCGAACGTCACATGTAACACGGTTATCATAACAACAACTTACAAGTTCATTGGAAAGTTTGACAAGGGACTAGATAGCTCGAGAGTGGGATTTGCTCCTCCGACGATGGAAAGATATTCTTAGGGCCCTCTCGGTGTGACGAAATCCATCATCGTTTAGCCAGAAATAGGTGACTACGTCACGGAGATGCCGGAATGTAATAACGAGAACGAAGAACAAAACCGGTAGCGAGGATTTTGGTGTAGTGAGCATAGTGATGACTCAGGAGAAAACCGATGCATCCCGGGTTTTGTGAAGTATCATGAAGCAAAGGGAACATCATATGATAACCACGGGTTCACTCGAATATCATTCGTATGCTCATAGGGATCGATATGGACGTCCACGTTCCCGCTATCGATCATTGAACGAAGGGGTTTCATTCATGTCTATGAGTTACGGAACCCATGGGGTCACAAGATTAAGGTAATCATGATCTGATGAGTGTTAATAGGACAAGAGTGTTGAGAATATATTTGTGGAATTGTTTTGTTAATATTTAGAATAGTTCTGAGAGGATTCGGAAGGGTTTAGGGGTCACCGGAAGGGTTTCGATGAATATCGAGTAATACCGGGTATTACCGATAAATATATATAGGTGGAAAATGTTTTCGGGGATGTTAAATTATAATTATATATATAATGGTCTGGAAATATCTAGAACTATTTTATATTTAATTTAATATCAGCGGGTCTAAAAAGACCAACAGGTGGAAGGAAACTTAGGCCACAAAGGCCCAGGTGGGGGAGACGCCTCCTTCCCTAAGGAAGGTGGCCGAATTGGGGAAGGGGACGAGTCCAACTCATGCCGACGCCCCAAGGAGGCTTTCCCTTCTTGGTGGAAGCCCTCCTCTTCCCCTCCAACCTATATATACTTGAGGTATTTGCCACAATTGAACATATAAGTTTTGGAGTTTGAGCATATAAGTTTTGGAGCCTCCTGTAATTCTTCTAGTTCTAGTTCTAGTTGGTCCTAGTTGACTAATTAGAACTAGGCTAATCCTCTTGTCCTTGTAATTAGAAGCCCTGTGTAGTTCTAATATCCTACCTCCAATTCTCTGTCAACGATTAGCTCTAGACGGCAAAGCGCTGCCGGATCGTCAAGGCTTCATGCTTGCAACCAAGTAGAGAGTTTGTGCTTTCAATCTTCAGGTCGAGGGACTGTTCGTGGGCAGTACGAGGGATCGTTCATCGAAGGTTTGAGGGATTCCAAGTACGATCTATGCCAACACATTCTTCTTTCGCTGCAACTCGGTAACGGTAACGATCGTGATCCCAACCCGTTATGCATCTTCATATTAATCTTGGGTGATCGTAGGCACATTTTTTTGTTTTCTACTACATTTCCCAACAACAAGTACCCGTACAACATCGGGATCACCACCGAAACTATACTTACTATGGTGATTGTGGGACATTGTATCACAGATAGATTTTATTGCCAATGTAGGCCTCCACAAATTCATGAAGAAATATTAAGAACACCTTCCCAGCTTGCATCCCTAATTCTTTGGCGATTTGAATCCAACTTGGACCATGGAAATACTTTCTCCCTCCCTCATTGGTGACATTGAGGGTCAAGGGTATGCCATTTGTTAACAACATCTGCCGAACTAAATCGTGCCCTCCTCATTGATGGGCAGGTTGGCCACACGCATGAACTCATCCCTTCCCCAAGAAGGGATATACTGAGCATGATAAAAAGAAAACAGAAAGTAGACAATTATGGGTGCAACATTACGAAACGATAAGCTATAACACTAACTGAATGAAACATACCGCCCACTCCATAAAGTCCTCGTGAAGATCTACACATATTTCATTGCAAGTGAAGTGAACCTTATTACATGCACCTAGACTTGTGTCGCCACACCACTGACATGCTTAGTTCATTGCCTATGTTCATGTTATGGAATAGTTCTATAATTTAAAGTTTGAAATAAGCATTATCAAGGAAATCGGTAACTGGTAGCTGCTTGGGAGTAATGATTAATCAGTGAATTGTCCTATTAACTGGATTAATCGTCCACCATTAATTGGTAGATTAAATAGGAACTTGCCAACATATATCTAGTTTTTATTTATTATACCATACTCTCATGTTCTTAGCTATGTAATATACTAAAATATGCTACTGTTTGGTCGAACCATAACTGTTGAGGGTCGAGGGCGAGCTGTGAGGGGTTACGGGGAGAAATTTTGGGATTTGTTTGCCCACAAGTTATTGGGCCAACAGCGATTAATCTGCCTAACAACTTATTGATCAGTCTGACAGGTCAATTAATTGGCCTCACAAGTTAACACAATGAATACATGTTATTCAATTCGGCCACCCTACGAGTACTGGCCCGTTAACTCATTAATCGGAAAAATTCTTGAACAGTGGAAATAAGTAGTAAAACTTGTGGACAAACAAAAAAATAGGTCATGACTTGTGCTAAAAAATGAAAACATTGAGTGTCAGAAATGTTGCGAAACGGAAATTAATCAACGTTTCGTGATATTTTTGAGACTTTTTTGAAGCCCTGCATGGTTTGAGCACTCCAAATAAATATGCATGTGAATACTCCATACCGATAAGAGATGAATATACAAAAGACTACCAATTATTTAAATAAATTAAACATCTACTAATATTAAAGAGTATGGATGGACGAAAAGATTGGGCATGCCTTGTGCTAAAAAATTAAAAGATTGAGTGTCACAAATGTTGTGAAACAGAAATTAATCAATGTTTCGTGATATTTCCGACACTCTTTTGAAGCCTTGTATAGTTGGAGCACTCCAAATAAATATGCATGCCAATCCTTCAGGCGGATAAGAGATGAATAGAATATAAGGCTGCCAATTATGTAAATATATTCAACATCAACTAATATTAAAGAGTATGGATGGACAAAAAAATTGAACATGACTTATGCTAAAAAAGGTAAATATTGTGTGTCAGAAATGTTGCGAATCGGGCATTAATCAACGTTTCGTGATATTTTCAAGACTTTTTTAAAGCCCTGTATGGTTTGAGCAATCCAAATAAGTATGCATGTGAATACTCCATACGGATAAGAGATGAGTAGAATAAAAGTCTACCAATTATTTAAATATATTAAACATCTACTAATATTAAAGAGTATGGATGGATGAAAAGATTGGACATGCCTTGTGCTAAAAAACTAAAAAGATTGAGTGTCACAAATGTTGCGAAACAGAAATTAATCAACGTTTCATGATATTTCCGACACTCTTTTGAAGCACTGTATAGTTGGAGCACTCAAATAAATATGCATGCCAATCCTTCATACGGATAAGAGATGGGTAGAATAAAAGGCTACCAATTATGTAAATATATTTAACATCAACCAATATTAAAGAGTATGGATGGACAAAAAATTGAGCATGACTTATGCTAAAAAAAGGTAAATATTGTGTGTCGAAATATTGTGAAATGGAAATTAATCAACGTTTCATCATAATTTCAACACTCCTTTGAAGCCATGTTAGTTGATGTATCAAAGATGAGCATAATAGTAACCACACAACATGATATCCATAACATGATCATAATAGCGAGCACGCAGCCATAATAAAGCAACGATAATGAAGCAAATCTTTGGATAACATTCTGGTAGCTATATTATCACAACACATGCACTATCCAGATCATACATGACCGATGGACAAATGCAATAAAAGGCTACCAATAATGCCATAATAAGGAAATAGGATGATATCATAATCAACGGAAATTATATGAAACATGTGAATCTAATATTCATATACAATCTACCAATAATGCCATAAGAAAGAAATAGGATGATATCGTAATCAAAGGAAATTATAAAAAGCTAACAATAATGCATAAATTCATTTTTACATGAATCTAACATTCATCTACAATCTATAAATACGTGAATCTAACATGTGAATCAACTATAAAGTTCACCTATACATAGAATCTATAAACACAAACATTCATACATATGTGAATCTAAGGAAGGCGCGGGATGGTGATCAGAGGAGGGCCGCGACGACGAGGGGGATGACAAAGGAGGGCCCAAGCGGAGGAGGGTGGTCGTGGCGTAGGAGGACGGTCGCGGCGGTGAAGGGGGAGGAGTTGGGGGGCGAAGGTGGCGTGATTCGAGAGAGTGGGGTGGTTTGATTTTTCAAGTTGCGGTTTGAATTTTCGTGTCGTGGGTAAGGTGGTTTGGGGGGGAGGGGGGTGGAATTGAACCATGGTTGGTGTGGGAATAGCAGCGGCGGGCACAAGCAAAACCCGGCCACATGACCTAGCAGCAATAGACACCATTGAAAGGCCATTCTTAATTTTTTTACTAAATTAAAACTTCAGACTTTATACACATTTGTTTATAACCATTTCAACTTCATACTTTTTCCACGAGTAATAGACACCATTGAAAGCCCATTCTTAAAATTTGTCACTTTTTGAGTGCTTTTGCTATTTTCGCGACATTAAATGACTTTCCGACAATTAAAAACAGCAAAAATCTTTGGGCATGCGAACAAGCTCTGTATAGGATGAGACTTGACATGGTATTTTCATTAGACGGCATTAGTATGTGGTACAAATTTGACACTATTGCAGCAAAAACTTGATGCATCTCATGTACAAACTGGACACTCTCCCTCAGATGTAAGGATTTCGAACCAAAACCGCTGTCATACACACCCAACTCATTTAAAAAAAATCAACGTCAAACTTTTTCCCTTAGTAATAGACAGCATTGGAAGCCCCATTCTCATTTTTTGTCTCCTTTTAAGTTAGTTTGCTTTCTTTGCGGCATTAATTGACTTTGTGGCAATTAAAAATGACAAAAGTCTTTGGGTGTGCAAACAAACTCCAAACGGATGAGACTTGACATGGTGTATTCATTAGACACCTATAGTGTGTGGTAAAAGTTTAATACCGTTACGACAAAAACTTGATGCACCTTGATAACCCACAAGTATAGGAAAACATTTGTAGCCTTTTTCAATAAATAAGTGTCGAACCCAACGAGGAGCTAAAGGTAGAACAAATATTCCCTCAAGTTCTATCGACCAGTGATACAACTCTACTCACACTTAACGTTTATTTTACCTAGAACAAGAATAAAACTAGAAGTACTTTGTGTGAATAAAACTACGAATAAATTGCAAGATAATTAACTTATTTTTTTAATAGAAAGCTTTTGTCACACAAGAAAGTCATTTGTCCCAAGGCGATTGATAACTAGATCGGTAATCATTATTGCAATTTTATATAAGGGAGAGGCATGAGCTAACATACTTTCTATACTTGGATTATATGCACTTATGTTTGGAACTCTAGCAAGCATCCATAACTACCAAAGATCATTAAGGTAAAACCCAACCATAGCATGAAGTACCAAGTCCTCTTTACTCTCATACGCAACAACCCCCATACCCGGGCGTAAGTTTCTGTCACTCTAGCCACCCATCATAAGCGAAACACCCTACAACGGGGATCCATCACGTTTGCACAACACGGAGGGCGCCATAGGACAGTATCAAAATAAAATATACAACTCAAACCAATCACGATCATCAATCAGCCCATAGGACAAAACAGATCTACTCAAACATCATAGGATAACACATATCATTGGATAATAATATATTGTGTTGAGCACCATATTTAAGTAGAGAATTGCAGCAGGAATAGATAGGTTACACCGCTGCATAGCGGGGGAGAAACTTGGTCTTCACGGTAGCAAGGTTGTTGGTGTAGATCGCCGTCATGATCCTTGCCCCGGCAGTGTTCCAGCGCCACCGGGAGAGAGAGGGGGAGAGAGCCCCCTCCTTCTTCTTCTTCCTTGCCCCCCTAGATGGGAGGAGAGTTCCCCCTCTGGTCCATGGCCTCCATGGCGGCGGAGGGGTGAGAGACCCTCCGAGATTGGATCTCTCTCTCTGTTCTCTTCTGTTTCGCGCTCTTGTTTTCTGGCCGAAAACCATTTCTTAAATATTTGGAGGTTCGTAACTCCGATTGCACTGAGATTTTAACATGATTTTTTCTGAATATTATCTTTCTTGCAGTGAAAGAAGGGCAACAACCGCCTTACGGGGTGGCCACTACCCACCATCGCACGCCTGGGGGGCGCCCTGGTGCCTAGTGGAGGCTGTGGGCCTCCATTTGCATTGATTCCATGTGACGCCCGGATAATTAAGCTATAGTAATTCCCTGTAGATGATGCCACGTCACTGCGATTACTGTTGTAAACTCGTGTCGGTTCGAAACCCAGTTCAAATGTCAAATTAAAAATAAAGTCAATTGGTAAAAGTTTTCAAATATTTAAAACTAAAATGTTCGGGTTGTGCCGAATAATGCACAGGAAATTATGGTGGCGAAATCACACTTTTATAAAGCAGTTAAATGCACTATAATAAATAAAATGGTGGTAAAACTATTATTTACATGGTCTTAAATTAATAGGAAAATACAAACTACTTTTATTAATGTGCCATGATTATTGTGGCAGTAGTAGCTTTCAATATACAAATTTAGGTACTAGTGGTAAGAGTTTTTGTAAAATTAAATCTAAAAGAAAAACAGAAAAGAAATAATGTAAAAGAAAGAGAAAAAACCCAAAAATAAAAAAAAGAACACCCCCCACCCGCTGGGCCTTGGCCTAGCTGACCATCCAACTAGGCCGGCCCACCTAACACCTACATAACCGCCCACTCCACCGAACCCTAGCCACTAACCCCCCCCCCCACACGCTCTCCACTCTCCTCCACGATCTCTTCCCTC
>NC_041393.1:54670903-54680240 GCF_002162155.2 Triticum dicoccoides | reverse complement strand
CCGATTCTGGATCGAGGGCGCACGCCTGCGCCCCGTCACCTTCACCCGTCGGTGCCGCTCGGACCCGCCCTCGTCGGACCGCCTCCCCGCAGGATCGATCCATCCTCGACTCCTCCTCGCTATGCTCTGCACCACCTCGCCGCTGGGTCCACCCATGCCGCCATCGACCACGCCAGCGCCACCCCGTCCCCGGCCTCCTCCTGACCGGCCGACCTCGAGCTTCACCGATCCCTCTCACGGCATCGGGCGTGAGCTCCCGCGACCCGCTTCCCCGTTTCCCCTTTGTCACGGATGCCGCCAGCACCTACTGCCCCCTCCCCTGTGCCGGTCACGCTCCACGGCTGCCCGGCCGCGCCAACGGCCACTGCCCGTCATTCACTGTGCCCACTGCCGCCTCCTGCCCCTGGCGCCCGTCGCGCCGCCGCATCGCCGCTCCAGGCCAAGGCCACTCCCATCCTGCTCCGTCCGGCCGCACGCCTACGCCCACTTCTGCTGCCGCAGCCGCCCCCTTCCCCGCTCCGCTCCATCATGCCGCCCTCGCCTGCCACTGCTGCTGCTATTACAGCAGCTTCTACCACTGCCCGGCGCCGCCCGAACAATGCCGGCGCTGCTTGCCACTACCCCGCGTCGGGCTAAGGCCTCTCTGCCTCACCCGCCCCTGCTCTGCCCCGCGTGGCCTCGCCGCCAGCCACTGCCTCGCGGTCGTGGCCCCCTCCGCTCGCCATGGGCCGCTCCGTGCTGCCCCGTGCGCTGGCCACCGCTCGAGCTGCGGTCGCGCCCGCAGCGCCCGAGACCTGCACCCATAGCACCCGCCCCGTTAAGGCCCCTGGGGCCTATGATATATGGGCCCCGCCCCCCTAGACCGATTGAAAAAAAAGAATAGAAAGGATAAAAAAATGTTTGAATAAATTAATTAATTAATTAATTAATGAGTTAATTAAATTAATTAATCATGTTTAACTAATCTAATTAAAATAAAATAGCCTAATCACTTAGTTAGTCTAATTAATCCGGTTTAGTTAAACCTCGGTTTATGACCAGTGGGACCCACATGTCAGATTGACCAGTCAACCCCTCTGTTGACTGGTGTCATCATGCTGATGTCATGCTGATATAATAACACTAATTTCGAATTAATTAGTTAATAATAATTTAGAAAATGATTTAAAACTTTAAAAATTAATATAAAATAATCTGTAACTCGGATGAAAAAACTTTGTACATGAAAGTTGCTCAACACGACGAGACGAATCCGGATACGTAGCTCATTCGTCCGCCACACATCCCTAGCATAGCGAACATGCAACATTTCACCTCTGATTCATCTGTCCGAAAACGCGAAACATTAGGGATACTTTCCTGGATGTTTCCCCCCTTCACCGGTATCACCTACTACCGCGTTAGGGCACACCTAGCGCCGCGTATTGCCATGTTATGCTTTGTGATGCTTTGATTGCTCTGTTATTTATTGTGTTCCCCCTCCGTTACTTCTTTCTGGTAGACCCTGAGACTGCCGGCGACCCCAATTCGACTACGGTGTTGACGACTCGTCCTTCTTGCCAGAGCAACCAGGCAAGCCCGCCCCCCTTGATCACCAGATATCGCCTATTCTACCCTCTAGTGCTTGCATTAGAGTAGTATAGCCTATTACAGTTTTCGATTAATCCTATTCTGTTGCATAGCCTGTCATTGTTGCTACAGTTGTTAATACCTTACCTGCAATCCTACATGCTTAGTATAGGATGCTAGTTTATCATCTGTGGCCCTACATTCTTGTCCGTCTGCCTTGCTATACTATCGGGCTGTGATCACTCGGGAGGTGATCACGGGTATATATTATACTTTACATACATACTATACAGATGTTGACTAAAGTCGGGTCGGCGCATTGAGTACCCGCGGTTGATTCCGATGTGGGGGCTTGAAGGACAGGTGGCTCCATCCCGGTAGAGGTGGGCCTGGGTTCCCAATGGCCCCAGACTGTTACTTTGTGGCAGAGCGACAGGGCCACTACTAGGAAAAGGCATGCTAGTGGCGCACCAGTTTTGCCTACAAATGGCGCACTACTGGTGCGCCACTAGCATCACGCCATTAGAATTAAATTCTAATGGCGCACTACTGGTGCGCCATTAGTATCTGGTGTTCTAATGGCGCACCAAGAAGTGCGCCATTAGAATTGCCTACGGTGCGTCATTAGAATTCCTCCCAGGGGGCCATATGTACCCATGTGCTTTGGCTTTCTAATGGCGCACCAGTGGATGATGTGCCATTAGTGTGATTATTACAGTGCGCCATTAGTGTATTGTGTGGTGCGCCATTAGTATTGATATTAGTTTTTTTTTGTTTTTTTCTGATTTTTTCACAGGTTACAAAATATATTATTTCACAGAATATAGACAGCACCACACAGCAACAGCAGATTCATCGAATACAATAGAAGTTAAGTCTTCGAATACAATTCATCATATTAGTCTCCGAATACAAAAGACCGAACGAAGATACAACATTACAAGTCTCGGAGACCGCGAGTAGCGAGTTTGTCTTCACATTACAAGTCGATATCGATCATCTAAACTACCATCACATAGAAGAGAGCTGCGGTCATCACGATGAGCATCATCGCGATGAAACTGGTCTTCACCCGGTTCCTCCAACGCTCCCTCCTCTCTCTCGCTAGATAGATGGCGTATCTAGATTCCGCCTCCGCCCTAGTGATGTACCCTTTGTAACTGTTACCGCTGAAACGGTGAACCTGTTTCCGACACTCCTCCCAGTCGTCGTAGACTCCGGGAACCTTACCCTTGTACAAGACATATGACGGCATCTCTATGCACAAGCCAGACAACAGACAATACATAAGCAATATATAAGTATGCAACAAAAGGATCAGAAGAGAAAAGCAAGACATTAATAGCATGATTCATGGTCCTACTAATAAATAGAATCTATTACATCTAAGTTGAACGACTGTCCAAACCAACGAGACATACAAGTTCATTAAAGTTTAATTACAACATGAGCTAATCGATGTTTCAGAACTACAAATAGCATCACTACTTTTGACTCGACTCATTGGACCGGAGCGTGGATGAAGCCGCCGTCTTTCTTGATGGTCATGAAGTCGCGGGCGTTGTCAGCCTGCATTTGAAGTGTTGTGTCTATCTCACTGTTGGACGGTTGCTCTCTGAGGTGGAACTGCCCCGAGGTACGAAGGACATCTTGATGGATGATTTCTGCAAACTCCGACTGGATGCGAAAGAATTCTTGTCGGAGGTCCGCGTCCTGGATTGCCACCAAGCTTGCGGCCCAATCTTTGACATTATTTGGTAGCAGAAGGTGATTGTGGCCCCGTACGATCGCCCTCATGTGATGGACAGCGTAGTAGGCATCCTTCTGACTGCTAGGCGGCTGCTTGACACAGGGGAACATCGTATTGTGGGTGAACACGTGCCTGCCGTACCTACGAACTAGCCTCTTAAAGGTGCCTCTAGATGTGGCGTAGCCAGGGAGAGCATCATCAAGAACTTTCTTGATATTTGTGTAGTCTATCTTGGAGTCACAGTCCGGGTCGAAATACGTGGCCGTGGAATATTTCGGGCTTAAGAGGATGAGTGTGCAATGTGTGTCAGTGCACAGAACACGGAATGTTAGAAAAAACAGAATGATCGAAATCTAAGAAATCATATGTTACGGGGCGGTGATGGGATGACTTACTCGAGAAAGTAAGGCACGAGGAAGTTATCCTTATCTGGGGTGCCAGAATGACGCCTTCGAGGTGTGAACTTGCGACTTGCCGGTCCCCAGCGCTGCCTAAGATCTTGGTACACATGTAGAAGGGGTCGACTATCAC
Organism: Triticum dicoccoides; assembly: GCF_002162155.2. NCBI lineage: Eukaryota > Viridiplantae > Streptophyta > Magnoliopsida > Poales > Poaceae > Triticum > Triticum dicoccoides. The sequence continues at coordinate 54,676,390 of NC_041393.1, read as the reverse complement.
GATGTCCGGGGTCTTGTCTCGAATGATCCGCATCTCCATACTCAGCGGAAACAGCCGAACGAAGGTGTAGTGCAGCGGATGAAGATTAAACATAGCAAAGATGTCATCAAACCGCAGGACGATCGTACCCCCGATGGCGCCATCCACAAAGCCCTTGCCCTTTGGCACCTTGGCCACGGAAACCGGGTATGCCACATCTTCCTGGGAGAGACGCCGCTTCTCAAAGATAGAACGCTGTCATGCAAACTCCGCATAGCACCGGTTGCAGCATTGAGAATATTTGTCGGTAGCATCGCCCTACCCGCCACATGCACCCTCCTCGAGATATCCTGAGGTGAAGGTGGCCCGTCCTGAGCACGGATTGTACTCGGTGCCGGCTGGCTCGCACCGGCGCCCTTGGCAGTCTTTCGTTTCCGTCCCTTCTTATTGATCTGCTGTAATGGGACCGAGTTCTGCTCACATACCGCCTTCTTGAGCGTGTTGGGGCTAATAATATTTCGCACCACAGCTATCTAAGGCTCGGTGAAGGCGGGAGCTGGAGGCGTCTCCTGAGAACTGAACGCCAGACAACGCTTGTTGCAATTGGATTTCTCCGCCGTACCAGCTAGATCGCGGTCGTCTTGGTTGGGTTCTCGAGAAGGAGGCCCGCCGAACTCGTCACTGTACCCATGTTCGGCAAAGTACTTATCGACGTTGGTAAATGTACCATCGTCGTTGTCCGGATCCTGTGCCATATGCATGTCCGGATCCTGTGCCATAGGGATGTCCGGCATGTCCGGTAGCGTTGCGGCGTTCTTGCCATGGCGCGGCGCCAGCATGACTGGCGGTCTTGTCTGTGGGGTGGTGTCCCCTGCCCCCAAACGAATCTGGCTCTTCGGCCAAAGCAGCGGCCAGCTTAGGCAGGCGCTGAGGGTCATCAGATCTTCTTCCTCGGCCCCGGCGGGTTGAATCGGAGGTAACAACTCGTTGCAGCCTGGCAGCACCCGAACCAGTTGAACCCTATACATGGTGGGTGGCATCGGTTTACCGTGGAAAACGGGGTTGCCCGGTTGAACGATATTGCCCTTGGCGACACCGACCAACTCGTCGTTCACGAAGTGCAGGAGAGTAAACGGAACATCGGCGGCGCCCTGCGAAAACATGTAGGGCATCAGGGATGCCCAGTCAAAGGCAAAAGGAGATGAAGTCCTTGGCAGAGAGGCTTAATTATTTACCGTGATGATGGCGTCGAGCTTGGCTAATGTCGAGGCACCGCCAATGGCGGGCGTGCAACTAATGAAGGGGCCACTTGCTGTCGAGGTGCTGGCCGGCGTACACCCGGGTGCATTAAGCTCCAATGACCGTGCCAGCACCGGAGACACCAATACCGCCGCCGCCGATGACACCAATGGCGCCGCCGGAGACACCAATGGCGCCGCATGCGCGTTGTGCAAGTTGTTGGCCGTGAAGCTGGGAATCAGGAGCGGCCCCTGTTGGCCACCCGCAATCCACGTTGTCAGCCCATGAATCAAGGTAGGCATAATGCCGGTGAGCGTCGTCCCCAGTTGTACTTGCACTTGCTCTTGGATAATCTCTGGAATCCGTGCCACTTGTGCCTTGAGTTCTTCAACCTCACGCAACTGGCTTTCCGAGCTGGTCTTTTTCTCCTTTCGCCCACCAGCGGTATAGTATGACGACCATTTTGTGGACAAGCCTTTGCCGGCCACACGACCTGCTGACGTCGGCTTACTGAGCTTATCCTTGTTTTTCATTATGTTCAACGCCCTATTTAGAGTGTTGTCCCAAGCAGGGGTGCTCTGAGACGACCCTGCGGTACTGCTTTCAGTCTCCTTCGCCAGAACAAGCTCAAGCGCCCTGGTCTTCGGATCCGTGGTAAGCTCCTTTGTTATCGGGTCCTCCTTGTATCGGGCCCTGACAAAGTTCCTGGTTTGCTTGTCACCGCTGTATTTCTCGAAGCGGGGCGGTAGGCCTTGCTCGGCACGCTCCGCGTCCTCCCTGTCCCATATTGGCTCCGCCACTCTGTAACCGCCAGGACCGAGTTTGTGTTCCCCTAATTTCAACTCTCGCATTTCTTTCCCCCACTGACTTGATTCGGAGGTTGCACTGCTCTCACACTTGATCTTGAACTCCTTGTAGTCATCTTCGCTGATCGAAGGATTTTTCGCCTTGATCTTCTCATAACTATCACCTTTATCAATCATTCTCTTCACCGCGCTTCTCAAAGTAGACAGGGCCGTGCTCATCCTCGTGAGGGCGGCACTGTTCACTTTATTCCCTAAGAGGCGTGTGTTTTCAAATTCGGCGAGGAACTTGTATCGTTCGTGCAGCTTCGTGAAGAGGAGGTTGCGCAAATTCCCTCGGTCCTTATGCCTAAGGTTCTCGGTGTTGATCGAGATGGTGCTCCGGAGAATGCACCTGAGCTGAACCGAGTACCCCTTGATTATATGTTTGGGCTCCGTTGGATGCCCGTCGGAGTCCACTTGAGTAAAATCCTCCTTGAGGGTGCGGAGCGCATTCGGGCGCCAGTCCTTCCTTTGCTTCTTTGGTTGGCTGCCATCTGTGCATGCGCCGCCATCATCAGTGGTGGCATCCTCGGCGGCACCATCAGTGGTGTCATCCCCGACGCCACTAGGGGTTGTTCCTCCATCTCCTGGGACAGCTTCCAGAATTGCTTGCCGCCCGAACTGCCAGCCTCATCGTTGTTGGCCATGTTTCGCTCTAAATAGGAAAAAGTTTGGTCAAAAAGTTGGTTATTGTCAAGGAACAAGATCATGGTCTCATCATTTAGGGTTTGTCGACACCGTGGCATCCTAAAAGCTAAGCTTTTATCATTTAGGGTTTGTCAACGCCGAGGCACCCTAAAAGCCTAAGTGTACATCATTTAGGTTCTCATTGACACCGAGGCACCCTATAGAAGCTAAGGTTTCATCATTTAGGGTTTGTAGACACCGAGGTACCCTAAATGCTAAGTTAAGTTTTCATCATTTAGGGTTTATCGATGCCGAGGCACCCTAGGTTGGGCCTAATCACTTGGCACTAATCACTTGGCTCTATTGCCACCTATGTTGGGTTTATCATCTAGGGTATATCGATGCTAAGGAGAATTCTAAGTTGGGCCTAATCACTTGGCTCTATTGCCACCTATGGTTTAATGCAGCAAGAATGGTGGGGTTGTTGATCCTACTTAACTAAGTACTAAGATACCCCGGCCCATGAATTAGTTGCAAGTACCCCATATGTCCTATTTTTAGCAAAGTCATGCTAAAATTGACGGAAAATTTCAGCATGACCTTTGCTGAAAATAGGACATATGGAGTACTCGAATTTGCCGAAATAGAAGTTAATCGACATTCCGAGAAACTCAAGGGCCTCTCGGGGTACCTGCAAAATCATTATCCCCGCATAATGAAGTAGCCAATGGGTCATTTCAGAAGATCACAAGTAGCATCATCACAAGTACAACATCATCACAAGTACAGCAGCAGCAGCAGTGAATGCAGGCATAACAGCAGTAGCAGGTTTATTCTTCTTCTTCATAAACATTAATTGGTGTGGGTGACTCTATCTGCCCTCTAGTGACTCACTCAACTTAACAGGAGAACCCACAAGCATTGTTTTGATTCCAACAACTGCTGTAAAATACATCCAACAAAGGTGCTCTAAAATCAGAAATACTACCCCCAAATCTTTAGCTCAATTCTGAAAATACATGGCTAGGACAACGGTAGCATTCAACCACAAGCCCAAGCCTATACTTAACTAGGCCCAGGTTAACTTCCGTTCCGGCAAACTGTACCTAACTCATGAGATCAACATGAGATAAATTGAGCACATTAATTTGTTTGACTAACTGTAATGTGAATATATGAGCACATTAATTTGTAGAAATCCAATAGTAGAAATCAAAATCAAAATCCAAGCAAAGCAATAAAGCCCCCAAAATCAATGGGGATAGCATACAATTTTCTTACTAATACTGTTATATGACAGTGATGCCACACGAGGGAGAAGAAATCGACCCGCCAGAATTAAAGTAAAGTAAACAGCCGAGCAAACCTGAAAGTCAAGTAAACTGTGGCTAAATATATCTAAAACTCCATTGCAAATGTGCCATGTCAATAAAACAACTCATGGAAGTAAACTACTAGCAGGCTCAAAAGTCAAGTAAACCGAAGATTAATCTAACAAGCCTGACAGTAGCTAACTGTACCTAACTGTACCTAACTGATGCTAACTGTACCTAACTGAATTTTTTTATGACAATTAACTGATGCTAATTATACCTAACCGTACCTAACTGATGAAAACTGAATTTGTCTGAACCCTAACTGTACTTAACCATTCAGCAAGCAAGGTTTGAATATCATCTAACTGAATTTGTCTGAACCCTAACTGAATTTTTTGACAGTAGCTAACTAAATTTGTCTGAAGCCTAACTGAATTTTGTCTGTACCTAACTGAATTTGTCTGAACCCTAAATGAATGGGGAAGGGTGGAGAGGGAGGAAGGAGGAAGGAGGAGAGGTACCTGGGCGGGCGCGGCCGGTCGCCGGAGGGGTCGGGGTCGGGGTCGGCGAAGAGATCAGGGTCGGGGTCCGAGCACGTCCAGGTCCTCGTAGTCGAAGAGGAAGATGGCGGCGGTCCTTCTAGGTGCCTCGGTTGGTCGTGGGGAGGCCAACGGCCACGTGCTTCACGGGTTGGCGGCGGTCGTCGTCCTGCACCCCGTGCCCGGACTGAGGTAGAGGCGGCGCAGGGCAGGGGCCGACGCGGGGAGGCTGTCAGCGACGGCGAGTTCGCGGAGGCGTCGGCAATGGCGGAGCTGAAGTCTTGGGGGCGCGGGGGCGCGGGGGCGGCGGTGCACGTAGGGGCGGCGTCTTGTGGAGGAGTCGGGCGGCGGCGGTGTCGCGTCGAGGAGGAGGCGGTGGCGTCGCGGACGGCATGCAGGCGTGGCAGAGAGAGGGCACGGAGGGGGCATGCAGGCGCTGTGGTGGCGTACGGTTGGGGCGGAGGGGGAAAATTAGGTCAAGTGGGGATCTAGCAAGGAAGGGGAATAGGTGGAGTGGGGCGGGGGAAGCTTACTAATGGCGCACCCCGCAGCGGTGCGCCATTAGAATGTTTTTTAGATAGCAATGGCGCACCCCGCAGTGGTGCGCCATTAGAATTTTTTTTATTACAGTTCGAGCCCTCAGGTTATATTCCACCTAACCCAATCTACATCAGCACCCGCCCACTAGCCCAACTGGTCAGCACACAACACACACACTAGGAGGTTCTGGGTTTGATTCCCATGCTCGCCAATTTTTATTTTTATGCATTTAAAATGCTGTTTGATATTTATTTGTGTTTAAATATGTTCAAACTTGTTTAAATCACAATAGTAATATTTGTTTATAAAAAAAGTAATAAAATTTTAAAAAATATGTTCAAATTTGTTATTTGAAAATATTTATGAATATGAAAAAGGTGGAGTGGGGGAGGGTGCGGTGGG
>NC_041393.1:54664572-54670563 GCF_002162155.2 Triticum dicoccoides | reverse complement strand
GCTGGGGGTCAATGGCGGCGGCCGGTGGAGCGGGGGAGATGGTGCGGGGGGTGCTCGGCGGCGAGGGGGGCTGGATCTGGCGAGGTGGGATAGCGATCGAGATGGAGGGGGATCAAGATCAAGTGCCCATGAAATTTGAAAACATTCATGAGTTCAAAAAGTGCCCATGAAATACAATCGAGAAATGAAGGCTACAATTTAAATACAATCGATCTTAGCTAGCTATCTGTTCACAATCTTCTTGCCCTTATTTTTCGTAAATGGAGTTCTTCTCTTGAACGAACTTCCTTTAGGTAGGGTGGTCCTGCTTCTTCTTATGGTGTATGATGATACTTCATCGTCGTCGCCATGTTCCATCTTCGGGTCGCTGTATTTGTCGAAGTCTTGCTCATTGGTGACTCCATCCATTCCGATGATCTTCCTTTTGCCTCTGCTCACAACAACACGACTGGGCTTTGGCGGTTCGGTAATGAAGAAGCATTGGTCCACTTGGGAAGCCAGTACCCATGGCTCATTTTTCGCGGTGACGTTTGCGCCCGCGGTCTTGGATTTGGCTTCGGGTATAACCATGGTGGTGAAATACCGGTCTTCTTTTATGACGCTCTTGGCCCATCTAACACGGAACATCGGGACCTTCTCTCCAGCGTAACTCAGCTCCCAGATCTCCTCGATCCTTCTATAGTATCTGTCCTTGTCGTTACCGGTGTAGGATTCCATCGTTACCCCGAAGTTCTGATAACCATCGCTCTTCATGTCCTTGTCCTCGGTGTAGAATGTGTAGCTGTTGATATTGTACGCCTCATAGGTCATCAGGTTGTGCTCGGCGCCCTGTGACAAGGCGAATATGAGTTGTTCTTCCGCGGAAGAATCCTCATGTAAAGGGTACGACAGAAGCTTCTGCTTGAACAACGCGTGAAACATGAGTTGTGCTCTTTGATTATATCTCCGTCCGTCCTCTGTTGGCCTCGGTCATTGTACGTCTTCTCAATAAAGGTTTTGTGCTCTACCACCCAAGGATCGACCACATCTATGTGTTGTAGCGCGACTAGGTTTGCTCTTTCAAAGTCGGCAAGTCGACCCTCGAAGTCGACATGCATTTCGCGGCGACCCTCACGGTGACCCCATCCAGCGAGCCTGCCGAGGTGCCTGTTGACGGGCAGACCAACGGGGTCCTTGATGCCTAGATAATTCGTGCAGTAGGAGATGCACTCTTCGGTCAGAAAGCCTCTAGCTATGCTTCCTTCTGAATGTGACATGTTGTGAACGTATCCTTTGATCCATTCATCCTTTCGAATGGCATCATGCTGTGCAGGAGCGTCGGCCCGAGTTGGATGATATCCTCCATGATATGGACAAGCAAATGCACCATAACATCAAAGAATGCGGGCGGGAAGTACATCTCAAGCTCACATAGTATCACCACGATCTCTTCCTGTAGCCTTCTGAGTTGCCTCACGCCAACCGACTTCCGAGAGATGACGTCGAAAAAGTTGCATAGGCCAAATAGCATTTCATGGACGTGCGCGTCCATGATCCCACAGATTGCAACTGGAAGTATCTGCGTCATCAGCATGTGACAGTCGTGGGACTTCATCCTACTGAACTTCTGCTTCGCTGGGTCTAGGTATCTGCTTATCTTCCCCGCGTAACCGTAAGGAAGTTTTACTCCTATGAGGCAGGTGAAAAACTGATCGATCTCCTCCTGACTTAGAGTGAAGCACGCGGGAGGGTAGTCATTTCCGGTCTTCTTGGCCTTTTTGCCTTTGCGACGACTTTCCGTGTCCTGCTTCGCCTCATCATCATGATGATCATTAGCGTGAAGCTCCTCCCTGATGCCCATTGATTTCAAGTCTGCCCTTGCTTTTGGCCCATCTTTGGTCCTCTCTGGCAGGTTGAGCAGGGTACCAAGCAGACTCTCGCACACATTCTTTGTGATATGCATGACATCAAGGCTCTGAGGCACACAGTGGATCTTCAAGTACGGCAAGTCCCAGAAAACATACCTCATTTTCCATACCTTCAGCAGCGGCTCTGGTGCCTTTCGCTTCTTTACCGGCTCTAGCGCCTTTCGCTTCTTTCCCGACAGTGGGCAATCTTTCCAATTTTTCAACAGCTGGTCTATTTCCTCGCCGCTCCTCGTACGCGGGCGTCTTTGGGGTTCGGTTTCACCATCGAACAGATCCTTGCGTTTCCTTCACGGGTCATCGTCACGAAGCCACCTTCGATGTCCCATGAACACAGTTTTCGAAGACCCAGGATCTCTATCTAGCTGGCGATACGTTGTGTCATCCATGCACCTGACGCATCCAGAAAATCCGTGGACCACCTGCCCCGCGAGATATCCGTAACCGAGATAGTCGTGCACCGTCATGAGCAGTGCGGCTCTCATAGGGAAATATTCTTTCTGTGCAACGTCCCACGTATTGGCTGGCGTTTTCCACAGCGTGTCTAGCCCCTCTTTCAGCAGCCCCACATACAGATTGATGTCGTTCCCTGGTTGTTTTGGCCCTTCACTTAGCCTACTCTTCATGCACAACCAGGGGGGAAGGTTGTACATCCACACAAACACATGCCAGGTGCTATGTGTGCTTCTCTGGCTGTCAAACGGATTGATTCCATCGGTGCTCGCGCCCAGCACGATGTTCCTTGGATCCTTCCCAAATTCTGGGTGTTCGAAGTTCAACGCTTGCCACTAGCTCCCATCCCTAGGGTGACTCAGCATCTTGTCTTTTTTATTTATCTCCGGATCATTTGCGTCATCTTCTCGCTTCTTATCCTCCCTATCAGCGTGCCAACGCAGGAGCTTTGCTACCTTAGGGTCCGTGAAATACTGCTGCAGATGAGGAGTGATCGGAAAGTACCACACCACTGTTCGAGGAGCTTTCTTCCTCTTCTTGTATCGAGTGACGCCGCACACCAGACATATGGTAGACTCCGCGTGCTTGTCCCGATAAATGATGCAATTGTTCATGCACACATGGTATTTCACGTGCGGTAAATCCAGAGGACACACAATTTTCTTCGCCTCCTCGAAACTGGTCAGGCACTTGTTCCCCTTGGGAAGACGTTCGCGCCAGAATGACATGTTCTCGTCAAAGCACGCGTCAGTCATTTTGTGTTTTACCTTCATCTCTAGAGCCATGAGCGTTACTTTCAGGCGGGTATCCTCGGGCTTACATCCTTCATACAATGGAGTAACCGCGTCTATCTCCAGTTGATCCAGCTTGGCTTTCTCTTGGGCGGCAGCTCTTGCGTTATCCGTCTGCTTGAGAAGCAACTCTTGAACATGAGGGTCCTGCACCCAGCCCATCGATGGTCCATCATCGTCTGCTCCGCCGGCATCTTCATCTTCATGATCATGCCCTTCGTCTGCTCCGGCATCTTCCTCATCATCATGTCCTGCATCTTCTACATGATGACTGTGTACATCATCACCGTCGTGATCATGTCTTGGAGATTCTTCGTCTTCTTGCCCACCCGAGTCTTGCTCATTTCTTGCCGCCCGACCCCCATGGACGACTTCATAGTCATCTTCATCACCTTGCCACCGATAGCCATCCATGAAACCACGCAAGAGCAGGTGGTCCCGCTCCTGCCCGGAATCTGGGTCCGCAATAAGGCTCTTCAGCTTGCATCTTCGACACGGACATCTTATCTCCTTCTCATTCTTTTGAAGCATCTCGGCCTTCGCGGAGCTCAAAAACCTATTCACGATGCCTTCGGTCACCGTGCAGACCATGGTCGCCTGCGGGGTAGAGCAAAACGATATTTTAGAACCAAGAAAAAATTTGGCATGACTTTTCCTAAAAATAGGACCAAAAAGAATGCATAGTGCCAAAATTCTCGCTGAAACGGAAATGAATCAACATTCCAGCAAAATATTGGCAACTATCGCATTTCAAATACCGGTACCTGCAAACACAAACATATATGCAACACCACGAACATACATAGATCTAGATATAGGCAACAAAAAGTGCATGTGCATGTTGTTGGAGAGGGAGAACAACATAAAGATAGCTTCCCCCCTTACTTACCTATCAAAAAAGGTAATTTAACCACTTAATTTGGATGAATCTATGGTGCAAATGACGTGAGGAGGAGGAGGCAGCCGAGACAAGCTTGGAGGAGGAGGTGGAGAGAATGAAGTGGGGAAAGTGAGTGGGTAGGTGGGCTAGTCCAAAATATCTTGTTGGTCCCAGGTTACTAATGGCGCACCACCTGCAAATGCGCCATTAGTAACCCTGGTTACTAATGACGCACCTGCTGCTGGTGCGCCATTAGAAGTTTTGCAAAAAAAATAAAAAAAGTATATATTCTAATGGCGCACGGCGGCACAGTGCGCCATTACTAGTTTAAACTAGTAATGGCGCACCCTGCCATGATGCGCCATTAGAATCTTTGGAAAAATAAGAAAAAAAGTTTTTTTACTAGTGGCGCACCATTAGTGTTTTCCACACTAATGGCGCACCTGCACTTGGTACGCCACTGCTATATAGTAGTGGCGCACCACATGACAGGTGCGCCATTAGTGGCCATTCCATCTATAGCCCTTTTTGTAGTAGTGGGCCGGTTGGGACCACCTAGGAGATAGGTGGGTCTGGCCCTGGTCGGCGTTCGCAGTTACCTCATAATAACACGCTTAACGAGATCTTGGTATTTGATCTGGGTCTGGCCACTGGCCTATACGCACTAACCAACTACGCCGGAACAGTTATGGGCACTCGACGTCGTGGTATCAGCCGAAGCCTTCTTGACGTCAGCGACTGAGCAGCGTGCGCCGGGTTGGACTGGAACGCCTGCCCTTGTATAAGGGAGGCTAGGTCTGCTCACCGGCTTCGTACGCAACGTGCAGGTGTGCAATGGGTGATGGGCCTAGACCGCCGCGTGCATAGAATTTAGACCGGCGTGCTGACCTCTCTGTTGTGCCTAGGTGGGGCTGCGACGTGTTGATCTTTCGAGGCCGGGCATGACGTAGTAAAGTGTGTCCAGCCAGAGGCATCGAGCGTGTTGGGTTATGTGGTGCACCCCTGCAGGGAAGTTTATCTATTCGAATAGCCGTGTCCTGCGGTAAAAGGACGACCCGGAGTTGTACCTTGACCTTATGACAACTAGAACCGGATACTTAATAAAACACGCCCAGACAAGTTCCAGAGACAACCCGGTGATCGCTTTTCCATAGGGCGACGAGGGGAGGATCGCCGGGTAGGATTATGCTATGCGATGCTACTTGGAGGGCTTCAATCTACTCTCTTCTACATGCTGCAAGACGGAGGCTGCTAGAAGCATAGTCTTCGATAGGACTAGCTATCCCCTCTTATTCTGGCATTCTGCAGTTCAGTCCACCGATATTTCCTCTTACACATATACCCATGCATATGTAGTGTAGGTCCTTGCTTGCGAGTACTTTGGATGAGTACTCACGGTTGCTTTGCTCCCTCTTTCCCCCTTTTTTTCCTCTTCTCACTACAAAAAAAGACACATCCGTGACATTTTGGGCTGAACGATTTTTTTTCCTGTCATACACATGACACTTCTATGACGATAATTGTGACAAAACCCGGTATCATCATAGATGTGGTGGGCTCCTACTTCTATCGCAAAAAATCATGACAGAAAATGGGCTTTTCATCCTGGGCGGGCCGGAGACGCAGTTGCATGACATTCTTTGGGCCGTCCATGATGTAAAAAACCGTGGTAGAAGTGAGGGGGAGGAAAATTTCGGGGAGTTGCCGGTTACGGTGGGAGGTTGGGGGCTTAGCGATGCGCGTTTCTCTCGTACACGTACGCGCGTGTGTGCAAGGTGTTGGCTCTAACTGAACCCGAGCGAGGCGTTGGGCTCTAACTGAACCCGAGCGATTGCACTGCAGGCTACGCGTTACTGAACCCGAGTGATCGATCGATGGCTGTTAACTGAACCCGATGGAACGATTCCTTCGCTACTGCTGCTAACTGAAGCCGATCGATTGGATGAACAGTGAGTGTTGCGGG
>NC_041393.1:54657058-54664293 GCF_002162155.2 Triticum dicoccoides | reverse complement strand
CCCTGTGGTATGGAGGGCTGGATGAAGAGTAGACGGTGGAGGGGTGGCCGTGGAGGGGTGGTTGAACAGGACCCCATGGTGTGGAGGGCTGGATGAACAGTAGACGGTGGAGAGCTGGATGAACAGTAGACGGTGGAGGGGTGGTTGAACATTAGCCGGTGGAGTAGCGCGCGGTGGAGGCTGGATGAACAGGATCCCGTGGAGGCTGGAGGAGGTCGACAGTAGCCCGTGGAGGCTGGAGGAGGTCGACGGTGGAGATGAACAGTATCCCGTGGAGTCCCGTTTTGCGGTACGCCACACCCCTACCGATGAACAGGACCGCCGTTTCAACCGTAGGAGGTCCGGTTCGTCCGTTTTGTGGTACGCCACACCCCTCCCGATCAATAGGACCCCCGTTTCGACCGTAGGAGGTCCGCTTCCTCCGTTTTGCGGTACGCCACACCCCTCCCGATCAACAGGACCCCCGTTTCGACCGTAGGAGCTCCGTTTCCTCCGTTCTGCGGTACGCCACACCCCTCCCGATAAACAGGAACCCGTTCCGAACGTAGGATGTCCGGTTCCTCCATTCTGTGGTATGCCAGGCCTTGTTTCCATCGCCTGTTCCGTCCAAGCCGGTTGGCTCCCACGCGTTCCATTGCCTCCCGATGAACACGACGCATTCCGTTGCCTCCCCAGAAACACGACGCATTCCGTTGGCTCCCCATGAACACGACGACGACGCTGTTTCTCCGTTCTGACCCAGCCATGTACATATGCGTGAGTAGGCGTTCGTGACCCTGCCCGTATGTACGTACGTGGCCGTATTCTCTTTCTTGCACTCTCGCCATTGTACGTACGTGTATATGCTACATGCACGCCTCTACATCGACACGTGTGCGCCTCTACTACGACACGTGTGTGCCTCTACATCGACAAGTATGTACGTACACTTTCGCGACGAGAATGACAACACTACGTACGCTTCAACCAGGTGGGTCCCGACTGTCAGGCACTTCCTTGCCTGCGAAGATGTAGCTGGTGGGTCCCAGCAGTCAGGGGGCGAATCGTTTTTTTTTTGCCCGGACGCACTTCCTTGCATGCAAAGATGTAGCTGGTGGGTCCCAGCAGTCAGGGGGGAAACAATTTTTTGCAAAATACTGGTGGCTCATCTGGTGGGTCCCTGCTGTCAGGTGGAGGAATAATTATTTTGCGCGTAATAAGAAGGCACTTCCTTGCGGCCGCCGTGGACCCAACTGTCATCCTCTCCATGCATAGTACTCTTCCGATGGAAGTCAGTCGTTGACCACATTGACCACGCCGTGCCGAGAGCACCACGGCGGTGGACGATGGCGAGCCCTAGGAAGGGGACGACGCGGAGCCGGGGAAGACGCAGCAGTGGATGCCCACGCGAAGAGGAGTACGAGGGTGAGGCTGCCGTCGCCGCAGAATAACATGGGGTGTGGGTGAGTAGAGGGATGGCCTGTCCAGCGGTGGGAGTAGTAGGGGGCGGTGAGGTCTCCGCTGCATCGCAGCCGGCCACGGGAGGCAGGAGCATGAGGCACGACCGACGCTGGTTTGGGCGGCTGGAGCAAGAAGACCAGAGGTTGAAGAAGCACTATGGCCGTTTGATGGACATCGTACGGTCACTGGAGCTAGAATTGTGCATATTATTGACTAAGTTGACAAAGCCCTCCGTCCCCGTCAACTTAGCAGGCCCACAAGTCAGCCTGCCACTATACTGGGTCCCAGCTAACAGGCGGAGTATTCATTTTTTTGTGCGTAATAAGGAGGCACTTCCTTGCATGTGAAGATATAGATGGTGGGTCCGAGCTGTCAGCGGTGGTAACGTTTTTTTCACAAAATACAGAGGCCCTTTTGGTGGGTCCCTGATGTCAGGTGGAGGAATCATTATTTTGTGTGCGGCCGTGGACCCAGCTGTCGGCCTCTCCACGTACTGTCCACTTTAGATACATGTCGGTCGTTGACCATGTTGATCAGGCCGCGCCGAGAGCACCGGGGCAGTGGACGACGGCGAGGCCTAGGAAAGGAATGACATGGAGGCAGGGAAGACTCGGCAGTTGTTTCCCACGCGGAGGGGAGTACGACTGTACGAGGGTTTACTGGTTCGTCTACCGTCGCCGGAGAATAACAGCAGGTGTGGGTGAGTAGAGGGATGTCTAGGCAAGCGATGGGAGTATGGTGGCGCGGTGAGGCCTGCGCGGCAGCAGAGCCAGCCGCGGGGAGGAGGGAGCAGGCAGTCCCGCTAGCGCTTGTTTGAGTGGCTGGAGCAGGAAGAGCAGAGATTGAAGAAGCACGACTGCCATTGGATGGCAATCCAACAGTCGCTGCTTGTGCGTCAATCTTTTTTTAGGAAAGCCTCAAATCTGTGGAAAACAGCATACAACCCATCTGCCATTATTTTTAATAATTTACAGCCCATTTGCTAATTCTTAAGGTTTTTTTGGATCCCATATTCTTTTTGTTAGCATTACAACCCATACTGTGGCCACGGTTAAAAAATTATACGAAATTTTGCATATTTCGGTGCGGTCCGAACTGTTTTTAATCCCAAAATTTCGACTCACATTCAAACTGATTTTAAAAATAAATCTATATCAATATAAAATCCAATAAACTCTCCACGCAGAAAAATTAATGTGATTTAAAATCTCAAAATGAAAAAAAAGATATTTGAAACTAATTGCCGGTTTGATGTGTTTTAAAATGTACGACTCATTTCTCATTACTGATGGGCCATTTTCTCGGCCAGCCGAATGAAAGCTCTCCTCGTCTTGAAATATTTGCAGCCCAACAGGCCTGACAACGCGACTTACTTGGCAAATCACAAAAAAACTGGGCTGTGGCCGTGGACCCAGCTGTCAGCCTCTCCACGTACAGTACTCTTCCGATGGAAGTCGTTCCTTGACCACGTTGACCACACCGCGCGGAGAGCACCACGGCGGTGGACGACGACGAGGCCTAGGAAGGGGACGACGCGGAGCCGGGGAAGACGCGGCAGTGGAAGCCCACGCGGAGAGGAGCACGAGGGTTCACTGGTTCAGCTGTGGTGTGAGGCTGCCGTCGCTGCAGGGCCTGGCCAACGGTGGGAATAGTAGGGCGCGGTGAGGCCTCCACGGTAGCACAGCCGGCCACGGGAGGCAGGAGCATGAGGCACGACCGGCGCTGCTTTGGGTGGCTGGAGCAAGAAGACCAGAGGTTGAAGAAGGACTACGGCCGTTGGATGGACATTGTACGGTCACTGGAGCTAGAATCGTTCATATTGACTAAGTTGAGAAAACCCTTCACTACTAGAAATACCACTACTAATGGCGCACCTATTATGGCCATTAATGGCGCATCACTGGTGCGCCACTGACAGCACGCCATTAGTAATTTTTACTAATGGCGCACCAGCTGGTGCGCCATTAGTATCTGGTATACTAATGGCGAACCACCTGGTGCTCCATTAGTATATGCGAGGGTGCGCCATTAGTATGCCTCCCAGTTGGCATGTACACCCAGGTGCTTTGGCATACTAATGGCGCACCACCTCTGGATGCGCCATTAGTAACCGCAGCATACTAATGGCGCACTACCCGGTGATGCGCCATTAGTATGCACTGTCATACTAATGGCGCACTGTCGTGTGATGCGCCATTAGTATGAATATTAGGTTTTTTTATTTTTTTATTTTCTGTTTTTTGCACAGGTTACAAAATGTATAATTTGACAATATAGACAGCACACATCAACAATAGATTCATCAAATACAATAGAAGATTAGTCTTTGAATACAATTCATCATATTAGTCTCCGAATACAATTCATCATATTAGTCTCCGAATACAATTCATCATATTAGTCTCTGAATTAAAAAGACCGAACAAAGATAGAACATTATATTACAAGTCTCGAGACCGCGAGTAGCGAGTTTGTCTTCGCATTACAAGTCGATATCGATCATCTAAACTACCATCACATAGAAGAGAGCTGCGGTCATCACGATGAGCATCATCACGATGAAACTCGTCTTCATCCGGTTCCTCCAACACTCCCTCCCCTCTCCCGCTAGATAGCGGGCGTATCTAGATTCGGCCTCGGCCCTAGTGGTGTCCCCTCTGTAACTGTTACCGCTGAATCGGTGAACCTGTCTCCGACACTCCTCCCAGTCATCGTAGACTCCGGGAACCTTACCCTTGTATACGACATACGTCGGCATCACTATGCACTAGCCAAACGAAACGTTAGTACCAATTCACAGACAATACATAAGCAATATATAATTATGCAACAGAACGATCGGAAGAGAAAAGCAAGACATTAATAGCATCGATTACATCTAAGTTGAACGACTCTCAAAACCAAAGAGACATACTACAAGTTCATTAAAGTTTAATTACAACATGAGCCAATCGATGTTTCAGAACTAGACAACTCGACTCAAGGGACCGGAGCGTGGATGAAGCCGCCGTCTATCGTGGGAGTCATGAAAGAACGGGCGTTGTCATCCTGCATTTGTAGCATTGTGTCGATGTCACTGTTGGACGGTTGATTTCTGAGGTAGAACTGCCCCGAGGTACGAAGGACATCTTGATGGATGATTTCCGCAAACTCCGACTGGATGCGAAAGAATTCTTGTCGGAGGTACGCGTCCTGGATTGCCGACACGCTCGCGGCCCAATCTTGGAGTTTACTCGGTAGCAGAAGTTGATGATGGTCCCGTACGATCACCCGCATGTGATGGATGGCGTAGTGGGCACCCTTCTGACCGCCAGGCGGCTGCTTGACGCAGCAGAACATCGTATTGTGGGAGAACACGTGCTTGCCGTACTTACGAATAGGCCTGGTGAAGGTGCCTCCAGATTGGGCGTAGCCGGGGAGAACATCATCAAGAACCTTCTTGACATTTGTGTAGTCTACGTTCGACTGACGGTCCGGGTCGAAATACGTGGCCATGGAATATTTGGGGCTTAGGAGGATGAGCGTGCAACGTGTGTCACTGCAGAAAACACGGAATGTTAAAAGAAAAACGATCGAAAAGTAAGAATTCATATGTTACGGGCCGGTTGAGGGGAGGACTTACTCGGGAAAGTAAGGCACGAGGAAGTTATCCTTATCTTGGTTTGCCAGAATGACGCCTTCGAGGTAAGAACTCGCGACTTGCCGGTCCCCAGCGCTGCCCAAGATCTTGGCACGCATGTAGAAGGGGTCAACTATCACGATGTCCGGGGTCTTGTCGCGAATGATCCGCATCTCCATACTCAGCGAAAATAGCCGAACGAAGGTGTAGTGCAGCGGATGAAGGTTAAACATAGCAAAGATGTCATCAAACCGCAGGACGATCGTACCCCCGATGTCGCCATCCACAAAGCCCTTTCCCTCTGGCACCTTGGCCACGAAAACCGGGTATGCCACATCCTTCTCTCTGAGACGCCGCTTCTCCAAAGAAAGAACACTGTCGTGCAGACTCCGCATAGCACCGGTTGCAGCATTGAGCATATTTGGTGGTAGCATCGCCCTACCCGCCACATGCACCCTCCTCGAGATATCCTGCGGTGAAGGTGGCCCGTCCTGAGCACGGATCGTACTCGGTGCCGGCTGGCTCGCACCCTTCTTAGTCTTTCTTTTGCGTGCCTTCTTCTTCTCCTGTAATGGGACCGAGTTCTGCTCACAGACCGCCTTCTTGAGTGTGTTGGGGCTGATAATATTTCGCACCTCGCCTATCTGAGGCTCGGTGAAGTCGGCAGCTGGAGGCGTCTCCTGAGAGCTGAACGCCAGACGGCGCCTGTTGCAACTTGGCTTCTCCGCGGTACGAGCTAGATCGCACACGTCTTTTGTTGGGTTTGGTTCTTGAGAAGGAGGCCCCATGAAGTCGCCATCGTACCCATGCTCGGCAAAGTACTGATTGACATTGCCAAATGTATCATCGTCGTCGTCGTCGTCGTTCTGATCCTGTGCCATATGCATGTTTGGATCCAGTGGCATAGGGATGTCCGGCACCGTTACGGCGGTCTTGCCATGGGGCCGACTTGGCGCCGGCACGACTGGCGGTGTTGTCTTTGGGGTGGTGTCCCCCGCCCCCAAACGAATCTGGCTCTTCGGCCAAAGCAGGGGCCAGCTCAGGCAGGCGCTGAGGGTCATCACGTCATCATCGTCGGCCCCGACGGGTCGAATCGGAGGTAACAAGTCGTCGCAGCCTGGCAGCACCCGAACCAGTTGAACCCTAAACAAGTTGGGTGGCATCTGGGTACCGTGGAACAAGGGGTTGCCCGGTTGAACGATTTTGCCCTTGGCAACATCGACCAACTCGTTGTTCATGAAGTGGAGGAGAGTGCACGGAACGTCGGCGGCGCCCTGCGAAAACATGTAGGGCGTCAGGGATGCCCAGTCAAAGGCAAGGAGATGAAGTCCTCGGCCGAGAGAGGCTTACTTAGTTACCGTGATGATGGCGTCGAGCTCGGCTAATGTCGAGGCACCGCCAACGGCGGGCGTGGAGTTGACGGAGCGGCCGCTTGCTGAAGAGGTGCCGGCCGGCGTACACCCGGGTGCATTAAGCTCCCGTGCCGGCGTCGGAGACACCAATGCCGCCTCCGCCGGAGGCACCAATGGCCCCGCCATCGCATTATGCGAGTTGCTGGCCGTGAAGCTAGGAATCGGGGGCGGCCCCTGTTGGCCGCCCGCAATCCACGCACTCAACCCCGAGATCAAGGTAGGCACAAGGGCGGTGATCGTCTCTCCGAGTCATTGTTCCACTTGCTCTTGGACAATCTCCGGAATCCGCGCCACCTGTGCCTTGAGTTCTTGAACCTCTCGCGCCTGGCTTTCCGAGCTGGTCTTTTTCTCCTTCCGCACACCAGCGGTATAGTATGACCCCCATTTTGTCGACAAGCCTTTGCCGGCCACACGACCAGCTGACGTCGGCTTACTGAGCTTATCCTTGTTCTTCATTATATTCAACCCCCTATTTAGAGTGGTGTCCCAAGGGTTGCTCTGAGTCGACCCCGCGCTACTGCTTTCAGTCGCCTGTGGAAGGAATGTGAACCATTTAGAAATTCGGCTTCATTAATTAGAATGCAACCATATGGAGCTAATTACGCGGGGGTGTATTCCTTACCAGAACAAGCTCAAGCTGCCTGGTCTTCGGATCCGTGGTAAGCTCCTTTGTTTTCGGGTCCTTCTTGTACCGGGCCCTGACAAAGTTCCTGGTCTGCTTGTCACCGTATTTATCGAAGAGGGGCGGTAGGCCTTGCTCGGCA
>NC_041393.1:54652494-54653383 GCF_002162155.2 Triticum dicoccoides | reverse complement strand
CCTCCTTCTCCGTGGGGAAAGCGGCGGGGTGGCGGCGTCGGGAGAGGAGAGGGCGGCGTCACGGCGTCTCACGGCGTCGGGGCGGCGTCGCGGCGTCGGGGCGGCGTCGAGGCGGCGGGGCAGCGGCGTCGGGAGAGGAGAGGAGAGGGGAGGGGAAGGGGATCGAGGGCGAGGGCGAGAAGGGGATCGAGGGCCGGGGAGGAAAAATATGGATGGGGGCACAATACGAATGGCGCACCACCCCCCGGTGCGCCATAAGTATATCCACACTAATGGCGCACCTCACCCTGGTGCGCCATTAGTACTTTTTTTTTATTTCTGCTCGAGCCAACAGGTTATCTCCCACCTGACCTGATCCACACCAAGTCCCCTCTACTAGCTCGACTGGTCAGTAGCCAGTTCTCACACCAGGAGGTCCTGGGTTCGAATCCCAGGCTCCACAAATTTTTTTTATCATTTAAAAAGCTGTTTGATACTTATTTGTGTTTAAATATGTTCAAACTTGTTTAAATAATAACAGTAATATTTTTTTATAAGACAGTAGCATTTAAAAAGCTGTTTGATACTTATTTTTTTTATAAGACGGTGCGCGGGGTGCGGGGGGTCGGCGGCGGCGGTTGGGTAGGGGAATCGAGGGTGCGGTGGGTCGGCGGCGGCGGCCGGTGGACTTGGGGGGTGCTCGGCGCCGAGGGGGACCGGATCTGGCGAGGTGGGATAGCGGTCGAGATGGAGGGGGATCGAGGTGGGCTCCACAAATTTTTTTTAGCATTTAAAAAGCTGTTTGATACTTATTTGTGTTTAAATATGTTCAAACTTGTTTAAATAATAACAGTAATATTTTTTTTATAAGACAGTAGCATTTAAAAAGCTGTTTGATACTAATTTTTTT
>NC_041393.1:54642049-54652484 GCF_002162155.2 Triticum dicoccoides | reverse complement strand
TTCACAATCTTCTTGCCCTTCTTTTTCGCAAATGGAGTTCTTCTGTGGAACGGACGTCCTTTAGGTAGGGTGGTCCTGCTTCTTCTTGTGGTGTATGCTGCTACTTCATCATCGTTGTCATGTTCGATCCTCGGGTCGCCGTACTTGTCGAAGTCTTGCTCATTGGCTACTCCATCCATTCCGATGATCTTCCTTTTGCCTCTCCTCACGACAACACGACTGGGCTTTGGCGGGTCGGTAATGAAGAAGCATTGGTCCACTTGGGAAGCCAGTACCCATGGCTCATTTTTCGCGGTGACGTTTGCGCCCGCGGTCTTGGATTTGGCTTCGGGTATAACCATGGTGGTGAAATACCGGTCTTCTTTTATGACGTTCTTGGCCCATCTGACACGGAACATCGGGACCTTCTCTCCAGCGTAGCTCAGCTCCCAGATCTCCTCGATCCTTCCGTAGTATCTGTCCTTGTCGTTACCGGTGTAGGATTCCATCGTTACCCCGGAGTTCTGATAACCATCGCTCTTCATGTCCTAGGCCTCGGTGTAGAATGTGTAGCCGTTGATATCGTACGCCTCATAGGTCATCAGGTTGTGCTCGGCGCCCTGTGACAAGGCGAATATGAGTTGTTCTTCCGCGGAAGAATCCTCATGTAAAGGGTACGACAGAAGCTTATGCTTGAACCAACGCGTGAAACATGAGTTGTGCTCTTTGAGTATATCTCCGTCCGTCCTCTATTCGCCTCGGTCATTGTACGTCTTTTTAATAAAGGTTTTGTGCTCTACCAACCAAGGATCGACCACGTCTATGTGTTGTAGCGCGACTAGGTTTGCTCTTTCAAAGTCGGCGAGTCGACCCTCGAAGTCGACATGCATTTCGCGGCGACCCTCACGGTGACCCCATCCAGCGAGCCTGCCGAGGTGCCTGTTGACGGGCAGACCAACGGGGTTCTCGATGCCTAGATAATTCGTGCAGTAGGAGATGCACTCTTCGGTCAGAAAGCCCCTGGCTATGCTTCCTTCTGGACGTGACATGTTGCGAACGTATCCTTTGATGACACCATTCATCCTTTCGAACGGCATCATGCTGTGCAGGAACATCGGCCCGAGTTGGATGATATCCTCCACTATATGGACCAGTAGATGCACCATAACGTCGAAGAATGCGGGCGGGAAGTACATCTCAAGCTCGCATAGTATCACCACGATCTCTTCCTGTAGCCTTCTGAGTTGCCTCACGCCAATCGACTTCCGAGAGATGACGTCGAAGAAGTTGCATAGGCCAAATAGCGTTTCACGGACGTGCGCGTCCATGATCCCACGGATTGCAACTAGAAGTATCTGCGTCATCAGCACGTGACAGTCGTGAGACTTCATCCCGCTGAACTTCTGCTTCGCTGGGTCTAGGTATCTGCTTATCTTCCCTGCGTAACCGTAAGGAAGTTTTACTCCTAGGAGGCAGGTGAAAAACTGCTCGATCTCCTCCTGACTTAGAGTGAAGCACGCGGGAGGGTAGTCATTTCCGGTCTTCTTGGCCTTTTTGCCTTTGCGACGACTTTCTGTGTCCTGCTTCGCCTCATCATCATCATCATCATCATCATCATCATCATCATCATCATCATCATCATCATATATAGCGTGAAGCTCCTGCCTGATGCCCATTGATTTCAAGTCTGCCCTTGCTTTCGGCCCATCTTTGGTCCTCTCTGGCATGTTGAGCAGGGTACCAAGCAGACTCTCGCACACATTCTTCGTGATATGCATGACATCAAGGCTGTGAGGCACACGGTGGATCTTCCAGTATGGCAAGTCCCAGAAAACAGACCTCGTTTTCCATACCTTCAGCAGCGGCTCTGGCGCCTTTCGCTTCTTTCCCGGCTCTGGCGCCTTTTGCTTCTTTCCCGGCAGTGGGCAGTCTTTCCAATTTTTCAACAGCTTGTCTATTTCCTCGCCGCTCCTCGTACACGGGCGTTTTTGGGGTTCTGTTTCACCATCGAACAGATCCTTGCGTTTCCTCCACGGGTCATCGTCGCGAAGCCACCTTCGATGTCCCATGAACACGGTTTTCGAAGACCCGGGATCTCTATCTAGCTGGCGATACGTTGTGTCATCCGTGCACCTTACGCATCCAGAAAATCCGTGGACTACCTGCCCCGCAAGATATTCGTAACCGAGATAGTCGTGCACCGTCGTGAGCAGTGCGGCTCTCATAGGGAAATACTCTTTCTCTGCGGCGTCCCACGTATTGGCTGGCGTTTTCCACAGCGTGTCAAGCTCCTCTTTCAGCAGCCCCAGATACAGATTGATGTCGTTCCCTGGTTGTTTCGGCCCTTCAATTAGCATACTCATGTGAATGTACTTCCTCTTCATGCACAACCAGGGGGGAAGGTTGTACATCCACACAAACACAGGCCAGGTGCTATGTGTGCTTCTCTGGCTGCCAAACGGATTGACTCCATCGGTGCTCGCACCCAGCACGATGTTCCTTGGATCGTTCCCAAATTCTGGGTATTCGAAGTTCAATGCTTGCCACTGGCTCGCATCCTTAGGGTGACTCAGCATCTTGTCTTTTTTATCTATCTCCAGATCATTTGCGTCATCTTCTCGCTTCTTCTCCTCCCTATCCGCGTGCCAACGTAGGAGCTTTGCTACCTTAGGATCCGCGAAAACCGCTGCAGACGAGGAGTGATCAGAAAGTACCACACCACTTTTCGAGGAGCTTTCTTCCTCTTCTTGTATCGAGTGACACCGCACACCGGACATATTGTAGACTCCGCGTGCTCGTCCCGATAAATGATGCAATTGTTCATGCACACATGGTATTTCACGTGCGGTAAATCCAGAGGACACACGATTTTCTTCGCCTCCTCCAAACTGGTCGGGCACTTGTTCCCCTTGGGAAGACGTTCGTGCCAGAATGACATGTTCTCGTCGAAGCATGCGTCGGTCATTTTGTGTTTTACCTTCATCTCCAGGGCCATGAGCGTTACTTTCAGGCGGGTATCCTCGGGCCTGCATCCTTCATACAATGGAGTAACCGCGTCTAACTCAAGTT
The DNA here is from genome assembly GCF_002162155.2 of Triticum dicoccoides. Lineage (NCBI taxonomy): Eukaryota > Viridiplantae > Streptophyta > Magnoliopsida > Poales > Poaceae > Triticum > Triticum dicoccoides. The sequence continues at coordinate 54,649,436 of NC_041393.1, read as the reverse complement.
GATCCATCTTGGCTTTCTCTCGGGCGGCAGCTCTTGCGTTATCCGTCTGCTTGAGAAGCAGCTCTTGAATATGAGGGTCCTGCACCCAGCCCATCGATGGTCCAGCGTCGTCTGCTCCGCCGGCATCATCATCTTCATGATCATGCCCGTCGCCTGCTCCAGCATCTTCCTCATCATCATGTCCTGCATCTTCTACATGATGACTGTGTACAGCATCACAGTCGTGATCATCTCCTGGGGATTCTTCGTCTTCTCGCCCGCCCGAGCCGCGGTGGTTGTCTTGCTGCCCTTCCTCATTTCTTGCCCGGCCCGCATGGACGACTTCGTAGTCATCTTCATCACCTTGCCACCGATAGCCATCCATGAAACCACGCAACAGTAGGTGGTCCCGCACCTGCCCGGAATCCGGGTCCGCAATAAGGCTCTTCAGCTTGCATCTTCGACACGGACATCTTATCTCCGTCTCGTTCTTTTGAAGCATCTCGGCCTTCGCGGACCTCAAAAACCTATTCACGATGCCTTCGTTCATCGTGCGGACCATGGTCGCCTGCGGGGTAGAGCAAAACGATATTTTAGAACCAAACAAAAATTTGGCATGACCTTCCCTAAAAATAGGACCAAAAAGAATGCTTAATGCCAAAATTCTCGCCGAAACGGAAATGAATCAACATTCCGGCAAAATATTGGCAACTATCGCATATCAAATACCGGTACACCTCCAAACACAAACACATATGCAACACCACAAACATATGCAACACCACGAACATACATAGATCTAGCTAGGCCGTAAAAAGTGCATGTGCACATTGTTGTAAGGAGAACAACCTAAATATAGCTTCCCCCCTTACTTACCTATTAAAACAAGGTAATTTAACCACTTAATTTGAATGAATCTATGGTGGAAATGAGGTGAAAAAGAGGAGGCACCCGAGACAAGGAGGAGGTGGAGAGAATGAAGTGGGGAGAAAGTGAGTGTGTGGGTAGGAGAGGCTGTCCCAAATATCTTGTTGCTGCCCACTTACTAATGGCGCACCTCTTGCATGGTGCGCCATTAGTACTTACAACTACTAATGGCGCACTTGGGCAGGATACGCCATTAGTATGTTTGGATAGGCGCACTAGTTCAAAAAAAAAACTATACTAATGGCGCACCCACTGCCAGGTGCGCCATTAGTAGTTACAACTACTAATGGCGCACTTAGGCAGGATGCGCCATTAGTATGTTTGGATAGGCGCACGAGTTCAAAAAAAAAGTTTCTATACTAATGGCGCACCTGCTTCCTAGTGCGCCATTAGTAGTTACAACTACTAATGGCGCACTTTGCCGGGATGCGCCATTAGTATGTTTGGACAGGCGCACTAGTTAAAAAAAATTGATACTAATGGCGCACCCGTAGCATGATGCGCCATTAGTTGTTTAAACTCTAATGGCGCATCAGATTGTGGTGCGCCATTAGTATATACTAATGGCGCACCATCTTTCTGGTGCGCCATTAGTGTCAATCCCATCTATAGCCATTTTCCTAGTAGTGCTTCGTCCCCGTCAACTTAGTAGGCCCACAAGACAACCTCCCACCAAGGTGGGTCCCAGCTAGCCGGGGGAGTATTCATTTTTTTGTGCGTAATAAGGAGGCACTTCCGGTGGGTCAGAGCTGACAGCGGGGGGAACGTTTTTTTGCAAAATACGGTGGCCCATCCGGTGGGTCCCAACAGTCAGGGGGAAATGATTTTTTTCACAAAATACTGGTAGCCCGTCAGGTGAGTCCCTGCTGTCAGGTGGAGGAATAATTATTTTCCGCGTAATAAGGAGGCACTTCCTTGCGGCTGCCGTGGACCCAGCTGTCAGCCTCTCCATGTACAGTACTCTTCCGATGGAAGTCGGTCGTTGACCACATTGACCACGCCGCGCCGAGAGCACCACGGCGGTGGACGACAGCGAGGCCTAGGAAGGGGACGACACGGAGCCGGGCCACGGGAGGCAGGAGCAGGCGGTACTACAGCCGGCCATGGGAGGCAGGAGCAGACGGCACGACCGGTGCTGCTTTGGGCGGCTGGACCAAGAAGACCAGGGTTGAAGAAGCACTATGGCCGTTGGATGGACAACATATGGCACTGAAGTATTGACTAAGTTGACAAGGCCCTCCGTCCCGGTCAACTTAGTAGGCCCACAAGTCAGCCCAACAATATGGGGGGTCCCAGCTAGCAGGGGGTATTCATTTTTTTGGGCGTAATAAGGAGGCACTTCCTTGCATGCGAAGATATAGCTGGTGGGTCCGACCTGTCAGCGGGGGGAACGTTTTTTTCGCGAAATACAGAGGCCCTTCCTGTGGGTCCTAGCTGTCAGGTGGAGGAATCATTATTTTGCACGTAATAAGGAGGCATTTCCTTGCATGTGGCCGTGGACCCAGTTGTCAGCCTCTCCACGTACAGTCCACTTCTGATGGATGTCGTTCATTGACCACGTTGACCAGGCCGCGCTGAGAGCACCAGGGCGGTGGTCGACGGCGAGGCCTAGGAAGGGAGCGACACCGAGCTAGGGAATACTCGGCAGATGTTTCCCACGCGGAGGAGTACGAGGGTTTACTGGTTCGTCTACCGTCGTCGGAGAATAACAGCATGTGTGGGTGAGTAGAGGGATGACTAGGCCAGCGATGGGAGTACGATGGGGCCATGAGGCCTTGTGCGGCAGCATAGCCGGCCGCGGGAGGAGGGAGCAGGCAGTCCCGCCGGCGCTTGTTTGAGCGGCTGGAGCATGAAGAATAGAGATTGAAGAAGCACGACAGCCGTTGGATGGACATCCAACAGTCATTGCTCTCGTGTGTTCACTAAGTTGACAGGGCGTTGCGTGTGCGTCAACCTTTTTTTATGAAAGCGTACGCGTCAACCTGTAGTAGGCGCACAAGTCAGCCTCAAATCTGTGGAAAACAGCATACAACCCATCTGCCATTATTTCTAATAATGTACAGCCCATTTGCTAATTCTTAAGATTTTTTTGGAGCCCATCTTCTTTTTGTTAGCATTACACCCCATATTGTGGCCACAGTTAAAAAGTATACGAAATTTTGCATATTTCGATGCGGTCAACTGTTTTTAATCCAAAAATATTGATTCACATTCAAACTATTTTGAAAGATAATTTATATAAATATAAAATCCAAATAATTGCCACGCATAAAAATTAATGGAATTTAAGATCTTGTAATGAAAAAAAATTAAAACTAATTCCCGGTTTGATGTGTTTAAAAAATGTACATGCCATTTCTGGGCAAACCGAATGAAACTCTCATCGTCTTGAAAGATTTGCAGCCCAGCAGGGCCGATAAATCAAGTAGGCCTTGTTTGGGTATTTCTTTTAAAAAAAGAGAACTGGGCTAGCCATTTTCAGCAAGAAAAAAACACAACTGGGCTCATGATGTGGTAAACATAAATAAAACCCTGGCTAGACGGGGCACAGCCCCCGCACAGCCCCGTTGTTACCCTGGTCCGTCGCTAAAACTAGTATAAATAACAACTGCTTGTTCCTCAAAAATAAGAACTGCGCGATTTGCTGGATCCCTGGTGTCAGCCGCTCGTAGTGTAATTCTCTCGTTTATTGACTACGTTGACAATGGTGTGAGCCCCAGATGTCCAACCATTAGGACTAGGAGGAACCATATTTTTGGGCTTGTACCATAGAGGCACTTTCTTGCGTACTGCCATGACGCTAGTGGGTCCCTACTGTCATCCTCTCCACGTACAGTCATCTCCTTGTTCCTCTCGGTTGTTGATGACGTTGACAACGCAAGAGGGCGGTGCACCGCGCACGGCGAGCAAACCAAGGCCGCAAGGCGGAGGACGACGACGAGGCCTCAAACGGAACGAACAGGAGCCGTTGAAGATGCGCCGGTCCAGTCACAGGCGGAGGGGATACGAGGGTTGACTGGTTCAGGCACGGGTGCGTGTTGGGGCTGACGTCGCAGGAGAATAACAGGACGTGTGGGGGAATAGAGGGAGGGACTGGCCAACGTTGGAGGGTACGTACGGTAGGGCGGCGGAGGTGCAACCAGCCATGGGAGGCGGGAGCAGGCGAAGCCGACGGGGTGGTTTGGTTTGGGCGGCTGGAGGAAGAAGAAGACAAGAGATAGAAGATACATGACAAATGTTGGATGTCAATCCAACGGCTGGTAGGCAGAATCGTTTGTTGACTGGCTAGTAAGTCGACACCACCTTGGATAGGCTATTTCCTCGCGGGTCCCAAATGTCAGAATCCGAATCTGTCACGGTCATGCAGCCTTTCCTATGAAAATTTACAGCCCATTTGATGTGCTAGTTCGAAATAAGTTTGTGGGTGCTGGTGGGGGCTAATCACTTGGCTTCTGTAATGCACAGTGAGCTCAAGCAACCGGCGTGAGTGATGTTATTTCCCTTGGTTGTGATTTGTTACAATATTTCACTCTAAATTAAACGAATGGCAAGCCATTTTCCTTGTTTCAAAGAATATATGACAGTCACGGCCGAGTTGAAAAGGGCAGGAACATCTAACTCCATCTTACAAACTGTACAAAAGCACGTGGGTTGATTGTTCATCAGGTTTACAAAAAAAACCCAGATTGAAAAGGGCAACAACATCTAACTCCAGCACTGTTTTCAGCAGTCACAGTCAAATGGATCGGTCAGGTCCATAGAATGAACATCCTGGGTCGTAAAATTTACTGGATTATGACCACAATATGTTGTAAATAGAAGCCCGACACGTTCAGAAGCTCTTTTGCCCACCTAAAACTCCTTTTTTTGCTCTTTGACATACCCATCCTTTAAAATGATGCTGCTGATAAACTTAAGCCTGATGGACAATAGTAACCTCGCATTCAGCAGGAAGAATGTGACAAATCTTGTGTTTGCACGGTTAGCTACATATCGTTCTAGCGTTATTGTCTTCAATCGAATCGCATGAGAAGTGAGAAAATCCCGATGCTTACGGATCCACCGATTGGTTATAACTTTCTTACCCCGTCCTGTTGCCTAAATAGACATGAAGATTGAAAATAGTTAAGGTCTAAAAGAAGAGTGCCGAAAGAGCAACAGCTGAACGATTAATTCTAGTACACTATATGCGGGCTTCCAATGTGCGTGAAATTATCACCTTTATATACAACTTCTCCAGACATGGAAAGCATTGCAGCAAGCCAATAATCTTGTTCATATCAAAACTATTCATTTGGATATATAAGATCTTGACAGAATCCAGCACCATTGATAGGCCATCCATGGAGAAACTCTTCATTGAGCATAGAACATAATATTAGTACAAAATGTGTACTCCAAGATGATATATAAATTATGCGCAGAAATTTAAAATGCAGCTTATGGTTACAAGTGTAGATGATAATGTAAAGTACCTGAAGAACTGTGGAGCCAAACACCATATTGAAATGAGCACAAAGATCATGTATTACACCCAAGGTCTCCAGTTTAGGCGCAGAGAGGATGGTTATTTGTAACGGTGAATAACTAGAATCAAGGATCAAGCTTTGGAGTGAAGGGGCATCTTGGATGATGAGCTACCTTCCATCAAAAGAAATTCCAATTCTTACAAGGTTAGGCGACTTTATTTGGAGACAACCGATTCTAACTGTGAAAACAAGCACCAAGCACTCCAGCGCAGGGCAACTGGAGGGGATGATGCTGTGCAATGAGGCCTCCGATATATGAACCCGCACAAGTGAAAGTTTCTTGAGAAATGGGAGTCGAAGGTTTAGTACCAGATTGTATGGTAGGAAGCACAGCGTAAAGGTGGTGGTGTGGAGAGAGGAGGAAAACCGCGAGATGGACATCGGTGCTGAGGGAACAAGTTCATGGCATTCGATATGTGGTATGTGATTTCCAGGGGAATAGTAGAACTCAAGCAGCTGTAGTTCTGTGAATTCAGGGGATTTCAGCCAGGCGTCCACTGTGCAGGGCATGGTATGCTTGCTTAGGTAGCATGAAGGGATGCAAAGGCTTTGAACGGAGCCCTGGTGGGAGGATATGATGGCTCTGGGGATTTCAAAATCATTGAAGAGAGATAGCTGACGACAGTCGAGATTAAGGGGCACGGCGTGCCATAGAGGGCGCCACCGAATTGAGAGGACTTGGGTGCGGCAGCAATCCTTGGTGGGGAGAAGCGAGATGATCTCCCCAAGGACGGCGTCCGGGAGATCGCTGATGCGGTCCACCCGAGATTCTACGGGTTCTTGGGATCCGGTGGGGGCGGGGTCACCGCTTCTCCCCGCGCTGCCGGGTGCGGGATCTACAACAGGTGTCGCTGCTGGCGGGAGCCTCATTTTCTTGGCGCTGGGGTCAGCCGACTCCATTTTCCTCGAGGGCGCCGCGCTCACGGATTTGAGCAGAGTAACGAATGATGAGGCTAGTTGTAGTGCGAGCGAAGAAGAAGGGGAGCTGGGGGCTTTCTGTAGGAGTGAGGAAGAAGGGGAGCTGGGGTTTTCTGTAGGAGTGAGGTGAGGAATTTGGGGGTACGAGTGGAGCGAGCTGACGTGAGGTGGGTGGGAGCGAGGAGGAAGAAGAGCACCCAGGTTTTTTTGGGGGGGGTGTTGGGTGTGGGTAGCGCCTTTTGAATTGATTTTACTATTTACTAGTGTGGATTATCTGTTTTGTCATGGGCCCAGAGAAACAATTACTACTAGTACAGTGGAGACACTCTACAGCTACCCAGAAAAACAATTACTACTAGTACAGTGGAGACACTCTACCGCTTCTGGCTCCTCCTAGGTCATTGAAACATCTCCCTCTACTGAATGCCGTTCTACTTTTGTTCACCGACATGCGGGCCATGTAGCGCACGGGCCCAAATGCTATCCACCAAATTAGAAGGCAGTATGTAGGCGGAGAGTCAACCCGGTCGTAGCGCGGCAGTAACGAGCCGTCGTATCACAAAACCCCACCTCCCCGCAGTCTAAGTTTGATGGACGAAGCAACCATCATTTCACTCTTCGTTGAATCCCCTTCTCCCTCACCGTCATCAAGAAAGGCAACACTCGCATCTGCCACTGTTCTTCTCTCCCAACAAAGGGAAGGTAAGCAGATCCATGATGTTGGTACATTTTCGTTCAGAAAAAAAAAGAACTTTCGCAAAGTAGTAACTGATCCTCACTCTCTTTTTTGTTTCATTGTCATTGCGATTGTGTTTTCCTTTCAGTGGTCCCCTAGTATTCGTCAGTTTCATGATGGACCAAGGAGAACCAGGCAAAGATCTGCCGATATTGGAGCAGACGCGGGAGGCTGATCCCCACGAGACACAGAGCTCCAAGAAGATGGAGGCAACCACCGACCTGACCCCAGATACGCTCACGGCCACTACTGAGATGGTCAACGCCCCGTTTGAGGTTACAACCCCTGTGGCATTGCA
>NC_041393.1:54604287-54641739 GCF_002162155.2 Triticum dicoccoides | reverse complement strand
CCCAAGGTGATTTCCTTCTTTGTCGATCTCGATTGTAGTTTTTCATCTAAGTATGTGGTGATTTTTTAGAAAAGGAAGTATGTGGTGATTAATAATGCAAAATTTTATTAGCTTCGATGCCATGCTATTCATCGTGGTTTAAATAACTTGTGTTTCTTATACTGAAAAGTAATTCAGAATTTGTTTCTGTTTCAATTAGAGCCCTGATGCAGACAAGGATTGTGTGGTTGTACATGTCACTCGCTATGAGGCGAACGACCTGAATATACGCACAGGGAAAACAGAGTTCTTAGGTTGTTGGATCCTGGAAGCCATTTGCGGTTATACTAATGAAGAGGTGTATTCCAGTCTCACTGTTGTCAGGCGTGTTGTCCAGGGTGTACTAAAGCACAAGAAGTTCAAAGCTACTCCTTCGTTTGTGAGGCATACTGTTCTTGTCAAGCTTACGCAGGAAGATGATGTGGCATGCCTCCACAAACAAGTTTATCAGTGGCAAGGCCACAAGGTTGTCTTCATGAAGGTTCACAGGATTGAGCTGCTGCGGGACGTCCTCGATGATGTTCATGGCAAGGTCCGTCTTGTGTCTAGCCCAAATTAGATCGAGGCATGAAATAGTTGCTCCAGCTAGTGCTTAATAGTAGTTTGGATTGTGTCTAATTATCCGAACCTTGCCTGTTATCGACCCCTCTAGGGCTAGTACTCTGTTTGAATCCGTCTATGGGATCTGCTGCTACTTTTGTGTGCCCATGAATCATGTGAGAACCATCGTAATTGTTGCCGAAACAGATGCGTCCTCACTAGTTTTTTCATGAATATGGCATGGTAAGACATAAGTTGTCACGGTTTATCATACGATCAGTGTTTTTTTTGATGAAATAGAGCACTCGTTCGGGAACCGTGCGCCGACTTATACATAAGTAGTACTTGTGAACACTGTTGGTGCTACCCCACTTGTAAGCAGTTGTGCAAAACACGGCACATTGGCTCAGCTCGCTTCAACACTAGGCTATCGACCAGCTAACAATCAACAATCTGCTGTCAGACATATAAGCAACTATGTATGTTGTTACATTGGTTCATGCAGTTAATTGAGGCCACAATGTAATAAATTCCAAACGTTCAACGCTAGTCCAGCGCTCATGTGGAACACTCACATTAAACTCGTCTTCATAAAAATCTTGAAAAGCACAAGTTAAGCAGTTTTATACATCTCAATGAGTCATAGAACATAACAAACATATGCTAGTTCACAGCAAAAGACAAAGTTGTGAGAAGGTTTACAAATCAGGAAAAAAACAAGCAAGGCTTCTCTGAGCAAAGGGCCTCCCGGCAGGCTTAAATTTCCTGTAGTTCACTCTGGTTTTTTCTTGTTGGCACCATCCAGGGTTAGGTTCTCTCATTCCAGAATAACCAATTATAATTGTGGTCTCAGCTGGAATGCTGAAATGAACCATGTAGTGTACTGACCAATTGAAATGCTTGTGCATTCCACTAAATTTAAGCACCGTTATTTGCAAAAATAAGCAGACCACAATGCCTCTTGTCCGCGCACCTGTCCAAAAAACCACCGTGCAGCCGTGCCACCTAGTCCTCGGTCCGTGGAAGAACTAGCAGAAAGTGCATTCCGGGCTAGGATGCAGTTGTTTTTGCTCATCCCTGCACTGCAATCAGGAAGTAAAACATATGAATCAGCTTCTTTTAGATTGCGTTGGTCATTCTACCTTCGTTACTACCAATGTAGGAATACCTTGAAGACTGGAGGTTAGACGACGGCAACGAGGGCTAGCCATCTCATTTTGCGCAGTTGTACTAAAACGGAGGTGTGTGCTTTGATTGCGCGGATAGAAACGATACGGAGATAGACATCCCGAAACGATATGGAGAGAGACATCCCTGTTTGCGCAAATACAAAATACGGTTATTTTAACCGTGACAGATATTACAACTTTCCCCCGTTTCCTCTTAGAACCAAGTCTTAGATTCATGCTACAGCTTTCCCACTTTCTTCCCTGTTTGAACCAACGCTTTGAGTTGACTGTATGAACTAGCTTTACTTCTAATAATAGTAGAAGTCTAGGTGGATTTGGAACAGCAGACAGAAGTAGAAAAGGATCCACACAAAGGGGGAAGAGCTGGGGAAGTAGAGCAAGGCATGTTTCGAAGGAATATATACCTGAGGGTCATCGGCATGTGGCAAATACGGCGTCGGGAGGACGCATCTTGGCCACAATACCGCAGGGAGGAAGAAGGGGTCGGAGGCCCTCCCGAGCCGGCGCTCTCTCGGAGAGAACGGCACGGCCGCCGATCGGGACGCGCGGGCAGCCGTTGGTCTCCTCCCTCGCCGCTGACGACAGCGTGAACGATGCACCTACACCCCCTACCCCGGTCGAGGTTGTCCGGCCGGATTTGTGACCAGCCGTGAGCTGATAGAGAGAGTGTGGCCACCTATGTCTTGCTTAGATCTGGAGAGAATGAGAGAGTGAACGAGAGGAACCCTAGTAAAGAAAGCGCTAAGGCTCCTGCTTTTATATATAGTCGAGTGATTTTGTTGTACCGGCTTCAAAAAAATGCGCTCCTACGTGTACCCGTGAGTGGGTGTGAGAGAACTAGTGCATGCGTGCACCACTTCTCTTCGTGAGAGTACAATATATACTATGCCCAAAGAACGTTCGCCGCAAGAGTAATAATATAAGTGTGTGACGTGTGAGATAAAATAAAATGTGCGTGCCATCTTTTGTTTTTTATAAGTTCTGAGGGTAGGGTGTGAAGAGCACATATGTGCGTGACGTCTACCTGCAGATAGACGATGGGTGCCACGTGCGAGTCTGCGAGAGGACTCGGGAGAGTTGTGACTCGTGAGTGTGCGTGTGCGTGAGAGAGAGAGGGGGGCACATACCAATGCAATGCATGTGTCCGTAAATCATTATCCAACAAACATTCGCCAGAAGCCTTTTCCTGATGAACGCCGTAAGAACCGTTAGATCGGCATCCGATAGTGTCAGTTTTGCCATGTCATTTAACAGAACAGCTAGTCCTCCTACACACAAAATCTTCCACATGAGTGTTAGCAACTGCCATATGCTCCCTTCGTTCCTAATTGCAGTGCATATAGCTTTATTGAAAATTAGAACCTTGCAAACTTTTACCGAGTTTTCGTGTACCAAATTGCACATGTAGAATACCCTGTATATATCATTTCATTCATCTTCGAGAGGTAACTATAAAGATGGGTGAGGAGTCTACAAAGAAAGACCATCGCATCACCCGCAGCAATTTCAACCATCCTTTAGTGTCGAGGAATATCATAGGAACTCTATATGGTATGATTTTTATAGGATTTTTTTTCCTTTAGAGCCAATTGGTTCATAGGAATAGATTCATATACTCTACATTTCAAAGAAAATAAACATGATATCATTTCTATAGCTTTAGATCCACTTGGTTCATATGAATGGATTCCTATACTCCCTTAATTTCAAAGGAAAATAAACATTAGCGTATATTCAATAGAAAATTTCCTATGATATGAACCAAATTACATCTCTTTACTAATCCCTCCTCATAGGAATTGAGATACATGTCATCTCTAGATTCAATAGAAAAGTTCCTATGATGTGAACCAAATGACATCTCTTTTCCAATCCCTACTCATAGGAATTGAGATCCTCCATGTCATCTCTTTCCCTACAACTTCCATGTATACATCTTCTATTCCTAAATAGATAGTACAACCCACTAGTAGCTTTTTTTCAAAACAAGCAACTATGGCACAAGAACTATATAGTGTGCCAATAACTTTGAAAGATGGTCACTGGATGAAGCTAACCCGACAGTGCAGAGATGGGCAAATCCGAGCACTACTCGCCGTTGGATATCATCAACATTCCACCAGATATGCCACATGTACAATTTAGAAGACTCCATGGTTGAACTTAAGCATAATGCACAAACCTCGAAACACAAGCACTTCTCCTTTGTTCTAGAATCTTCTGTATCATAATTTTTTTTCCTAAATGAATTTCCATTATTTGTTTTTTACTTTATGATTTACAATGCACAACCCCATGAATCTTAACAATTTTATAAAACTAATTGATTTTGAATGAGATGAACTATAAGAACTAAACGAACATCTACATCATGCATATATGACTCAAAGCTTTACATGCTATAGTGTGTATTTATTAACAATTTGGTTTCGAAATCTCATGCGTTCAATACATCTGTGCCTTACTAGTTTTGAGTAGAGTAGCAAATTTCACGCGGCCCCGGGTATATCAAAATGCAGGGCCCATGCATCATTGCCTTTTGGGTCGAACCTACGTCCACAATTTTTTGTATGTGCTATATCTCCACTGGTCCCTGAACCCAAAATGTTACCTCGTTCCCATAAAACCAAGCGGCCCACACATATTTAAGGCGTCGACTCGAACCCGTTTACTACGACGTGGTCCCGCACGCCGTAGTACTACTACAAACCCTACCTCCACACTCATCATCGGTTTTCTTCAAGTGGACGAGGGAGAAGCCGATTTGCAGTGGAGGCACTTTAAAAAAAGGATCTGTAGTGGAGACCCCTACCCTAGGGTGCCCTAGGTAGCTGCCGCACGCATCATTGTTTTCAATTTTCTTTATGCTCTTGCATGCTAGAGTGAAATGATGGTTGCTTCGTCCATCCAGCTTAATGTGGGAAAGGTGGGGCTTTGTGATTTGACCCCTCATCGCTCATTTTCTACTACTACGGCGCTACGACCGGGGTGCCTCCAATTCCAACCGCTGCTCCGAACTGTAATTTGGTGCATCGCACGTGGAACAAGATGGTGGATGAGCGACATGTCTGCCAAAGGGGTCATGTTAAGTGTGTCGCCATTTCGTGTGTGGACTGACCCTGCTTGAGTTGCTACGCCAACACGACAGGAGCAACCTACCACTTGGTTTTGCTCCTTGGTGAATCCCGACTATATTGATCTAAAAAGATACGTGCTGAACTACCCTCTCTGTCTCGATTTTTACTTGTAGGCGTCTCGGTTTATAGGGCCTGCACGTAGTTCTAGGTCATCAATTTGACTAACTAAATATGAGTTACTATGTCACAAAAAGTATATCATTGCATTCTTATTGGTTGATATGTGAAGAAACAAGAAATGAGGTAGAAGTTAATGCACCGCGCCTTAGTATTTTGGGATTATTTGGTTTTCGTAAGATGACTTACTCACCTAGACGGAGGGATTTGTTGTATTTAAAAGTCGAGGGAGGGGATTTTCCTGCGCGGTAGGCGGGGCAGTTCCGCCTAGTCGGTTCGACAAAGACGCGAGAAGACGAGGGAGTAGGCTGTTGCAAACGTAGGGCTATGTGATTTGACAGCGAGTTATTGCTGGACAGGTGGGGCCTCGTGATTTGACTTGCCATCATCATTTTAACTATGGCGCTACGACCGGCGTGAGTCTCCCGATTCCTGACCACCTCCACACAGGTGCCTCTCCCAGTGCTCCACCATGTAGTAGTAGAGGCTGGCTCTTACATGAGAGCCCACTTCTCCACTTTTTCCTTGCCTCCCTTTCCTCCACATATGCAAAAATGCCATGTAAAGAGCACTATTGTACTTACTTGCTCCTACAGGTGCTTAAGCTTGCCACATAGGCATAAAGTCTGATGTGGCAAGTTAATCAAGAAGAGAGAGTCTAGTTTGGTGACCCAAGGAAGAAACGGTGCTAAGCGCGTGTACCTAGGTGAAAAGACAATTTTGAGTCTATAGCTAATTAAATGAAGCAAACTTAGCAACACCATTTCATTGGAAGAGGTCACTCCTTGGCAAATGCAATAAATACTAGTACTCCCTGTGTCCCATTATATAAGAATGTTTTTGACACTACACTAGTGTCAAAAACGTTCTTATATTATGGGACGGAGGGAGTACGAAGAAAGAGATAGAGAGGAGTAGAAAAACACTTATAGCCAACCTTGTTGTAGTATGAGTGACTAAGTGATGACTATGTATGACATGCCATCATTACATAGCCTAACTCACCGTGTTAAATCTCCAAGGGCGCGACCGCGCGAGCGACGCGACGGTCGTGGTAAGCGCGACCATGATACGGGCTGCTGGCAGCCCTTGGATCTGAGATCAAACGGTCGCATGCTAAGTTGCTGAAAATTTTAAGAATAACTCTCCAAGATAGGATATTCACCCATAGGTCTAGAATCACGCCATGCAACCGTTCGATCTCAGATCCAAGGGCTCTTGGAAGCCCGTATCATGGGATAATGGAAAGCCACTACCCTGTCGTTCGCACGCTAGCAGTTCGCTCCTACTTGTCCCTGCACGTCCTTTAATACTACGGTGGTTCGCTCCTAGTCGTCCCGTCCATTCACATTAGTACAATACGGCAGTTCAACTAATCCTAACCCTCCTCCCAAATCCATGGCGTCCCAAATCACCCCGATCAGCGGTGAGTACAAGGTTAGAACCATCACCGGCGATGAGTTCGACGTCATCTACACCCGTACTTCCGCGATGGTGAAAGGATGCCTTTCTCACTTCACACGCATGTTCGAAAACTCACATGATGAGTGGGTCGCTGGGCTAGATGTTGAGTACACCACAGTCGTGGGATGAGAGAAGGATCTAAAGGACGAAGAGAGGAAGAAGCCTGCTGTGATCCAGGTTTGCGTACATAACATTTGCTTGGTCTACCACATATGCCATGCCGACGTTGAGTGCCAGGATTTTAAGAACTTCCTCGAGGACAAAACAGTCAAATTCGTTACTGTAGACTTTAAGAACGACAAAGAAGTCCTGCGTCGGATAGGCCTCATTGTAGGCAAGCCCTTCGACCTCCAGAAGAATCAGCTGGTGCCCTCTCGCCAGCCTTCAATGCTGACCGTGGCAGGAGCCATGGTTCATCCTTCGTACGGTAAACTGGAGAAACCTCCATACGCGTTTCATCGTCATGCATGGCAGCGGAATGTACTAGATATAGACCACATCCAGTACGCTGCAATGGATGGCTACCTTTGTTTCAATATCTACAAGGGTTCGATGAAGAGCAACAACCAAGTTGGCGGTTCAAGCAAAGAAGTATTGGCCAAGAGGAAGATGGACAAGGACGAAGTCGAGGATGTGGACGAGGACTCCGAGTAAGGTGGCAGTGTCGTTGCATTATGGTGGTTCTAAACTTCTAATGCAGTGTCTACCAAATTAGTTGCATAGTTTAATTTCATGTGTGCTTAGTTTAATTTGAGGGGTGTGTTGTGCTGAGCCCCCAGCAGAACTATGTTATGTTTCTTCTCGTTACTTTACTCTTCAGTATGTACATACTAGTACTAGTATTTCTTTAACAGAATTTAGCACCCCAATTAAGCACGTACTAGCTTTTTAATAGTACTATATGCATAATTTGGCGACGAGCGCTCTCTATATGTACCACCTTTTTTTAAATTTCAATTTTTGCTCCATGGCGCAATCCATCGATAGTGGAGTACTACCTCCGTCCTGGTTTATTGGTCCTCATTGTAATCTGTGCCAAATTTTGACCATAAATTTAACAAACAAAATGGTCATGCATGTCACAAAAAATTATATATTTGAAAACTATGTTCGAATATGAACCCAGCGTTATAATTTTTTTAACATGCACTAACATTTTGTCAGTTAAATCTTTGGTCAAAATTTTGCGCAAACTACATAGGGGACTAATAAACCAGGACGAAGGTAGTACTACTGTACAAAAGTATACATTTTTTAAAAGGCTAGCGTATTGTTCATCACATATATATATAGCCAGTTAAATTCCCAACCTAGAACGACGTGCATGCCATGTAGTAAACCGATCCGGAGGAAGTATAGTAAAAATGAGGTGATTTTACCGAGCGATCGGCGGGGGAGCATGGCCTGTCATGCGGTCCCACGTGTCATGATGTACCAAGGCGATGCGCGTGTCCCTCTTGAGGCAGAAGCAATACTAGTATGTGGTTTGAGATGATGTCGAACCGAAGTGTGAAATAATGGTTGCTTCGTTCCTCTGGGAAGGTGCGGCATTGTGATTTGACGTCTCGTTGCTCATTACTACTACTATGTCGGTACGAGTGGGGTGCGTCCCCCCTGCTGTTTTGCACTGTTATTTGGTGCTTGACACGTCGACCCAGTTGCTATATGTCCCACATGTCGGCGACAGGAAGTACATAATTCATGAAAGGGAGCGTCGACGGAGGAGTAGTATACTACAGAATTCATGAAAGGGAGCGACTTAGTTTTTGAAAAATCTGTTTTTACGGAGTACGTACCCACTAGGGTTTATAGGGCTCATCTAAAAAACATTCATTTTTCCGTTTGATAAGTCTCAATTCTACTATACTAGTAGTAGTACCATTACATGTTGTTTTCAAGGTGCGTTAGATCACCTGACACAAGCAGTGTCAAGAGGAAACTAACCAATGCATGTACAAGTTCATGGAAATTTAGTGGTCATTCATGCATTCGTTCTAATTAGTGCCTCGGTAAACATAACTTCTTGAGAAAAACGAGCGTACTGTGCAAACTACGAAATTAATTCGACCACTCACTGTCTACCTTGGTTGGAGAGATTTTGAAATTGAGCCATAAACTGGAAAGGCTCGATTACTATTTGTGGCCTTGTATAGATGCAAAATATATTTTTTATAGTGGCCTTGTATAAGTAAATGGAGGGATTACTAACCAAAGTACGTGCGTACTAGTAGGGACGAGGAGTAAATAGAGGGAGTAGTAAAATTTTCTCCTCGTGCTGCGAGCCACCGCGCGTGTGGGTGAGGGAGCGGGCGTAAAGGCGTACAATAGTACTCCCTCCGGTCCTTTTTGGTTTACGCCTAAGAAAATTCAGTTTTTCCCTGAAAGCTCTGCGCCTTAGCTTCTTTACCCCGCTCTTTCCACTGGTACCCCTCCCATCTGTTCCGCTTTGACTGCATGTTCAGCCGCAGTAACTCCCAACTCTCTCTCCCATACCAATCGCTGTCGGCGTTCTAGGAATGGGGGTCCCTAGACTTGCCTGCCTGCAGCCCCCGGCGTGGCTCAAAGGGGGGCCCAGCACAGCCGATCTTCGTCAACACAAGCTCAAGACCCTCGCGAGGGGCCAAGCCTCGCGGGGCGGACGACAAGGAGCTTCCTCAGGCACGGCCTCGTCAGGCTGGCTCGCGAGTAGACGGAGAGTTCAAGCCGGGGTACCTCGCGAGGTGCCCATGATGCAAGCCATGATGACCAAGGGCTCCAGCCGGGCGCCAGCCCGCGCAGTGTCCTTGTTTCCTCTTTGGTGCAAGGGGAGCAAGCGCAGGCGAGAGCATCAAGCAAAGGCATCCGTTTCGGTGCAACAAGACCAAGAACAGTCCAACGGCAGGATGGAGGTCACCGTGGAGCCCAAGTCGGCGTCACCACCAGAGCCTTTCACAGGCGAGGACCAACTTTAGTCAGGATAAGTGTACTAGATGTTCCCCTTCAAATTGGACAATTGTTGGCGCCCTTCCCGCTCAATATTTGGGAAGAGGCCCAGGGCCTTCGCCTATAAATAGGACTAGCCACCCATAGGGTAGAGGCATCTAGAGAGGAACCTGGAGATAAGATAGGCATCTAGAATCAACCCCTCAAAAGGGACAGCACCACCACAAGAACAGACCCTCGCGAGGCTATTCTTCCTTGTATTGTTCATCATCAGCCCAAGAGGCAATCCACCATGCCACACACTGGAGTAGGGTATTACACCACAATGGTGGCCTGAACCAGTATAAACCCTGTGTCTCTTGTGTTGTTCTTCTCGTAGTTTAGATCCTAGGGATTCGGCGAGGAACAGGTAGGTATAAGGCGAAACCTCCGCGCGCACCCCAGTGTTCGAACCTCAAGGGTCTGCCGGAACCCTAAATCCGACATTTGGCGCGCCAGGTAGGGGTGCGCCAGAATTCGTCTTCCGTGGCCCTGCTCTTCTCCGACTGTCGCGTCCATGGCTGATGCTCGTCGGGCTGCTTGCGCCGCTCGAGTCGCCCGGACGGCTCCCGTCGGCGCGCGCCCTCATCGCTCCCCGTCGCCCGCCGTCAACACCGCCACCGGCCCGGCAGGGAACGAGCAATGAGTATCGCCCCTGCATCCCTTTGTGGCCTCTTGGGAAAAGCCGTGTGACCTCTTCCTCGCCCGCCACGCCGCTCCGGCCTCCCCGGTCGTCGCGGCCCTCCTGGGCGGCTCGCAGGCGCCGCCCTCCGGTCACCATGTCAAGCCGTTCATCCGCCAGGTCGGCGCCGCCTCCGCGTGGCAGGGGGCTTCCCGGGACCGGCCGGAGCCGCAGGCCAGGATAGCCTTCAGTTTGGAAGACCACCCCTCCAATTCGGCCTGCTCGGGTGCGCTCCTGATGTTGTGCACCCCCACCATCTGCCAGGTGGCTGTCACCAGGACCCTCATCGACGGTGGCGCGGGCCTCAACGTGCTATCAGTCGAAACTTTCGACCTCCTCCGCATACCCCGGGGGCGGCTGCGGCCGAGCCAGCCCTTCATGGGCATCGGGGGCGGGTCATCCAGCTCCTTGGGACAGATCCGGCTCCCAGTGACCTTCGGCACCTATGACAATTTCCGCACGGAGCTGGTCGATTTCGACATCACCCTCATCGGCCTCCCCTACAATGCCATCCTCGGCTACCCAGTGCTGGCCCAATTCATGGCCGCGACACACCCGGCATACAACCTCATGAAGATGCCCAGGAGCAGCGGAGTCCTCACCGTGCCTGGGGACACTGGGGACGCGCTGCGAGCGCTCCAGCTCGCCTTCAAGACGGCGGCGTCAGCACAGCCCGCCAACGCGGGGGGCCTAGAGCCCAAGGGGGCTGCACCAGCCAAGAAGAAACAATTGTTCACCCAAGACAAGGCGGAGACCAAACAGATACCCATCGACGAGGACGGGTCCACCAGCGCCACTTTCACCATTGGCGCCCACCTCGGGCTCGAGCAGGAGGAAGCCCTGGTCAAGTTCCTACGTGCAAACAAGAAGGTGTTCACTTGGGAGTCCGATCAGCTGGCAGGGATCCCACGGGGCGTGATCGAGCACCACCTCAACATGTGCCCCAACGTGCGCCCCGTAAAGCAGAAAGCAAGGCGGCAGTCGACTGAAAAGCAAGCCTTCATCATCCAGGAGACCCGCAAGCTAGAAGTCGCGGGGTCATTTGCGAGGTTCGATATCCAGATTGGTTGGCCAACCCTGTGGTGGTACCAAAGAAAGGAGGGAAGGAACGCATGTGTGTCGACTTCACCAACCTCAACAAAGCATGCCCGCAAGATCCTTTCCCGCTCCCACGCATCGATCAAATCGTCGATTCCACCGCTGAGTGTGACCTGTTATGCTTCTTGGACGCCTTCTCCGGGTATCATCAGATCAAGATGGCGGTGGAAGACATGGAGAAGACGGCCTTCCTGACCCCGTGTGGGGTATATTGCTATAAATGCATGCCCTTCAGACTGCGCAATGCGGGGGCAACCTTTAAACGGCTCATGCACATCACCTTGGGCCCGCAGCTCGGGAACAACATGGAGGCTTACGTCGATGACATTGTAGTAAAGTCTTGCGAGGCCAAGACCCTGATACAACACCTGGAGGAAACCTTTGCAAGCCTCAACGCAGTAAGCCTGAGGCTCAACCCGGAGAAGTGTGTGTTTGGAGTCCCCTCTGGCAAGCTCTTGGGTTTGCTCGTATCCCACCGAGGCATCGAGGCCAACCCGGAGAAGGTCAAGGTGGTCGAGGACATGAGCCCGCCAAAGACCCTGAGAGAGATGCAGAAGCTCACCGGGCGTGTGACCGCACAGGGGCACTTCATCTCCAGGTTGGGAGAGTGAGCGCTGCCTTTCTTCCAGTTGAGGAAGAAAAAGGGGCCCTTTGAATGGACTGAAGAGGCCGACAAGGCATTCCAAGATCTCAAGAGATACCTGACCAGCCCACCGGTGATGGTGGCCCCACGCCCACAAGAGCCCTTGGTACTCTACCTCGCCGCCACTCCCTACTCAGCTAGTGTGGCCCTGGTGGCGGTTAGGGAGGAGCGTCGGACCAAGGCCGCGGCAGCTGCCCGTGCCAAGGCAAAACAGGACCAAAGACGACTCACAGAGATCACTACCATGATTGAGGAAGATCAACCGCCGCAGGGGAACGCATCGGGAGCGGGAGAGGCCCTTCCCCCAGACAACCAGCTTCTGGAGGCTCCGCCGCCTCAGGAGGCAACACGGTTTCTGGAGGACGCCACCGGCATCGACGCTCCAAGCCTTGTCGAGCACCCAGTGTACTTCGTCAGCACGGTGTTACGGGATGCAAGGGCACGATACCCCATGCCTCAAAAACTTCTCCTCGCGCTACTGATGGCCTCACGCAAGTTGCGGCACTACTTTCAGGGTCACCCTATCAAGGTTGTCTCCGCGTACCCCTTGGAAAGAGTGCTCCGGAGCCCTAACTCAGCCGGAGGGGTCGCCGAGTGGAACATTGAGCTGCAAGCATTTCAACTCGAATTCAGCACGACCCGAGTCATCAAGGGGGCTGCCTTGGCAGATTTCGTGGCAGAATGGGCAGAGGCGCCAGGCTTAAAGGCTGATGAGGATCGATCCCTCTCCCTAGGAAGTGAGGCGCCGGACGGTTGGGTCATGTACTTCAATGGGGCGTTCTCCAGGCACGGCGCGAGGGCTGGCGGGGTACTTATTGAAGGAAATATGCCCTAGAGGCAATAATAAAGTTATTATTTATTTCCTTATATCATGATAAATGTTTATTATTCATGCTAGAATTGTATTAACCGGAAACATAATACATGTGTGAATACATAGACAAACAGAGTGTCACTAGTATGCCTCTACTTGACTAGCTCGTTAATCAAAGATGGTTATGTTTCCTGACCATGAACAATGAGTTGTTATTTGATTAAACGAGGTCACATCATTAGTTGAATGATCTGATTGACATGACCCATTCCATTAGCTTAGCACCTGATCGTTTAGTATGTTGCTATTGCTTTCTTCATGACTTATACATGTTCCTATGACTATGAGATTATGCAACTCCCGTTTACCGGAGGAACACTTTGGGTACTACCAAACGTCACAACGTAACTGGGTGATTATAAAGGAGTACTACATGTGTCTCCAATGGTCGATGTTGGGTTGGCGTATTTCGAGATTAGGATTTGTCACTCCGATTGTCGGAGAGGTATCTCTGGGCCCTCTCGGTAATGCACATCACATAAGCCTTGCAAGCACTGCAACTAATATGTTAGTTGTGAGATGATGTATTACGGAACGAGTAAAGAGACTTGCCGGTAACGAGATTGAACTAGGTATTGGATACCGACGATCAAATCTCGGGCAAGTAACATACCGATGACAAAGGGAACAACGTATGTCGTTATGCGGTCTGACCGATAAAGATCTTCGTAGAATATGTAGGAGCCAATATGGGCATCCAGGTCCCGCTATTGGTTATTGACCGGAAACGTGTCTTGGTCATGTCTACATTGTTCTCGAACCCGTAGGGTCCGCACGCTTAAGGTTTTGATGACAGTTATATTATGAGTTTATGAGTTTTGATGTACCGAAGGAGTTCGGAGTCCCGGATGAGATCGGGGACATGATGAGGAGTCTCGAAATGGTCGAGACGTAAAGATCGATATATTGGACGACTATATTCGGAGTTCGGAAAGGTTCCGAGTGATTCGGGTATTTTCGGGAGTACCGGGGAATTACGGGAATACGGGGAAGAGTATTGGGCCTTGATGGGCTTTAGTGGGAAGAGGAGAAAAAGGCTGCGCCCCCCCTCCCCTCTAGTCCGAATTGGACTAGGGAAAAGGGGGCCGGCCACCTCTCCTTCTCCTCCTATTCCTTCTCCCTTCCTCCCCTCTTGGTGGACTCCTACTAGGACTTGGAGTCCTAGTAGGACTCCCTATCCTGGCCGCACCTTTGCCTTGGCCGGCCTCCTCCTCCTCCATCCTTTATATACGGAGGCAGGGGCACCTCTAAACACACAAGTTGACACAAGTTGATCCACGTGATCTATTCCTTAGCCGTGTGCGGTGCCCCCTGCCACCATATACCTCGATAATACTGTAGCGGAGTTTAGGCGAAGCCCTGCTGCTGTAGTTCATCAAGATCGTCACCACGCCGTCGTGCTGACAAAACTCTTCCCCGACACTTTGCTGGATCGGAGTCCGGGGATCGTCATCGAGCTGAACGTGTGCTCGAACTCGGAGGTGCCGTAGTTTCGGTGCTTGATCGGTTGGATCGTGAAGACGTACGACTACTTCCTCTACGTCGTGTCATTGCTTCCGCAGTCGGTCTGCGTTGGGTACGTAGACAACACTCTCCTCTCGTTGCTATGCATCACATGATCCTGTGTGCGCGTAGGAAAATTTTTGAAATTACTACGAAACCCAACAGTGGCATCCGAGCCTAGGTTAATGATGTTGATGTTATATGCACGAGTAGAACACAAGTGAGTTGTGGACGATACAAGTCATACTGCCTACCAGCATGTCATATTTTGGTTCAGCGGCATTGTTGGACGAGACGACCCGGACCAACCTTACGCGTACGCTTACGCGAGACCGGTTCCCTCGACGTGCTTTGCACAGAGATGGCTTGCGGGCGACTGCCTCTCCAACTTTAGTTGAACCAAGTATGGCTACGCCCGGTCCTTGCGAAGGTTAAAACGGAGTCTATTTGACAAACTATCGTTGTGGTTCTTGATGCGTAGGTGAGATTGGTTCTTACTTAAGCCCGTAGCAGCCACGTAAAACATGCAACAACAAAGTAGAGGACGTCTAACTTGTTTTTGCAGGGTATGTTGTGATGTGATATGGTCAAGGCATGATGCTGAATTTTATTGTATGAGATGATCATGTTTTGTAACCAAGTTATCGGCAACTGGCAGGAGCCATATGGTTGTCGCTTTATTGTATGCAATGCAATCGCGATGTAATGCTTTACTTTATTACTAAACGGTAGTGATAGTCGTGGAAGCATAAGATTGGCGAGACGACAACGATGCTACGATGGAGATCAAGGTGTCGCGCCGGTGACGATGGTGATCATGACGGTGCTTCGGAGATGGAGATCACAAGCACAAGATGATGATGGCCATATCATATCACTTATATTGATTGCATGTGATGTTTATCTTTTTATGCATCTTATCTTGCTTTGATTGACGGTAGCATTATAAGATGATCTCTCACTAAATTATCAAGAAGTGTTCTCCCTGAGTATGCACCGTTGCAAAAGTTCTTCGTGCTGAGACACCACGTGATGATCTGGTGTGATAGGCTCTACGTTCAAATACAACGGGTGCAAAACAGTTGCGCACGCAGAATACTCAGGTTAAACTTGACGAGCCTAGCATATGCAGATATGGCCTCGGAACACGGAGACCGAAAGGTCGAGCGTGAATCATATAGTAGATATGATCAACATAATGATGTTCACCGATGAAACTACTCCATCTCACGTGATGATCGGATATGGTTTAGTTGATTTGGATCACGTGATCACTTAGAGGATTAGAGGGATGTCTATCTAAGTGGGAGTTCTTAAGTAATATGATTAAATTGAACTTAAATTTATCATGAACTTAGTCCTGGTAGTATTTTGCAAATCATGTTGTAGATCAATAGCTCGCGTTGTTGCTTCCCTGTGTTTATTTTGATATGTTCCTAGAGAAAATTGTGTTGAAAAATGTTAGTAGCAATGTTGCGGATTTGATCCGTGGTCTGAGGTTAAATCCTCATTGCTGCACAGAAGAATTATGTCCTTAATGCACCGCTAGGTGACAGACCTATTGCAGGAGCAGATGCAGAAGTTATGAACGTCTGGCTAGCTCAATATGATGACTACTTGATAGTTTAGTGCACCATGCTTAACGGCTTAGAATCGGGACTTCAAAGACGTTTTGAACGTCATGGACCATATGAGATGTTCCAGGAATTGAAGTTAATATTTCAAGCAAATACCCGAGTTGAGAGATATGAAGTCTCCAACAAGTTCTATAGCTAAAAGATGGAGGAGAATCGCTCAACTAGTGAGCATGTGCTCAGATTGTCTGGGTACTTCAATCGCTTGAATCAAGTGGGAGTTAATCTTCCAGATAAGATAGTGATTGACAGAATTCTCTAGTCACCGTCACCAAGTTAGTAGAACTTCGTGATGAACTATAGTATGCAAGGGATGATGAAAATGATTCCCGAGCTCTTCGTGATGTTGAAATCAACGAAGGTAGAAATCAAGAAAGAGCATCAAGTGTTGATGGTTGACAAGATCACTAGTTTCAAGAAAAGGGCAAAGGGAAAGAAAGGGGAACTTCAAGTAGATTGACAAGCAAGTTGTCACTCCCACGAAGAAGCCCAAAGCTGAACCAAAGCCTGAAACTGAGTGCTTACACTGCAAAGGAAATGGTCACTGGAAGCGGAACTACCCTAAATATTTGGTGGATAAGAAGGATGGCAAAGTGAAAAAGGGTATATTTGATATACAGGTGTTTGATGTGTGCTTTACTAGTGTTTATAGCAACCCCTCGGTATTTGGTACTGGTTCAGTTGCTAAGAGTAGTAACTCGAAACGGGAGTTGCAGAATAAACAGAAACTAGTTAAGGGTGAAGTGATGATGTGTGTTGAAAGTAGTTTCAAGATTGATATGATCATCATCGCACACTCCCTATTCTTTCGGGATTAGTGTTGAACCTAAATAAATGTTATTTGGTGTTTGCGTTGAGCATGAATATGATTTGATCATGTATATTGCAATACGGTTACTCATTTAAGTAAGAGAATAAACTGTTGTTCTATTTACATGAATAAAACCTTATATGGTTACACACCCAATGAAAATGGTTCATTGGATCTCGATCGTAGTGATACACATATTCATAATATTGATGCCAAAAGATGCAAAGTTAATAATGATAGTGCAACTTATTTGTGGCACTGCCGTTTGGGTCATATCGGTGTAAAGCGCATGAAGAAACTCCATAAAGATGGATTTTCGGAATCACTTGGTTATGAATCATTTGATGCTTGCGAACCGTGCCTTTTGGGCAAGATGACTAAAACTCCGTTCTTCGGAACAATGGAACGAGTTACTGACTTGTTGGAAATAATACATACCGATGTATGCGATCCAATGAGTGCTGTTGCTCGTGGCAAGCATCGTTGTTTTCTGACCTTCACAAGATGATTTGAGCAGATATGGGTATATCTACTTGATGAAACATAAGTCTGAAATAGTTGAAAGGTTCAAAGAATTAAAGAGTGAAGTGGAAAAATCATCGTAACAAGAAAATAAAGTTTCTGCGATCTGATCGCGGAGACAAATATTTGAGTTACGAGTTTGGTCTTCAATTAAAACAATGTGGAATAGTTTCACAGCTCACGCCACCTGGAACACCACATCGTTATGGTGTGTCCGAACGTCGTAACCGCACTTTATTTGATATGGTGCGATCTATGATATCTCTTTACCACTATCGTTTTGGGGTTATGCATTAGAGACAGCTGCATTCACGTTTTAAAATAGGGCACCATCAAAATCCGTTGAGACGACGCCTTATGAACTGTGGTTTAGCAAGAAACCAAAGTTGTCGTTTCTTAAATTTGGGGTTGCGATGCTTATATGAAAAAGTTTCATCCTGATAAGCTCAAACTCAAATCGGAGAAGTGCGTCTTCATAGGATATCCAAAGGAAACTATTGGATACACCTTCTATCACAGATCCGAAAGACAAGACTTTTGTTGCTAAATTCGGAAACTTTCTGGAGAAGGAGTTTCTCTCGAAAGAAGTGAGTGGGAGGAAAGTAGAACTTGACGAGGTAACTGTACCTGCTCCCTTACTGGAAAGTAGTTCATCACAGAAAACTGTTTCAGTGACATCTACACCAGTCAGTGAGGAAGCCAATGATAATGATCAAGAAACTTCAGATCAAGATACTACTGAACTTCGTAGATCAACCAGAGTAAGATCCACACCAGAGTGGTACGGTAATCCTGTTCTGGAGGTCATGCTACTAGATCATGATGAACCTACGAACTATGAAGAAGCGATGGTGAGCCCAGATTCCGCAAAGTGGCTAGAAGCCATGAAATCTGAGATATGATCCATGTATGAGAACAAAGTGTAGACTTTGATTGACTTGCCCGATGATCGGTGAGTCATTAAGAATAAATGGATCTTCAAGAGGAAGACAGACGTTGATAGAAGTGTTACTATCTACAAAGCTAGACTTGTCGAAAAAGGTTTTTGACAAAGTTCAAGGTGTTGAATACGATGAGATTTTCTTGCTCGTATCGATGCTTAAAAGTCTGTCCGAATCATGTTAGCAATTGCCGCATTTTATGAAATCTGGCAAATGGATAAACAAAACTGCATTCCTTAATGGATTTATTAAAGAAGAGTTGTATATGATGCAACCAGAAGGTTTTGTCAATCCAAAGGGAGCTAACAAAGTGTGCAAGCTTCAGCGATCCATTTATGGACTGGTGTAAGCCTCTCAGAGTTGGAATAAACGTTTTGATAGTGTGATCAAAGCATTTGGTTTTATACAGACTTTTGGAGAAGCCTGTATTTACAAGAAAGTGAGTGGGAGCTCTGTAGCATTTCTGATATTATATGTGGATGACATATTATTGATTGGAAATGATATAGAATTTCTGGATAGCATAAAGGGATACTTGAATAAAAGTTTTTCAAGAAAAGACCTCAGTAAAAGCTACTTATATATTGAGAATCAAGATCTATTGAGATAGATCAAGACACTTGATAAGATTTTCAATGACTACATACCTTGGCAAGATTTTGAAATAGTTCAAAATGGAACAGTTAAAGAAAGAGTTCTTGCCTGTGTTGCAAAGGTATGAAATTGAGTAAGACTCAAATCCCGATCACAGCAGAAAATAGAAAGAGAATGAAAAGTCATTCCCTATGCCTCAGTCATAGGTTCTATAAAGTATGCTATGCTATGTACCAGACCTATTGTATACCTTGCTCTGTATTTGGCAAGGGAGTACAATAGTGATCTAGGAGTAGATCACTAGACATTGGTCAAGAATATCCTTAGTAAGGACTAAGGAGATGTTTCTCGATTATGGAGGTGATAAAAGAGTTTGTTGTAAAAGTTACATCAGTGCAAACTTTTACACTGATCCAGATGACTCTAAGTCTCAATCTGGATACATATTGAAAGTGGGAGCAATTAGCTAGAGTAGCTCCACACAGAGCATTGTAGACATAGGATATTTGCAAAATACATACGGCTCTGAATATGACAGACCCGTTGACTAAGCTTCTCTCACGAGCAAAACATGATCACACCTTAGTACTCTTTGGGTGTTAATCACATAGCGATGTAAACTAGATTACTGAATCTAGTAAACCCTTTGGGTGTTGGTTACATAGCGATGTGAACTATGGGTGTTAATCACATGGTGATACGAACTATTGCTGTTAAATCACATGGCGATGTGAACTAGATTATTGACTCTAGTGCAAGTGGGAGACTGAAGGAAATATGCCCTAGAGGCAATAATAAAGTTATTATTTATTTCCTTATATCATGATAAATGTTTATTATTCATGCTAGAATTGTATTAACCGGAAACATAATACATGTGTGAATACATAGACAAACAGAGTGTCACTAGTATGCCTCTACTTGACTAGCTCGTTAATCAAAGATGGTTATGTTTCCTGACCATGAACAATGAGTTGTTATTTGATTAAACGAGGTCACATCATTAGTTGAATGATCTGATTGACATGACCCATTCCATTAGCTTAGCACCTGATCGTTTAGTATGTTGCTATTGCTTTCTTCATGACTTATACATGTTCCTATGACTATGAGATTATGCAACTCCCGTTTGCCGGAGGAACACTTTGGGTGCTACCAAACGTCACAACGTAACTGGGTGATTATAAAGGAGCATTACAGGTGTCTCCAAAGGTAGATGTTGGGTTGGCGTATTTCGAGATTAGGATTTGTCACTCCGATTGTCGGAGAGGTATCTCTGGGCCCTCTCGGTAATGCACATCACATAAGCCTTGCAAGCACTGCAACTAATATGTTAGTTGTGAGATGATGTATTACGAAACGAGTAAAGAGACTTGCCGGTAACGAGATTGAACTAGGTATTGGATACCGACGATCAAATCTCGGGCAAGTAACATACCGATGACAAAGGGAACAACGTATGTCGTTATGCGGTCTGACCGATAAAGATCTTCGTAGAATATGTAGGAGCCAATATGGGCATCCAGGTCCCGCTATTGGTTATTGACCGGAAACGTGTCTTGGTCATGTCTACATTGTTCTCGAACCCGTAGGGTCCGCACGCTTAAGGTTTTGATGACAGTTATATTATGAGTTTATGAGTTTTGATGTACCGAAGGAGTTCGGAGTCCCGGATGAGATCGGGGACATGACGAGGAGTCTCGAAATGGTCGAGACGTAAAGATCGATATATTGGACGACTATATTCGGAGTTCGGAAAGGTTCCGAGTGATTCGGGTATTTTCGGGAGTACCGGGGAATTACGGGAATACGGGAAAGAGTATTGGGCCTTGATGGGCTTTAGTGGGAAGAGGAGAAAAAGGCTGCGCCCCCCCTCCCCTCTAGTCCGAATTGGACTAGGGAAAAGGGGGCCGGCCACCTCTCCTTCTCCTCCTATTCCTTCTCCCTTCCTCCCCTCTTGGTGGACTCCTACTAGGACTTGGAGTCCTAGTAGGACTCCCTATCCTGGCCGCACCTTTGCCTTGGCCGGCCTCCTCCTCCTCCATCCTTTATATACGGAGGCAGGGGCACCTCTAAACACACAAGTTGACACAAGTTGATCCACGTGATCTATTCCTTAGCCGTGTGCGGTGCCCCCTGCCACCATATACCTCGATAATACTGTAGCGGAGTTTAGGCGAAGCCCTGCTGCTGTAGTTCATCAAGATCGTCACCACGCCGTCGTGCTGACGAAACTCTTCCCCGACACTTTGCTGGATCGGAGTCCGGGGATCATCATCGGGCTGAACGTGTGCTCGAACTCGGAGGTGCCGTAGTTTCGGTGCTTGATCGGTTGGATCGTGAAGACGTACGACTACTTCCTCTACGTCGTGTCATCGCTTCCGCAGTCGGTCTGCGTTGGGTACGTAGACAACACTCTCGCCTCGTTGCTATGCATCACATGATCCTGTGTGCGCGTAGGAAATTTTTTGAAATTACTACGAAACCCAACACTTATATCTCCTACCCAAGACAAGCTCTACTACTCCGTGCAGCTCTGTTTCCAACACGGAGAAAAGGTCTCCAACAATATAGCAGAATATGAAGGCCTGATAGCGGGCCTGAAGGCCGCGGCGGCCCTCAGAGTAAAGCGCCTTACCATCAAAGGTGATTCGCAACTCCTCGTCAACTTCTCCAACAAAGTATACAAGCCAAGGGATGAGCACATGGAAGCCTACCTTGCGGAGGTCCGCAGGATGGAGAAGCAGTTCTGGGGGCTGGAGTTACAGCACGTGCCCCGTGGCACCAATCAGGAGGCCGACGACATCGCCAAACGGGCGTCCAGGCGACTGCCTCAGGAGCCTGGCGTCTTCGAGGAGCGGCTCTTCAAGCCCTCAGACACGCCGTCACTGTCAAGCGCGGTGCAGCCTCGGGAGGAGCTCCCCCAGCCGCCAGCCTCGGGAGCCCCGGTCTGCGGGCCGGCCTCGGGGGCGCGTTTGCTCTTGGCAACGGAGCCGCAGGAGGGATGCTGGGTCACGGAGCTCCGGAGCTATCTGACACAAGGGATCTTATCAGAGAAGGAGGAGGAAGCAGAGCGCGTGGCGCGGCAGGCCACAGCATACTGCATCAGGGATGGGGAACTCTACCGGAAGCGACCAAATGACGTATCCCTATGCTGCATCTCCAGGGAGCAAGGGAAAGAGTTGCTGGCGGACATACACGGTGGAGACTGCGGGCACCACTCGTCATCGCGAACCCTCGTGGGCAAGGCATTCCGAAGCGGTTTCTATTGACCTACCGTGCTCAATGACACCGTCGAACTGGTAAAGGCCTGCGAGGCCTGTCAATTCCATGCAAAGCAGATCCATCAGTCGGCGGGGGGTCTGCAGACCATACCCCTCACATGGCCATTCGCAGTCTGGGGGCTTGATATCCTGGGCCCGTTTCCCCAGCCACCAGGGGGCTATCGCTACCTCTGCGTTGTCGTGGACAAATTCACCAAGTGGGCCGAGGTGGAAGCTGTCCGCACCATCCCCGCAGGTTCAGCGGTCAGGTTCATCAAGGGCATCGTGAGCCGGTTCGGGGTGCCGAACCGCATCATCACCGACAACGGTTCACAGTTCACCAGCAACCTCTTCAAAACATACCGTGCTAACCTTGGAACGCAGATATGCTACGCTTCAGTGGTGCACCCCCAAAGCAACGGCTAGGCCGAGCGGGCCAACGCGGAGGTCCTGAGGGGCCTCAAGACCAGAACATTCCAGAAGAGGCTGGAGGCTTGCGGCAGAGGCTGGTACGACGAGCTCCAATCCGTGTTGTGGTCCATCCGCACGACCGCAACCAAGCCGACTGGAGAGACCCCTTTCTTCTTGGTCTATGGAGCCGAAGCGGTCCTCCCTCACGAGGTCAGACCACGGTCCACACGGGTCCTGGCATTCGACGAAGCGCAGCAGGACGCCATGCGGGCGATGGACCTCGTGCTGGGGGAGGAGCGTCGCCGAGAAGCCGTGCTGCGAGCGGCGAGATATCAACAAGCACTGCAGAGATACCACTGCCGCAACACCCGCCCCAGGACTCTCGAGGTAGGGGACCTCGTGCTCAGGCGGGTTCTCTCCAGGGAGGGGCTTCATAAGCTCTCTCCCATGTGGGAGGGCCCATTCAAGGTTGTTCATGTTTCTAGGCCCAGCTCCGCGCGCTTGGAGACTCAGGAGGGGGTGCCAGTCCAGAATGCGTGGAACATCCAGCGCCTCCGGAGGTTTTACCCCTGAAAAGGCCCGGAGCCTGTGAAGAAGGTGAATGCCTGTGAAGACCATCTTTTTGGAAAAGGCCCGGAGCCTGTGAAGAAGGCGAATGCCAGTGAACACCATCTTTTTGGAAAAGGCCCGGAGCCTGTGAAGAAGGCGAATGCCTGTGAAGACCATCTTTTTGGAAAAGGCCCAGAGCCTCTGAAGAAGGCGAATGCCTGTGAAGACCATCTTTTTGGAAAAGGCCCGGAGCCTGTGAAGACCATCTTTTTCGAAAAGGCCCGGAGCCTGTGAAGAAGGCGAATGCCTGTGAAGACCATCTTTTTGGAAAAGGCCCGGAGCCTGTGAAGAAGGCGAACGCCTGTGAAGCTATCGCATTTTGGGAAAGGCCCGGAGCCTGTGAAGAGGGCCAATGCCCGTGAAGCTTGCTTCCCCGAAAAAAGGCCCGGAGCCTGTGAAGAAGGCCAACACCTGTGAAGCTCGCCGCCCATGACACTCTCACGTAATAATGAGTTGGGGCTGTACACGCCCCGGAGTCTCAGGAGCGCCGGCCTCAGGCCCTGGGGCTCCCTCCCACGCCCAGTGGCAGCACTTAGCTCCGCGCTGCTGAGAAGACGTCGAAGACTAGACTAGGTGCCGGACGCGGCTTTTTCATTTGCTTTCCGCAGTTGGCTAGTTCGTTCTCATTTGAAGTTTTATTGAAACTGTCGCCGTCTTTTGAATTTTGGCTCTTCAGTTTTCGCCCTCCGGCCCCGATTTCTCTTGCGTGAGGTCTCGCGAGGGGACGGCCCTGGCGCCCTCGCGAGTGCTTCGATCCTTTCGGTCAAGACCTCACGACCCGGGTCCACTACAGGAGCATTCCTCCAGTCCATGCCTCACGGGCACCGCGACACGAATACAGGACCTGGGTCGGTCGCCCCATGGCCAAGGATGGGGATTACCTACGCGCAGGCGTTCAGAAAGAAGGAACAATACCAGAATAACGGAAACATTATGATGACTGACAATGATAACACAAACACGCCCCCACGGGGCCCCCACATAGCTGTCTTTTTGCGTAGGAAAAAGGGAGAGGAAGGAACAAATCAGGCAAAGCTCGCCAGGCGCCGGGCCCGAGCTACCTCCGGAGCTCAAGCGGACTCCCTCTCGCGCTTCACCAGGGTGCAATGGCAGGCGGACCCTCTACCACCCTCCAAGAAGGCACGACGACGTGGAGGCAAACCGCGGCCGTTGCTAGAAGAATCGCTGCCCGAAGAGGAACCAGTGAAGCTAGAGGAATCCCGGGCGCCGCCAGCCGCGCGCTCGCTGCCCTCTCCATCCTCGCCGGGCTGGGTCCCCGGCCGTGGCCGTCGTCTTCGGGGCAGCACCCAGCGCAGCGACCATCTTCCCCAAACACCCTCACGTAGAGGGTGGTGTCACCGTCGAACTTGAAGTGCAGGGTGCACCGGCGGCTCAGGCCACGCGCGCGGGCAAATGTCTGCCAGCCACGGGTCTGGGCCAGGCTCCCGGCCGCGAAGACCTCCAGCGAAGCCCACGAGGCCCGGCTGCAGCAGCCATCTGCCTGGAGCCAGAGGCCGCCCGGGGCGCCAGCCAGGAGCTCGCCTAGGAGGAAGCGAGGAAGCTGAAGCCGGGCGCTGGCCGGCTCCGCTGCCCACACAACAAACTCCGGAAGCACCTCCGTAGTGCGACAGTGCGGCCTCGGGGGTCGCATGGCCGAAACACACCCCCCGGCCGCGGCCGGCCGCCCGTCGCCACGTGGTAAGTCACCTCCGCGGTCAAGGGGAACCGCCATGGAGGCCACGGGGTGCTTACGAGGGCGGCCGCGACTGCGCTTGGGCGGGGGAAAGACAGGCTCGGCCTGGCGAGCTTTTCCCTTCTCTGCGGCAGAGAGCCTCCTCGGCGGGGCCATGAGGAAGACGGAGAAGCAAGAGGGGATGAACTGAAGGGGCACGCGGCGTGCCGTACTTAAAGCCAGAGGAGGCCAACCGTCGGCCTCCGCGACCGCAGGTAATTATGACTCGTTTCGCATGCAGGGACTTGTCGAATCCGTGTAGTTGTCGAGGCGTCATGGGGAAGTGGAGGCGCCCACGTCCAATCAACCGCCACGCGGCGCCCAAGGCCGCAGGCTGTTAGGGCCCGCGACGCTTCGCACTTGCCCTTTCGCCTCTCTGCTCGGCCAAGTCCGGGCGCGCCTTGGGCCCGGGGGCTACTGTCGGCATTCTGGGAACGGGGGTCCCCAGACTTGCCTGCCTGCGGCCCGCGGCGTGGCTCAAAGGGGGGCCCAGCACGGCCCATCTTCGTCAACACAAGCTCAAGACCCTCGCGAGGGTCCAAGCCTCGTGGGGCGGATGACAAGGAGCTTCCTCAGGCACGGCCTCGTCAGGCTGGCTCGCGAGGAGGCAGAGAGTTCAAGGCGGGGTACCTCGCGAGGTGCCCATGACGCAAGCCATGATGACCAAGGGCGCCAGCTCGCGCAGTGTCCTTGTTTCCTCTTTGGTGCAAGGGGAGCAAGCGCAGGCGAGAGCATCAAGCAAAGGCATCCGTTTCGGTGCAACAAGACCAAGACCAGTCCAACGGCAGGATGGAGGTCACCGTGGAGCCCAAGTCGGCGTCACCACCAGAGCCTTTGACACGCGAGGACCAACTTTAGTCAGGATAAGTGTATTAGATGTTCCCCTTCAAATTGGCCAATTGTTGGCGCCCTTCCCGCTCAATATTTGGGAAGAGGCCCAGGGCCTTCGCCTATAAATAGGACTAGCCACCCACGGGGTAGAGGCATCTAGAGAGGAACCTGGAGATAAGATAGGCATCTAGAATCAACCCCTCAAAAGGGACAGCACCACCACAAGAACAGACCCTCGCAAGGCTGTTCTTCCTTGTATTGTTCATCATCAGCCCAAGAGGCAATTCACCACGCCACACACTGGAGTAGGGTATTACACCATAATGGTGGCCTGAACCAGTATAAACCCTGTGTCTCTTGTGTTGTTCTTCTCATAGTTTAGATCCTAGCGATTCGGCGAGGAATAGGTAGGTAGAAGGCGAAACCTCCGCGCGCACCCCAGTGTTCGAACCTCAAGGGTCTGCCGGAACCCTAAATCCGACAATCGCCCCTTCCCAAGGCATGCGCATGCAGTTAGAGTGACACACATGCACGCATGGAAGAATGAGACTCATGCAGACTTGAAAGAGAGAGAGAGAGATGCATGCAGCGCGAGAATTTTGGTGTGGGGCAGGCTCAACCAATGGTATGCATTCCTAGAAAAACTAACCCCAGCCTCTCTCGGTAGCACATCAGGGATAGAACTGTCCAATTTCAAATGAAACAATCACTCCTTGGTATCCTGGCTTCACCTTAGACTAGTCACAGTGGGAGTAACTTCAGCAGTAACATCGAGTCCAACTCAGCAAATTTGCTTATGTGGCAGTGAGTTAATGAGGAAAGAGATAGTTATAGTAACTTAGCTAGTTACTGTAACATCACATGTCCCAATCCAATATGAGTCTATAACCTAATAAATGAAGCTTTGCATGATACCACACTTATGTTACTACCTACTATGAAGGTAGTGTATATGCATCCTCCAGCGCGCACATTGGGTGCCAGGATTTTACTAGGGATATGTGTATGTTACTAGTGTATGTTACTACCCGTTGTGGCTAGTCTTAGACGCAAACAAAAGAGGACCGGAGGGAGTAGTAAGCTTCACCTCATCCTGCGAGCCACCGCGCCCGTGGGTGGAGGAGAAGGCGTACTAAGCAAGTTTCTCCTCGTTCTACGAGTTGACGGGACACATCAAAAGTACTCCAGTGTATAGAGCCTTGCCTCTAAGGTAGGCCCGACATGATTTGCCTTTTTTTTAATTTAACATAACGTGTCAAGTCACAATTTGCTTGTTCACCCGTGGTAGACGATCCTCCCTCCACCAAGTGGACAACCAGTACACATGCCAAATTACCATGTGGGCTGCCTTTTTCGTACAGAAATGAGCTCCACCGTGTACCCGTGCGGGTGTGGTTGGGAAAGAGATGGGAGTACGTGCGCCGTGCATGCAGTTCTTCTCTTCGTGCACGTCCCCCACCTAAATGGGTGTGTGTGAGAGAGATACAAACCTAGACATAATACGCCGTCCATCCCCATGCCTCCGCCCAGTCCGACCACCAGTCACCACCACGGCACCACGCCCCACTCCTCCTCAGCTTATCTCTCATATTTCTCCCTCCATTTTTATATACAAGGGGCCGCTATCAAAATTATAATTTGCAGATATACAAGGCCACTAACACTAATCGATGCAATATTAATGGTGTTTGCCTCGTGGTACTAGCAAAGGAGGACATTAATTATCCCTTGCATGCATGCGGGAGTTTTTAAAAAATGCATCTTGATGTTCCGTGCAATGCACGGGCATCTTGGTAGTCCATGAAACCAACACATGGCAAAATTCCATGGCGAACGAGGGATTTGAATCTGTTGGGAGGGGTTGTTTGGATCTTGCCTGGTGCCTTTGCCACCGATGAACGAGGAATGGCTCGGGTGCTCATGCTGTCATGCACCCTCCAGCGCGCACGTTGGATACGAGCTCGCACGAGTTGTGTTTTTTTGTCCCACAACACCGCTCGAGCCGCCCGCAGATCGACCGGCGACCCGCAAATTACGCCATCCAACCGTAGCCGCACACATTATGATAGCAACTCAACCAACCGGACGAAATTCACGCAAACACGTAGACAAACTGATATTTCATATAAACAACGACGGAAATCATATAAAATACCGGGTTTTACCATAAACATGACAGATTTCATTACATTCAAATGAACTACGCGGTGCTAGTTCTGGACAGCACAGGTATATAATACCTGGCCTAAAGGTCGCCCACTGATCGATTTGTGTCCCTCATGTCCGGCAGCACGATCACCGGACTGCTGGGAGCCCTAGAGGTATATGCTTCAGTGCAAAGGACGGCTTGCTTCCCCACTGCCCAACTGATATCATTGGCTGGTGATGAAGATGATGGTGGCCGGCACCGACTCGAGTTTATCACTGTTCACTACTTCGCCATGGCCGACACCGGCTCATGTTCATCCTAACATTCCCCTCTTCCGTGGAGCCCATGCGGGGTCGACGTAGGTCATCGCAACAAAAGGATCCGGCAAGACACCTGCTGTGTACGCCGGCGTCGCCTCCGCGGTGGCCTTCATGGGACCCAAGCGGCAGCGGCCTCCCGTGTTCTACTTCTCCTCGATGATGGCGGCGGACACGGAGGCGCTAGCCACCGACTCGTCGCTCTCTGCGCACCCAGCTTCTGTCGCTGCCTTCATGGCATGGCCGCTGTCATGGGAGTCTCGGCCACAGAAATGGGAGACGCAGTACGAGGCGGCGGCGTGGACGGCAGCAACGACGCCCGTGCGCTGCTCCTCGTCGAGCTGGCCTAGAGCAGCGAGTTGTTGAACCGCGCGCCGGCTTGGGTTGGTAACTGGCTCGGTCAGGTGAGGGGAGGGAGGTGGATCAGTGAGCTGCATAGCTCATATCCGGCGGGCTACCCAGCCGGGTTGGATGCGGAATAACTACTCTTCGTAAGCCATTGTAAGAGTGGATGATACGTCTCCAACGTATCTATAATTTTTGATTGTACCATGCTATATTATTATCTGTTTTGAATGATCATGGGCTTTATTATACACTTTTATATTACTTTTGGGACTAACCTATTAACCAGAGGCCCAACCCATATTGCTGTTTTATTGCATGTTTCAGTATTTCGAAGAAAAGGAATATCAAACGGAGTCCAAACGGGATGAAACCTTCGGTAACGTGATTTTTTGGAAGAATATCATCCTGGAGACGTGGAGTTCAAGTCAGAAGATACTCGAGGACTCCACGAGATAGGAAGGCCCGCCCCCCCTTGTAGGGCACGCCCCTCTGTCTCGTGGGGTCCTCGAGCAC
The DNA here is from genome assembly GCF_002162155.2 of Triticum dicoccoides. Taxonomy (NCBI): domain Eukaryota; kingdom Viridiplantae; phylum Streptophyta; class Magnoliopsida; order Poales; family Poaceae; genus Triticum; species Triticum dicoccoides. Next base: position 54,612,816 of record NC_041393.1, on the reverse strand, counting down.
CCCGCAACCAACTTCTTTCGCCTATATAATCCTACGTACCCTAAAACCATCGAATATCAAGATAGATCGGGAGTTCCGCCGCCGCAAGCCTCTATAGCCACCAAAAACCTCTCGGGAGACCTTCCCGGCATCCTGCCGGAGGGGGATCCTTCACCGGTGGCCATCTTCATCATCCCGGCGCTCTCCATGATGAGGAGGGAGTAGTTCACCCTCGAGGCTGACGGTATGTACCAGTAGCTATGTGTTTGATCTCTCTCTCTCTCTCTCTCTCTCTCTCTCTCGTGTTCTCTCTTGTGTTCCCTCTATGGCACGATCTTGATGTATCCCGAGCTTTGCAATTATAGTTGGATCTTATGATGTTTCTCGCCCTCTACTCTCTTGTGATGAATTGAGTTTCCCCTTTGAAGTTATCTTATCGGATTGAGTCTTTTATGAGAACACTTGATGTATGTCTTGCCGTGCTTATCTGTGGTGACAATGGGATATCATGTGCCTCTTGATGTATGTTTTGGTGACCAACTTGCGGGTTCCGCCCATGAACCTATGCATAGGGGTTGGCACACGTTCTTGACTCTCCGATAGAAACTTTGGGGCACTCTTTGAAGTACTTTGTGTTGGTTGAATAGATGAATCTGAGTTTGTGTGATGCATATCGTATAATCATGCCCACGGATACTTGAGGTGACAATGGAGTATCTAGGTGACATTAGGGTTTTAGTTGATTTGTGTCTTAAGGTGTTATTCTAGTATGAACTCTATGATGGATTGAGCGGAAAGAATAGCTTCATGTTATTTTACTACAAACTCTTGAATAGATAGAACAGAAAGGATAACTTTGAGGTGGTTTCGTACCCTACCATAATCTCTTCGTTCGTTCTCCGCTATTAGTGGCTTTGGAGTGACTCTTTGTTGCATGTTGAGGGCTTTTTATATGATCTATCTATGTTATTATTGTTGAGAGAACTTGCACTAGTGAAAGTATGAACCCTAGGCCTTGTTTACTATCATTGCAATACCATTTACGCTCACTTTTATCGCTCGCTACCTTGCTGTTTTTATTATTTCAGATTACAAAAACCTATATCTACCATCTATTTTGCACTTGTATCTTCATCTCTTCGCCGAACTAGTGCACCTATACAATTTACCATTGTATTGGGTGTGTTGGGGACACAAGAGACTCTTTGTTATTTGGTTGCAGGGGTGCTTGAGAGAGACCATCTTCATCCTATGCCTCCTACGGATTGATAAACCTTAGGTCATCCACATGAGGTAAATTTGCTACTGTCCTACAAACCTGTGCACTTGCAGGCCCTACAACGTCTACAAGAAGAAGGTTGTGTAGTAGACATCAAGCTCTTTTCTGGCACCGTTGCCGGGGAGGATAGGTAAAGGGCAATCACTCACACTCTATCAACTAAGCTCTTTTCTTGCGCCGTTGCTGGGGAGGTGAGTGCTTGAAGGTATATCTTTATATCTTGCAATCGAATCTTTTTGTTTCTTGTCTTATCACTAGTTTAGTTTATAAAATAAAACTACAAAAAAATGGAGTTGAGTTTGTCGCATACGCTTCATCTTTTTAATATCTTTCGTGAGAATGATGGGAAGGAAAATTGTGCTCAAGTGCTAGAAGAAGAATGCATTAGAATGTTTGGCAATAAATATTTGAATGATGAGCATGATTGCAATCTTGTTAGTATGAATTCCTGAATATCCTTGATGCTAATGATATGCAAAGCCACAAGCTTGGGGAAGCTATGTTTGATGAATATGATATTTTTTGTCCCCCAAGTTTTGATGAGAATATTTTTTATAATGAAAGCATGCCTCCTATTTATGACGATTATATTGATGAAAGTGGGTTTTGAAGAGTGTCAACTTTAGGAAGTAGTGATCCCACTATTTTGGAGGATGTTGACTCTTATTGTGATGAATATGAAAGTGGATTTGGAAGAGTGTCAACTTTATTTAGTGATGATTCCACTATTTCGGAAGAGGTTCCAATTGATTATGAGAACAAAGCTGCTATCTATGATGGTTCTTGTGATGACTTGTATGCTATTAAGAATAATGATAACCATGAAACTTGTCATCATGATTTTAGTTTTCAATTGGATTATGCTTCACATGACAATTATTTTGTTGAGTTTGCTCCCACTACTATTCATGAGAAGAAATTTGCTTATGTGGAGAGTAGTAAATTTTCTATGCTTGTAGATCATGAAAAGAATGTTTTAGGTGCTGGTTATATTGTTGAATTCATTCATTATTCTACTGAAAACTATTATGAGAGAGGAACATATGCTTGTAGGAGTTGCAATAATGTCAAGTTTCCTCTCTATGTGTTGAAAATCTTGAAGTTATGCTTGTTTTGCCATCCTATGCTAGTTTATTATTGTTCCCATAAGTTGTTTGCTCACAAAATCCCTATGCATAGAAAGTGGGTTAGACTTAAATGTGCTAGTCATATTCTTCATGATGCTCCCTTTATGTTTCAATTCTTATCTTTTATGTGAGCATCATTGTCATCATCATGCCTAGCTAGAAATTCATTAAAGAAAAGTGCTTGTTGGAAGACACCAATATTTATCCTTAATGTTTTTGTGTGTCCACATGATTATGCTACTGTAGTGATCGTGTTTTATAGCTTTTGTTTCAATAAAGTTCCAAGTAGAGCCTTTGGGAAGACTTGGGTGAAGTTTATATGATCTTGCTGTAAAAAACAGAAACTTTTGCGCTCACGAGAGTGGCTGCCATTTTATACTGGAGAGTGCTTTTAGGTTGATTCGTTTTGCAGGCGATTAATAGACAAATTACTCAGGTCCAGAAGTTTATTTCATAGTTTTTGGGGTTCCAGAAGTATACGTTTGATACAGATTACAACAGACTGTTCTGTTTTTGACAGATTCTGTTTTCATTGTGTTGTTTGCTTATTTTGATGCATCTATGGGTAGTATTAAGTGGTATGAACCATAGCAAAGTTAGAATACAGTAGATATTACACCAATATGAATTTATAATGAGTTCATTACAGTACCTAAGTGGTGGTTTTATTTTCTTATACTAACGGAGCTTACGAGTTTTGTTTTGAGTTTTGTGTGGTTGAAGCTTTCAAGTTTTGGGTAAAGATTCGATGGACTATGGAATAAGGAGTGGCAAGAGCCTAAGATTGGGGATGCCCAAAGCACCCCAAGGTAATATTCAAGGACAACCAAGAGCCTAAGCTTGGGGATGCCCCGGATGGCATCCCCTCTTTCGTCTTCGTTCATCGATAACTTTACTTGAAGCTATATTTTTATTCACCACATGATATGTGTTTTGCTTGGAGTGTCATTTTATTTTGTTAGTTTTTGCTTTCTGTTAGTTAGAATAATGTTTTGCATCTTTAGGTTCAATAAAAAGTCAAGGATAGCCTTTGCCATGCTTATTTTTCTAGTATACATGTTGCTGTTTGAAAACAGAAAGTTTACTGCTGTTGCAAAAATTCCCTAAAAAATTCAGAGAATGGTATAACGTTGAATCTCTTTGCATATTAAGCTCTGATAAATTTTTTACAGTGGGAATTTTAGTTCATAATTTTTGGAGTCAGGGAAGTATTGATACTCTTGCATTATTTACAGACTGTACTGTTTTGACAGATTGCTGTCATGTTTGCATTGTTTGCATATGTTTGCTTGTTTAATGATTCTATTTGAGGATAGGAGTACTAAATATGCAGCGGCATTTAGTATTAAATGTTGAATAATAATTTTAGTGATTTGTTACAGTAGAAGATTATATGGTTTTGCATTGGTTTATACTAACCTATCTCACGAGTTCTTTTTGAGTTTGAGTTGTGCTATCCTTGCAATGTCATTTTATTTTGTTTTGCTTGCTGCTTGAATAAGATACCAAGATCTGAAATCCTTTAATGAGAGAGAGTCTTTGCATAGTTGCATAATTATTTCGCTACTCACTGATTTTCACTTATATCTGTTTGAGTAGTTTGTCGTTTGCTCTAGTGCTTCACTGAGCATGGCGGTGGTTTTATTTTGTAGAAATTGCTAGTCTCTCATGCTTCACTTATATTATTTTGAGAGTCTTAAACTGCATGGTAATTTGAATGAAAACTATCATAGGAAGTGAATTGGATACTATGATGAACTTGATGCTTGATAATGGTTTTGAGATATGGAGGTAGTGATATTAAAGTCATGCTAGTTGGGTGATTATGAATTTAAAGAATGCTTGTGTTCAAGTTTATGATTCCCGTAGCATGCACGTATGGTGAACCGCTTTGTGATGAAGTTGGAGCACAATTTTATTTATTGATTGTCTTCCTTATGAGTGGCAGTCGGGGACGAGCGATGGTCTTTTCCTACCAATCTATCCGCGTAGGAGCATGCGTGGAGTGCTTTGGTTTTTGATGACTTCTAAATTTTTACAACAAGTATATGAGTTCTTTTGAGTAATGTTGAGTCCATGGATCATACACACTCCTTTCATCCCTCCATTATTGCTAGCCTCTCTTGTATCGTGCAACTTTCGCCGGTACCATACACCCACCATACTCCTTCCTCAAAACAGCCACCATACCTACCTATTATGGCATTTCCATAGCCATTCCGAGATATATTGCCATCCAACTTTCCACCGTTCCGTTCAAATGACACACATTACTTTTGTCATATTGATTTTTGCATGAACATGTACTTGACATTGTATTTCTGGCAAAGCCACCGTTCATAATTCTTTCATACATGTCACTCTTGATTCATTGCATATCCCGGTATACCGCCGGAGGAATTCATATAGAGTTATATGTTGTTCTAAGTACCGAGTTGTAATTGTTGAGTTGTAAAAAAAAAGTGTGATGATCATCATTATTAGAGCATTGTACCAGTGAGGAAAGGATGATGGAGACTATGATTCCCCCATAAGTCGGGATGAGACTCCGGGCGAAATAAAAAAATAAATAAAAAAAAGAGGCCATAAAAAAGGGAGAAACGGCCCAAATAAAAAAAAGAGGCCATAAAAAAGGGAGAGAAGGGACAATGCTACTATCCTTTTACCACACTTGTGCTTCAAAGTAGCACCATGATCTTCGTGATAGAGAGTCTCATATGTTGTCACTTTCATTTACTAGTGGGAATTTTTCACTATAGAACTTGGATTGTATATCCAATGATGGGCTTCCTCAAAATGCCCTAGGTCTTCGTGAGCAAGCAAGTTGGATGCACCCCACTAGTTTTCTTTTGTTGTGCTTTCATATATTTATAGCTCTAGTGCATCCGTTGCATGGCAATCCCTACTCACTCACATTGATATCTATTAATGGGCATCTCCATAGCCCGTTGATACGCCTAGTTGATGTGAGACTATCTTCTTCTTTTTTGTCTTCTCCACAACCACCGTTCTATTCCACATATAGTGCTATGTCTATGGCTCACGCTCATGTATTGCGTGAAAGTTGAAAGAGTTTGAGATTATTAAAGTATGAAACAATTGCTTGGCTCATCATTAGGGTTGTGCATGATTAAATACTTTGTGTGATGAAGATAGAGCAATAGCCAGACTATATGATTTTGTAGGGATAACTTTCTTTTGGCCATGCTATTTTGAGAAGACATGATTACTTGTTTAGTATGCTTGAAGTATTACTATTTCTTATATCAATATGAACTTTTATTTTGTATTACTTGGATCTGAACATTCATGCCACAATAAAAGAAAATTAAATTATGAATTATGCTAGGTAGCGTTCCACATCAAAAATTCTGTTTTTATCATTTACCTACTCGAGGACGAGCAGGAATTAAGCTTGGGGATGCTTGATACGTCTCCAACGTATCTATAATTTTTGATTGTTCCATGCTATATTATTATCTGTTTTGAATGATTATGGGCTTTATTATAAACTTTTATATTACTTTTGGGACTAACCTATTAACCGGAGGCCCATCCCATATTGCTATTTTATTGCCTGTTTCAGTATTTCGAAGAAAAAGAATATCAAACGAGTCCAAACGGAATGAAACCTTCGGCAACATGATTTTTTGGAAGAATATCATCCTGGAGACGTGGAGTTCAAGTCAGAAGATACTCGAGGACTCCACGAGATAGGAGCCCCCTGCTGTAGGGCGCGCCGCCTGTCTCATGGGATCCTCGAGCACCCCCCGACCGACTTCTTTGGCCTATATAAGCCTATGTACCCTAAAACCATCGAATATTAAGATAGATCGGGAGTTCCGCCGCCGCAAGCCTCTATAGCCACCAAAAACCTCTCGAGATCCCTTCCCGGCACCCTGCCGGAGGGGGGATCCTTCACCGGTGGCCATCTTCATCATCCCGGTGCTCTCCATGACGAGGAGGGAGTAGTTCACCCTCGGGGGTGAGGGTATGTACCAGTAGCTATGCGTTTGATCTATCTCTCTCGTGTTCTCTCTCGTGTTCCCTCTATGGCACGATCTTGATGTATCCCGAGCTTTGCTATTATAGTTGGATCTTATGATGTTTCTCCCCCTCTACTCTCTTGTGATGAATTGAGTTTCTCCTTTGAAGTTATCTTATCGGATTGAGTCTTTTATGAGAACACTTGATGTATGTCTTGCCGTGCTTATCTGTGGTGACAATGGGATATCATGTGCCTCTTGATGTATGTTTTGGTGACCAACTTGCGGGTTCCGCCCATGAACCTATGCATAGGGGTTGGCACACGTTCTTGACTCTCCGGTAGAAACTTTGGGGCACTCTTTGAAGTACTTTGTGTTGGTTGAATAGATGAATCTGAGATTGTGTGATCCATATCGTATAATCATGCCCACGGATACTTGAGGTGACAATGGAGTATCTAGGTGACATTAGGGTTTTGGTTGATTTGTGTCTTAAGGTGTTATTCTAGTATGAACTCTATGATGGATTGAGCGGAAAGAATAGCTTCATGTTATTTTACTATGAACTCTTGAATAGATAGAACAGAAAGGATAACTTTGAGGTGGTTTCATACCCTACCATAATCTCTTCGTTCGTTCTCCGCTATTAGTGGCTTTGGAGTGACTCTTTGTTGCATGTTGAGGGCTTCTTATACATCTATCTATGTTATTATTGTTGAGAGAACTTGCACTAGTGAAATTATGAACCCTAGGCCTTGTTTCCTATCATTGCAATACCGTTTACGCTCACTTTTATCTCTTACTACCTTGCTATTTTTATTATTTCAGATTACAAAAACCTATATCTACCATCTATTTTGCACTTGTATCTTCATCTCTTCACCGAACTAGTGCACCTATACAATTTACCATTGTATTGGGCGTGTTGGGGACACAAGAGACTCTTTGTTATTTGGTTGCAGGGTTGCTTGAGAGAGACCATCTTCATCCTACGCCTCCTACGGATTGATAAACCTTTGGTCATCCACTTGAGGGAAATTTGCTACTGTTCTACAAACCTGTGCACTTGCAGGCCAAACAACGTCTACAAGAAGAAGGTTGTGTAGTAGACATCAGTGGACAAAATGGTGGAGGAGATAGGGGAGCGGCGGAGGTGTGTGATTCATGGCCGGCGTTTGGCCTCATTTAAATAGGAGATTAAATAGACGGCAGACTGGAGGAGCTCGGCCGGCGTTGCGTTTAACGCCGGCCCGGTCATGAACGGACGTGTGTCCAGAGTGGGTTTCTCGGCTTCCACACATGCGGGTTTTATGGAGGCGTTTGAATGCGGCACAGAGGTGTGTTCAGCCGGGCATGTCGCAAATGGCGCCCTCGACTCTGACCTAGGACACCGCGTTGTTCTTCCATTGACGTGTGGGCTCTTTGGGTGCATGGCCTGCATGTCAGTGACCCAACGCAGGCAGTGCACAGCAGAGGAACCTTTGGTGGGCCAGGGCAGTCAAAAGCGGGCATTTCATAAACCGATGATTGTTAATTGAGTGTGACATCATCTTTTTCATGTAGTTAAGCCTACTATGTTGATAGCCCGTTCGATACGTTGTGATTCATAAAGACCGATGAAAACATAAATGTTCTGCTTATCACATATAAGATTGATTAATACCCGTAACAATCCATGTCCTTAACAAAGGGTGCATGCACGTATAGGTTGAGCGTGTGTCTTGCGTCGTGTGCTGTGTGCATGCAGGCGTGCGAGTGTTGCGTGCGTGCAAGGGTGTGTTTCAGTGTTGCATGCATGCATGGGTGCGTACATGCGTGTGTTCGTGAGTGCATGTGTACGTGTCAGTGTTGCACGCCAGCATGCGTGCGTGTGTATGTTATGTGTACATGTCAGTGTTGCACGCCTACATGCGTGCGTGTCTTGCATGCGTGGATGTGTACGTGCGGGGTGAGGCTACACGTCAGTCGACTGACTTTTTCATCTCTGGTCATTAGATTTTCCAGCCGTTGGATACGAAATCAAGGGCCTCCAGTTTATCATCAAACTCCACCCCCCTGAGCCGCCCGCCACCACCGGCCGAACCGCCCCGCCCCGCCGCCCGTGGCCGGCCCGCCCTCCCCGAAACCACTCCCCACCGCCGGTGCGCCACCGCACCGG
>NC_041393.1:54593383-54603570 GCF_002162155.2 Triticum dicoccoides | reverse complement strand
TTTCTCCGGGGATCCCCACCCCACCGCCCAATGAACGGCCCCCAACCGCCGGTGACTACCAACCAGAGGTCTCACGACTTCGAATACCCACCGACCACTAGTTTATTACCATTTATGTCCTTCATATACCCGCTGACGGGTGGGCCCTATGGTAATGTGCGCTGCTGAATGTGGACCGTTTGACTGGTCAATTGATCGTGTTATCAACAAATTACGGAGCTGTATGGTGAGCCAATGACCGTATGATCACCCTAAAATGTACTCCTATTTTATTAACACAGTACAGACTCAAACTACCATTTCATTCTTTCATATACGGGCTGACAGTTGGGCCCCACGGTTACGCGCCCCGATGGTGCAACACTAGTTGTGCCGTTTGACTGGTCAATTGATTGTGTCATCAACAAAATACGGAGTCGTACGGGTGAGCCAGTGATAGTATAAACGTGACATGTATTTGTTTAACACGGTACAGACGCAAGGGCTCATATATACGCACAAGCAATCACCGGTATAGGTGCACACACACGAACCCTACCCCTATGAGCACCTTCGAGAGAGTGGGCCAGCATATATGATCTTGAGATTTTACGAAGTCACCATAGGCGCCTCGTAGTCGAGTGGAACGTCTCCTCCCACCGAACGTACAACACCGGAAAATACTGAAATTAACACAAGATAAATGCGAGCACCGGGACTTTAACCTTGGTGGGCTCGAGAAACCACTGTCCTCTAACCATCCAACCACATGTTGGTTAGCACGACAAAATGTATGTGGTGACCGTGATGAGCTTATTCTGAAGTCCAGTTACCATATCGTGCTTTCACTTCAAATACAATGACCATAAGTGTCGTCAACAAAATACGGAGCACGCATCAAATGCAAAGTCCGTCAGTGTCATCAACAAAATATGGAGACGTATCGTGAGCTAGATACCGTTATACTATTGTATATGCTTATTTTCTTAGTGGCCGATTGCGTGTGTGGTGTGGTGGGCACATCATTTCTAGTTGTGGTGGGTCAACATGAAGACTCATGGGTCAGTTCCATCCTGCGCCACATATAGGTTGGACCGAGACGTGTTATACGGAGACCCATGTGGAGGACTCGGCGTACAACACAAAGCTACCAGAGTCGCCGAGGACCTATCCCCACTGGTGATAAGCCGACTATATATGATTTGTAACCGTAGGCCCTCAGTATGCTATACAAGCTTGGGGGCTAGTTCGTCAATAGTATACACACACGCGCAATGCCTGGTATTCATGTGTACTTTGTACACACCCCTATCACTAATATACAGTACCAGGAGTAGGCTCTTTCTTCAACTGCAAGGGTCCGATCCGAACTAGGGTAAAACTTTGCCTTGTATTACCATCCAGCCTGACGGCCAGGGATATCCTACCGAATGATATGATGAAACCATATCTGCCAACTACTATTAGATAGGTGTGTCTGGGGGGGGGGAATGTGTGCGAGAGAGGCCTAAAGATAATGTGTGTGCGGGAGACACGTAGGCATATATATGTGCGTATAGAGGGCTAGTAGAGACCGTGCATGTGTATATATGCATGTGAGAGAAATAGTGTTTTCCAACTGAGATTAGTGAAAAGAGTGGTACATAGTAGTCAGAAAGAGAGAGAGAGAAACAGAGAGAGCATGTGCGTGAGACACCCTGACACCCTGAGAGAGATTGTGAGCATGTGTGAAAGAGAAATGCCGATGCATATAAAGTGTGTGCACTTATGCGTTAGATAGAGAGATATATAACGCGTTTGTGAGAACGGGGCGAGGCATAGTGCATCTACGTGTAAAAGGCGGTTCTACGCAATTAATTAAAATATAAATGGCATTATTATATTTGGATGAGATCATGAATTTTGCAAATTTGCGTATTGACGAAAATCGGTCTATCAGACACCCATACTCTATTGAATTCTAGCATGTGCATGTGTTTATTTCATAATATCGATCCATAGAGTGAGAGCGGTTTGAAATACAGGCAATGGATGCTTTTGCAATTCATATATAAACATTAATTAGTGCACTCGCTGTTGTTAGTGTGAAGCACTTTATACATTTGTCACTTGCGTGGATACATTCCAAATTGCTAGCTACAAAATAAAATACATGTCAAATTCAACATAAAGGGGGTTTCGAAGATTCGAATTCATAGGAAGTGCATTCATCTATTTTAACCCGAGATAATGGCATTTGTAAATCAGATGTAAAAGGGGGCATCAATCTTTGTTGTGAGTTTGAACATGCTATATATATTCATACGCTTATCTAACTTTTTTTTTGCAACCAAGGAGATTATACCTGGAACCATGCATGAACTGAGGTAAGTTGCATATTTTTTAATATATACTCGTGTACAATGTATATTAAAATGTACCCCTCCATTCCAAAATAATCGTAGCTTTAGGATTTTCAAGAGTAAAGATTTGTGAAGTTTGACAAATCCTGAAAGTTCAACTCAAGAGAACCGAAAACGTTAATGATTCTCCCAAATATTGAACAAAGCGCCAAATAGGCCTCTGCTCACCCGAAACCGCGCGAGACTAATGTTTTGGTGGTAGGAAATTACTGTCCTGAGTCTGGACTGTGTAGCCTATCGGCCCGATGTCCAAAGGTCTAAACCAGTGTAGATTTGTAACTTCACCAAGACGCTAGTCTCAACCGCCTCCGAGAAGCATTCATACGCCGTGGGCGCCTAAACACCCATGCGCTCGGCCGAAATCTATCCCGCCCACATTTGGGACACCTGACATGACTGTCCTATCCCCAACCCGCAATATGTCTGAAATTTTAGATGGGGGCAAAGTTTGTAACTTTCCCCAAATTTCAAACAAGCCGTCTCAAACCGAAACATTGCTCCCCCTTAGTTCCCCGCCTCCCTCCGTTTCCCCATTCATACTCCATGGGCGCAAAAACGCCCTCTCCACCAGCCGCGAAACCCAAGCCTCCTCCGTCCTCCACCCCATAGCGGCCAATCCACCGCTGCCCTCCTCCATCACGCTGGAGCCGGTACCCCGACGTTGTCGTCCAACGCAAACGAAACCGCAACGCCCTCAAGGACTTAGCAGCTGAAGCCGAGGCAGAGCTGCCTCCACAATGCCGACACCGACATGCGCCGTACCAGAACCACTCCGACCACGCCGTCTTGTGCCTCACTGCTACGGCTCCACTGTCGCAACCGTCCACCGCACCGGAGTTGTTCCCACTACGCCGTCGTTCGCTGCCTCGGATCTGCTTCCCCGCCGCCGACAGACGGCCATCGCACCACACTCAATAACTTGGCCATGGGTTCGTCCAAGGCTGCACCGTCCTCCACAACTTCTGGTTTCCGGCGAAAAACAAGATCGTCAGAAAAACAGAAGGAGGACACAGCACTGCCAGCAGAAAGAGGTAATCCTCTTCCCTTATTCGTGCAAATCTTACGTCTTCGCTCACACCGTATTCATCCCACGAAAGAAACTAGTTGAGCGCTTCTTACTGCATCTTCTTCGTGATACTAAATGCATAAGGTTTCCTCCCTTTTACTATTTCACCTTTGCTAGAGGTCAGTAGCCCGCCTACATTTCAATTCAGGGTCAGTCGAACCACAATTAAAAGAAGCAGCACCCGCTTAGGCGCGCGGAGCACCTAGTCCGCCTGTTCCCCAGGGAAGCGGCACATCGGTGTCTATTATATGGGTGTGGGGTGCAGGAGCTGCTTGCGCCCGATCTGTAGGTCGGCGGGGCTTGAATGGATGGCCGGGGGGTGCCAAGCACGGCGGTGCGGTGAGGTCGAGGGGAGGGCGCAAGCAGGGGATGAATACTGGGCCGGTGGTCTCTGGCGTTTCGAGGAAGATCGTCAACACTGACTGGCTGGAGGTAGATGAAGGCGATCTGCCCGTTCTTTGTACATCGGATGGTGCAGAAAAAATGGACTGACCTATTCGCTTTTAGTCGACTGTTATTTTCATAGAATCCTGTAGTAATTGAGTGTGCCATGCATGTTGTAGAGCTATCATATGTCTCCCGTCATTTATTTCTCACTGACCTGCTATCTGCTACCTTTACACTGTACTAATTGTGCACACACTTCACCCATACTCACACTATTCTTTTTTATGCATGGGTATTTCAGACTTTGACGCAGTGTTGATGAATGCACAAAAGAAAAGACAGAAGTTGCTCCAGTGTAATTTGAAGATAAGCACTAAGTGTTTCAGCGCTCTAATGGGTGCAGTGTCAGCAGTTCGAGACAGTAAACGTAGCTCTGCAGTTGATGATCTCAATTCCCACACACAACCTGTTGGGGAACGTAGTAATTTCAAAAAATTTCCTACGCACACGCAAGATCATGGTGATGCATAGGAACGAGAGGGGGGAGTGTAATCTACATACCCTTGTAGACCGAAAGCGGAAGCGTTAGAACAACGCGGTTGATGTAGTCGTACGTCTTCACGGCCCGACCGATCAAGCACCGAAACCACGACACCTCCGAGTTCTAGCACACGTTCAGCTCGATGACGTCCCTCGAACTCCGATCTAGCCGAGTGTCGAGGGAGAGTTCCGTCAGCATGACGGCGTGGTGACGATCTTGATGTTCTACCGTCGCAGGGCTTCGCCTAAGCACCGCTACAATATTGTCGAGGAGGACTATGGTGGAGGGGGCACCGCACACGGCTAATAGATCTCAAGGATCAATTGTTGTTGTGTCTTCGGGGTGCCCCCCTGCCCCCATATATATAGGAGCAAGGGGGGAGGCGGCCGGCCTATGGAGGTGGCGCACCAAGGGGAGAGTCCTACTCCTACCGGGAGTAGGACTCCTCCTTTCCTTGTTGGAGAAGAAAAGAGGAGGAGAGGGAGAAGGAAAAGGGGGCCGCCCCCCTTGTCCAATTCGGACCGAGGGGGGGGGGCGCAGGCCTCCTTCCTTTTGGCCTCTCTCCTCTATTCCTGTATGGCCCAATAAGGCCCATATACTCCCCGGCGAATTCCCGTAACTCTCCGGTAGTCCGAAAAATACCCGAATCACTCGGAACCTTTCCGAACTCCGAATATAGTCGTCCAATATATTGATCTTTACGTCTCGATCATTTCGAGACTCCTCGTCTTGTCCCCGATCTCATCCGGGACTCCGAACTCGTTCGGTACATCAAAACGCATAAACTCATAATATAACTGTCATCGAAACCTTAAGCGTGCGGACCCTACGGGTTCGAGAACAATGTAGAAATGATGTAGAACTATTCTCGGTCAATAACCAATAGCGGAACCTGGATGCTCATATTGGCTCCCACATATTCTACGAAGATCTTTATCGGTCAAACCGCATAACAACATACGTTGTTCCCTTTGTCATCGGTATGTTACTTGCCCGAGATTCGATCGTCGGTATCCAATACCTAGTTCAATCTCGTTACTGGCAAGTCTCTTTACTCGTTACGTAATGCATCATTCCGTAACTAACTCATTAGTTACATTGCTTGCAAGGCTTATAGTGATGTGCATTACCGAGAGGTCCCAGAGATACCTCTCCGACAATCGGAGTGACAAAACCTAATCTCGAAATACGCCAACCCAACATGTACCTTTGGAGACACCTGTAGTACTCCTTTATAATCACCCAGTTACGTTGTGACGTTTGGTAGCACCCAAAGTGTTCCTCCGGTAAACAGGAGTTGCATAATCTCATAGTTACAGGAACATGTATAAGTCATGAAGAAAGCAATAGCAATATACTAAACGATCAAGTGCTAGGCTAACAGAATGGGTCATGTCAATCACATCATTCTCCTAATGATGTGATCCCATTAATCAAATGACAACACATGTCTATGGTTAGGAAACATAACCATCTTTGATTAATGAGCTAGTCAAGTAGAGGCATACTAGTGACTATATGTTTGTCTATGTATTCACACATGTATCATGTTTCCGGTTAATACAATTCTAGCATGAATAATAAACATTTATCATGATATGAGGAAATAAATAATAACTTTATTATTGCCTCTAGGGCATATTTCCTTCAGTCTCCCACTTGCACTAGAGTCAATAATCTAGATTACACAGTAATGATTCTAACACCCATGGAGTCTTGGTGCTGATCATGTTTTGCTCGTGGTAGAGGCTTAGTCAATGGGTCTGCAACATTCAGATCCGTATGTATCTTGCAAATCTCTATGTCTCCCACCTGGACTTGGTCCTGGATGGAATTGAAGCGTCTCTTGATGTGCTTGGTCCTCTTGTGAAATCTGGATTACTTTGCCAAGGCAATTGCACCAGTATTGTCACAGAAGATCTTCATTGGTCCCGATGCACTAGGTATGACACCTAGATCGGAAATGAACTCCTTCACCCAGACTCCTTTATTTGCTGCTTCTGAAGCAGCTATGTACTCCGCTTCACATGTAGATCCCGCCACGACGCTTTGTTTAGAACTGCACCAACTTACAGCTCCACCGTTTAATAAAAACACGTATCCGGTTTGCGATTTAGAATCGTCCGGATCAGTGTCAAAGCTTGCATCGACGTAACCATTTACAACTAGCTCTTTGTCACCTCCATATACGAGAAACATATCCTTAGTCCTTTTCAGGTATTTCAGGATGTTCTTGACCGCTGTCCAGTGATCCACTCCTGGATTACATTGGTACCTTCCTGCCAAGCTTATTGCTAAGCACACGTCAGGTCTGGTACACAGCATTGCATACATGATAGAGCCTATGGGTGAAGCAAAGGGAACATCTTTCATTTTCTCTCTATCTTCTACTGTGGTCGGGCATTGAGTTTGACTCAACTTCACACCTTGTAGTACGGGCAAGAACCCTTTCTTTGCCTGATCCATTTGAACTTTTTCAAAACTTTATCAAGGTATGTGCTTTGTGAAAGTCCAATTGAGCGTCTTGATCTATCTCTATAAATCTTGATGCCCAATATATAAGCAGCTTCACCAAGGTCTTTCATAGAAAAACTTTTATTCAAGTATCCCTTTATGCTATCCAGAAATTCTATATCATTTCCAATTAATAATATGTCATCTACATATAATATCAGAAATGCTACAGAGCTCCCACTCACTTTCTTATAAATACAGGCTTCTCCAAAAGTCTGTATAAAACCATATTCTTTGATCACACTATCAAAGCGTTTATTCCAACTCCGAGATGCTTGCACCAGTCCATAAATGGATCACTGGAGCTTACACACTTTGTTAGAACCTTTTGGATCAAGAAAACCTTCTGGCTGCATCATATACAACTCTTTTTCCAGAAATCCATTCAAGAATGCAGTTTTGACATCCATTTGCCAAATTTCATAATCATAAAATGCAGCAATTGCTAACATGATTCGGACAGACTTAAGCATCGCTACGGGTGATAAAGTCTCATCGTAGTCAACCCCTTGAACTTGTCAAAAACCTTTTGCAACAAGTCGAGCTTTATAGACAGTTATATTACCATCAGCGTTAGTCTTCTTCTTAAAAATCCATTTATTCTCAATGGCTTGCCGATCATCGGGCAAGTCAACCAAAGTCCATACTTTGTTCTCATACATGGATCCCATCTCAGATTTCATGGCCTCTAGCCATTTTGCGGAATCTGGGCTCATCATCGCTTCCTCATAGTTCGTAGGTTCATCATGGTCAAGTAACATGACTTCCAGAATAGGATTACCGTACCACTCTGGTGCGGATCTTACTCTGGTAGACCTATGAGGTTCAGTAGAAATTTGATCTGAACTTTCATGATCAATATCTTAGTTTCCTCACTGATTGGTGTAGTTGTCACAGGAACCAGTTCTTGTGATGAACTACTTTCCAATAAGGGAGCAGGTACAGTTACCTCATCAAGTTCTACTTTCCTCCCACTCACTTCTTTCGAGAGAAACTCCTTCTCTAGAAAGGATCCGAATTTTGCAACGAAAATCTTGCCTTCAGATCTGTGATAGAAGGTGTACCCAACAGTCTCTTTTGGGTATCCTATGAAGACACATTTCTCCGATTTGGGTTCGAGCTTATCTGGTTGAAGTTTCTTCACATAAGCATCGCAACCCCAAACTTTAAGAAACGACAACTTTGGTTTCTTGCCAAACCACAGTTGATGAGGTGTCGTCTCAACGGATTTTGATGGTGCCCTATTTAACATGAATGCAGCCGTCTCTAAAGCATAACCCCAAAACGATAGCGGTAAATCAGTAAGAGACATCATAGATCGCACCATATCTAGTAAAGTACGATTACGTCGTTCGGACACAACATTTCGTTGTGGTGTTCTGGGTGGCGTGAGTTGCGAAACTATTCCGCATTATTTCAAATGTAAACCAAACTCGTAACTCAAATATTCTCCTCCACGATTAGATCGTAGAAAATTTATTTTCTTGTTACGATGATTTTCCACTTCACTCTGAAATTCTTTGAACTTTTCAAATGTTTCAGACTTGTGTTTCATTAAGTAGATATACCCATATCTGCTCAAATCATCTGTGGATGTGAGAAAATAACGATACCCGCCGCGAGCCTCAACATTCATTGGACCACAAACATCAGTATGTATGATTTCCAACAAATCAGTTGCTCGCTCCATAGTTCCAGAGAACGGCATTTTAGTCATCTTGCCCATGACGCACGGTTCGCAAGTACCAGGTGATTCATAATCAAGTGATTCCAAAAGCCCATCAGTATGGAGTTTCTTCATGCCCTTTACACCGATATGACCTAAACGGCAGTGCCACAAATAAGTTGCACTATCATTATCAACTCTGCATCTATTGGTTTCAAAACTATGAATATGTGTATCACTACTATCGAGATTCAATAAAAATAGACCACTCTTCAAGGGTGCATGACCATAAAAGATATTACTCATATAAATAGAACAACCATTATTCTCTGACTTAAATGAATAACCGTCTCGCATCAAACAAGATCCAGATATAATGTTCATGCTCAACGCTGGCACCAAATAACAATTATTTAGGTCTAAAACTAATCCCGATGGTAGATGTAGAGGTAGCGTGCCGACCGCGATCACATCGACTTTGGAACCATTTCCCACGCGCATCGTCACCTTGTCCTTAGCCAATCTTCGCTTAATCCGTAGTCCCTGTTTCGAGTTGCAAATACTAGCAACAGAACCAGTATCAAATACCCAGGTACTACTGCGAGCATTAGTAAGGTACACATCAATAACATGTATATCACATATACCTTTGTTCACCTTGCCATCCTTCTTATCCGCCAAATACTTGGGGCAGTTCCGCTTCCAGTGTCCAGTCTGCTTGCAGTAGAAGCACTCAGTCTCAGGCTTAGGTCCAGACATGGGTTTCTTCTCTTGAGCAGCAACTTGTTTGCTGTTCTTCTTGAAGTTCCCCTTCTTTTTCCCTTTGCCCTTTTTCTTGAAACTGGTGGTCTTGTTAACCATCAACACTTGATGCTCCTTCTTGATTTCTACCTCCGTGGCTTTTAGCATTGCGAAGAGCTCGGGAATAGTCTTGTCCATCCCTTGCATATTATAGTTCATCACGAAGCTCTTGTAGCTTGGTGGCAGTGATTGAAGAATTCTGTCAATGACACTATCATCAGGAAGATTAACTCCTAGTTGAATCAAGTGATTATTATACCCAGACATTTTGAGTATGTGTTCACTGACAGAACTATTCTCCTCCATCTTGCAGCTATAGAACTTATTGGAGGCTTCAGATCTCTCAATCCGGGCATTTGCTTGAAATATTAACTTCAACGCCTGGAACATCTCGTATGCTCCATGACGTTCAAAACGTCGTTGAAGACCCGATTCTAAGCCGTAAAGCATGGCACACTGAACTATCGAGTAGTCATCAGCTTTGCTCTGCCAGACGTTCTTAACGTCGTCAGTTGCATCAGCAGCAGGCCTGGCACCTAGCGGTGCTTCCAGGACGTAATTCTTCTGTGCAACAATGAGGATAATCCTCAGGTTACGGACCCAGTCCGTGTAATTGCTGCCATCATCTTTCAACTTTGCTTTCTCAAGGAACGCATTAAAATTCAACGGAACAACAGCACGAGCCATCTATCTACAACAAACAACACCCCGCACCCTCCCCCACTCCACCGCAGCCACCGACACCCCGCACCCTCCCCTGCCCGCTCCACCGCCGCCGAGCACCTCCCGCACCCTCCCCCGCTCCACCGCCGCCGCTGACCCCCCGCACCC
>NC_041393.1:54573254-54592338 GCF_002162155.2 Triticum dicoccoides | reverse complement strand
CCCCTTGGCAGGAAAAGCTTGGTTGTAGGATTTTGCTTTGCAATTATACTTCAATCTTTGGCCAAGATCCAGAACAGGATTCAGATCAAGATTTGCTAAATTTAAATGCTCACATTTAAGTTTGTAAAATACCAAATAGTAGGGTAAGCCGCAAATTTTTGTGGCTACTGTCGGTAAACTTTGGAAACGAGCATCATATTGTTCAAATTTATTTTGAAAAAAAAAACATGCTTAGTCCTTTTGCTTTTGACAATGAAATCAGAGTTGCTTGGTTCAAATCATTTTGACTAGGAAACTACTGTAGCTACTTAACAAAAGTTGTTGATGATCGACCTTATGTTGTTGCCATCGCAACATCCGCTCACGCGACCTTGTCCTGCTCGACGAGGAGGAGGAGGGGCGCACCTGGCCACCAAGGGAAGGGATTCTGTCACTGCCTTCTATCTATTTGACTAGTGAGTGCTCCTCTCTGTTCTGCATTCATCAATTCTTGCACATGGACGATTTGGTTATCCATGATTAGGGATGGACCTCATATGTCTTCTGCTATTGTTGAGCATGTTGTAATCAAGTACAACTCCTACAGAAGAATATGTAATTTTGACAGGTCTGAGATATATTTTGGTCAATTTGTGATCATGCATAGGCTTTAAATGAAAGTCAGTGTTCTTGAACTATTCCAGTTAGCTTGCTCCAACAACTTGACTGTGTATGTACTGGAGTAAGTCAGTGTTTAGTAAATGGCTGCTCCAACAACTTGACTGTGTATATACTGGAGTACTTAAATGAAAGGGGAGTATAAATACTGTTTAGTTAAAACCAAGATTCAGTATATTGAACTACTCCAGTTAGCTTGCTGATGCTTTCAGCAATCTTGGTGTTTAAATTTGACTTGGTGCAGTAATCTTGGAGCTTAGTGTTCCAGTTAATTTAACACTTGCAGTAGTATAGCACTTGCAGTAGTATGGCACTTGCAGTAGTGCGGGACAGCAGTAGTTTAGTGCAAGTTTCAGTTAATTAGCTGGATTAAAAAAGATGCTTGGTGATCTGCAGGAGTAGGACAAGCAAATCTGCTTGAATATTTGTTTACTGAAAGTAAATGAACATTTTACTGCTAGTGTACTGATAGTGTAATCTAGCCATTGTGCTGATATTTCTGTTTCTTTGAACATTTTACTGTCAATAAAAATGATGTACTGCTAGTGTACTGCTGCTTTCAGTTAATTCAAATTAGCTAAAACCTTTTACTGTCAAATAGTGCTAATGTTTACACTATGAAATAAACTACTCCATGTCAAATAAACCTTGCTAGGTGAATCTTGTTTGCATTAGGAGTAGTTGCTGGAAATTTACTGAATTTTGTTTCTAGTAGATGCACTATATTTCACAGAAAGAGTACTCGAGTACATGGAGTTGATGCACTGAATTTTACTGAATTTTGTTGATGCACTCAGATGGTCTCTGCATCACCACAAAAGTGCAGATACAAAGCCAGATTGCAGTAACTTAAATTGGAACTTTACTGTTTTGGAATTTCCAGTAGCTTAACATTATTGTTATGTGCTTTGCTAAACTATTGATGATTTTTTGTTGGGTGACCTATTAGATCTGGAATGGAAGCTCACATAAGTTGAGCTGATTTTGTTCCATATGAAAGCAGAGGACCATATGGTCTGTGGCCTTTTCATCCATATGAAAGTAGAGGCACATTGTGGTGCTAGTTTACTGGGTTTTTGTCTCCGACCTTCGTGTCGTGATGATTTTGCAGGTACCCCGAGAGGCCCTTGAGTTTGTCGGAATGTCAATTAACTTCCGTTCTGGCAAATTCGGGTACTCCATATGTCCTATTTTCAGCAAAGGTCATGCTGAATTTTTCCGTGAATTTTAGCATGACTTTGATAAAAATCAGACATATGGGGTACTTGCTACTAATGCATGGGCCGGGGTATCTTAGTACTTAATTAAGTAGGATCAACTGCCCCTTTATTCTTGCTGCATTAAACCATAGGTGGATATAGAGCCAAGTGATTAGGCCCAACTTATAGTCGACAAACCCTAAATGATAAAACCTTGGCTTTTAGGGTGCCTCGGTGTCGATGAGAACCTAAATGATGTACGCTTAGGCTTTTAGGGTGCCTCGGCGTCGACAAACCCTAAATGGTAAAAGCTTAGCTTTTAGGATGCCTCGGTGTCGACAAACCCTAAATGATGAGACCATGATCTTGTTCCTTGACAATAACCAACTTTTTGACCAAACTTTTTCCCTATTTAGAGCGAAACATGGCCCACAACAATGAGGCTGGCGGTACGGGCGGCTAGCAATTCTGGGAGCTGTCCCAGGAGATGGAGGAAGAACCTCACCGCTATGATGACGCCGCGGAAGACACCGATCCTGACTACACAACCCCTAGTGGCATCGTGGATGACACTACTGATGGTGCCACCGAGGATGCCACCACTGATGATGGCGGCGCACGCACAGATGGCAGCCAACCGAAGAGGCAATGGAAGGACCGGCGCCTGAGCGTGCTCGGCACTATCAAGGAGGAATTTACTGAAGTTAACTCCGACAGGCATCCGACGGCACCCAAAGAAGTAGTCAAGGGGTACTCGGTTCAGCTCGGGTGCATTCTCCGGAGCACCGTCTCGATCAACACCGAGAACCTAAGGCATAAGGACCGAGGGAATTTGCACAGCCTCCTCTTCACGAAGCTGCACGAACGATACAAGTTCCCCGCTAATTTTGCAAACACACGCCTCTCAGGGAATAAAAGTGAACAGTGTCGCCCTCACGAGGATGAGCACGGCCCTATCTACTTGGAGAAGCACGGTGAAGGCAATGATTGAAAAAGGTGATAGTTATGAGTAGATCAAGGCGAAATATCCTTTGAACAATGAAGATGACTACAAGGAGTTCAAGATCAAGTGTGAGAGCAGCGCAACCTCCGAATCAAGTCAGTGGGGGAAAGAAATGCGGCAGTTGAACTTAGGGGTCCACCAACTCGGTCCCGGCGGTTACAGAGTGGGGGAGCCTATATGGGACAACGAGAACGTGGAGCGTGTCGAGTAAGGTCTACCGCCCCGCTTCGATAAATACCGTGACAAGCAGATCAGGAACTTTCTCAGGGCTCGGTACAAGGAGGACCCAGTAACAAAGGAGCTTACCACGGATCCGAAGACCAGGGCGCTTGATCTTGTTCTCGTAAGGAATACACCCCCGCGTAATTAGCTCCATATGGTTGCATTCTAATTAATCCCCAATATATCTAAATGTTTCATGTTCCTTCCGCAGGACACTGAAAGCAGTAGCGTGGGGTCGTCTCAGAGCTCCCCTTTCGACAACCATTTAAATAGGGCGTTGAACATAATGAAAAACAAGGATAAGCTCAGTAAGCCATCGTCAGCTGGTCGTGTGGCCGGCAAAGGCTTGTCCACAAAATGGTCGTCATAATATACCGCTGGTGGGCGAAAGTAGAAAAAGACCATCTCGGAAAGCCAGTCGCGCGAGGTTGAAGCACTCAAGGCACAAGTGGCGCGGATTCCGGAGATTATCCAAGAGCAAGTGCAACAACAACTAGGAACGACGCTCATCGCCATGGTGCCTACGTTGATTCATGGGCTGACGACGTGGATTGCAGGCGGCCAACAGGGGCCTCCCCCGGTTCCCAGCTTCACGGCCAGCAACTCGCACAACGAGCAGGCAGCGCCATTGGTGTCTCCGGCGCCGGCACGGGCATTGGAGCTTAATGCACTCGGGTGTACACCGGCCGGCACCTTGCTAGCAAGCGGCCCCTCTGTCAGTTGCACGCCCGCCGTTGGAAGTGCCTCGACATTAGCCGAGCGCGACGGCATCATGGTAACTAAGCCTCTCGGCCGATAACTTCATCTCCTTGCCTTTGACTGGGCATCCCTGACGCCCTACATGTTTTCGCAGGGCGCCGCCGATGTTCCTTGCACTCTCCTGCACTTCGTGGGCGGCGAGTTGGTCCATGTCGCCAAGGGCAGAATCGTTAAACCGGGCAACACCGTGTTCCACGGTAATCCGATGCCACCCACAGTGTATAGGGTTGAACTGGTTCGGGTGCTGCCAGGCTGCGACGAGCTTTTACCTCTGATTCGACCCGCTGGGGCCGACGAAGATGATGAGATGACCCTCAGCGCCTACGTAAGCTGGCCCCTGCTTTGGCCGAAGAGCCAGATTCATTTGGGGGCGGGGGACACCACCCCACAGACAAGACCACCAGTCATGCCGGCGCCAAGCCCTGGCAAGAACGCCGCAATGCTATCGGACATGTCGGACATCCCTATGGCACAGGATCCGGACATGCATATGGCACAGGATCCGGACGACGACGACAACGACGATGGTACATTTACCAACGTTGATAAGTACTTTGCCGAACATGGGTACGGTGACAAGTTCTGTGGCCTCCTTCTCAAGAACCCAACCAAGACGACCGCGATCTAGCTGGTACGATGGAGAAACCCAATTGCAACAGGCGTCGTCTGGCATTCAGTTCTTAGGAGACGCCTCCAGTTACCACCTTAACTAAGCCTCAGATAGCTGAGGTGCGAAATATTATCAGCCTCAACATGCTCAAGAAGGCGGTCTATCAGCAGAACTCGGTCCCATTACAGCATATCAAGAAGAAGGGATGGAAACGAAAGACTAACAAGGGCGCCGATGCGAGCCAGCCGGCACCGAGTACGATCCGTGCTCAGGACGGGCCACCTTCACCTAAGGATATCTCGAGGAGGGTGCATGTGGCGGGTAGGGCGATGCTGCCGACAAATATGCTCAATGCTACAACCGGTGCTATGCGGAGTCTGCATGATAGTGTTCTTTCTTTGGAGAAGCGGTGTCTCTCCCAGAATGATGTGGCATACCCGGTTTTCGTGGCCAAGGTGCTAGAGGGCAAGGTCTTTGTGGATGGCGCCATCGGGGGTACGATCGTCCTGCGGTTTGATGACATCTTTGCTATGTTTAACCTTCATCCGTTGCACTACACCTTCTTTTGGCTGTTTTCACTGAGTATGGAGATGCGGATCATTCGAGACAAGACCCCAGACATCGTGATAGTCGACCCCTTCTACATGCGTGCCCAGATCTTGGGCAGCGCTGGGGACCGGCAAGTCGCGAGTTCACACCTCGAAGGCGTCATTCTGGCAAACCCGGATAAGGATAACTTCCTCGTACCTTACTTTCCCGAGTAAGTCATCCCCTCACCGCCCCGTAACATATGATTTCTTAGATTTCAATCGTTCTTTTTTTCCCTAACATTCCGTTTTCTATGCAGTGACACACATTGCACACTCATCCTCTTAAGCCCGAAATATTCCATGGCCACGTATTTCGACCCGGACCGTGACTCCAAGATAGACTACACAAATATCAAGAAAGTTCTTGATGATGCTCTCCCCGGCTATGCCACATCTGGAGGCACCTTTAAGAGGCCAGTTCGTAGGTACGGCAGGCACGTGTTCACCCACAATACGACGTTCCCCTGCGTCAACCAGCCGCCTGGCGGTCAGAAGGATGCCTACTACGCCCTCCATCACATGTGCGCAATCGTACGGGACCATAATCACCTATAATGTCAAAGAGTGGGCCGCAAGCTTGGCGGCAATCCAGGACGCGGACCTCCGACAAGAATTCTTTCGCATCCAGTCGGAGTTGGCAGAAATCATCCATCAAGATGTCCTTCGTACCTCGGGGCAGTTCTAGCTCAGATATCAACCGTCCAACAGTGAGATAGACACAACGCTACAAATGCAGGCTAACAATGCCCGCGACTTCATGACCATCACAAAAGACGGCGACTTCATCCACGCTCCGGTCCCATGAGTCAAGTCGAAAGTAGTGATGCTATGTGTAGTTCTGAAACATCGATTAGCTCATGTTGTAATTAAACTTTAATGAACTTGTATGTCTCTTTGGTTTGGACAGTCGTTCAACTTAGATGTAATCGATGCTATTTATTAGTAGGACCATGAATCGTGCTATTAATGTCTTTCTTTTCTCTTCCGATCCTTTTGTTTCATACTTATATATTGCTTATGTACTGTCTGTTGTTTGGCTTGTGCATAGAGATGCCGTCGTATGTCGTATACAAGGGTAAGGTTCCCGGAGTCTACAACGACTGGGAGGAGTGTTGGAGACAGGTTCACCGTTTCAGCGGTAACAGTTACAAAGGGTACACCACTAGGGCGGAGGCGGAATCTAGATACGCCCGCTATCTAGTGGAAGAGAGGAGGGAGCGTTGGAGGAACCGGATGAAGACCAGTTTCATCGCGATGGTGCTCATCATGATGACCACAGCTCTCTTCTATGTGATGGTAGTTTAGATGATTGATATCGACTTGTAATGTGAAGACAAACTCGCTACTCGCGGTCTCGAGACTTGTAATGTTCTATCTTTGTTCGATCTTTTGAATTCAGAGACTAATATGATGAATTGTATTTAGAGACTAATCTTCTATTGTATTTGATGAATCTGTTGTTGTTGTGTGGTGCTGTTTATATTCTGTCCAATAATATATTTTGTAACCTGTGCAAAAATCAGAAAAGTAAAAAAAACTAATATTAATACTAATGGCGCATCACCCCACAGTGCGCTATTAGTATGCCAAAGAATACTAATGGTGCATCACCCCACAGTGCGCCATTAGTATGCCAAAGCACATGGGTCAATATGCCCCCCTGGGAGGCATACTAATGGCGCATGTTGCTCTATATTAATGGCGCACGGCGTGGTGCGCCATTAGTATATAATACTAGTGGAGTGGTACTAGTGGCGCACCAGTAGTGCGCCATTAGTAGGCAAAACTGGTGCGCCACTAGTAGGCCTTTTCCTAGGAGTGGTGGGCCCATAACCCACAGGTCCACTGGATCGAAACCTGACTCTTATTTACAACCCGGATTCTAATGTATCCTTTGCACCTCTCTTCGTATGTGATTCGCGAGCTAAATGCTATATCATTATTCATCCTGGAATCAAATACCATGTTATTCTCGTTGTTCAAACCCCCATTCCAGCTTTTGTCTAGTCATCGAATGATTGCCTACCCATTTGAAACTTTGGTACCATCGTATATTGCACTCAACCAATTCACTGAAATACAATTCGTGGGGTACCTTGTGTATTTCCCATTGAGATCACCGTCAGATGCCTAGCTTTGTGGAGATGCGTTCTTCCAGAGTTTTTCCCCTTGGTCGCGTTCGTAGGACGATGGAGATCCCGAAGAAAGAATGATGACTTGATCATGGTGACTTGAAGCAGAGAAATGAAGACATCAACGAAAGGGATCAACCTCTTCGAAAGGGGAGCCAAGACCGAGAAGACTTGTCGGTGCGAAGACGACACCTATGGGATCACAAGAATCCCTACTACGGTTGCGGGGCGCGGGATGGTGAGAAGAGCGGGATCAGCAGTCAGTACAAGCACACGGGTCGTTTACCCAGGTTTGGCTGCAGTGATGCGTAATACCCTAGTCCTACTTTGATGTGTTTATTTGTGTTCTTGAGGTTCTTGAACTAGATACAAGGAGTGTAACTTGTTCAAAAGTCCGAATCCTTCTCTTGGGTGCCTCGGGCCTCCTTTTATAGACAAGGGGATCGCCACAATGGCACATAGGAGGTGGCATCGGGGCATTGTAGTTAAGCTTATCTTTAGCTATTACGGGACAAGACGCATTTAATGCGCCCTCTAACATGTCCCCTCCACTTTATCATCGCCTTGCCCTGCCTTGACACGCGCCTGGGCCAGCGAGGCGGTCAGCGCCATGTAAGCTGGCAGGCAGCTGAGGTGGCGCGGTGGTAGGGCCTTCACGAAGGTTTGCATGCCACCACGTAGGCATGCGCTGAGTTGGCCGAGGAGCCTTGCATCGACATGCAAGCGCCCGCCCAGCTGGTGGGCTGGCAGTCGCATGGGAGCGGTGGCAGAAGCTTGGCGGGTGCAGGCCTGGTTGCGGTCTCGCAGACGCCCTCGACAAGGGCCTTGCCGGGGCCCCGACAAGGGTCTTGCCGTGGCGTTGCGGTCGTCCCCGGCAAGGATCTTGCTGGGGGTCTTGTGTTTTTCCTCGGTGAGAACCTCACCGAGGTTTGTCATCTTCTATTCCTCCTCTGATTTGGAGTGTATCTTGTCTTCACAAAGATCTGCATGCCATTGTGGAGGGCCTCCCGAGCCTTGGTCCCAACGTGGTTGGTGGCGCTGGAGGAGCTGCGGCTCAAGGGAGGTGCGCTTTGCTAGTGTGAGTTTGGGAAAGTTGCCCATGGCAAGGATCCTGCTGGGGCCATGGAGGCTGCCCCCGCAAGGATCTTTCTGGGGAGAACCACCTTGCCCTCTCGGCCTTCTGGTCTTGGCGTGGCTTCTGATAGTTCTATGGTTCTAACTCCTCCCTCTGTCTAGCCCAGTGTGGTTGTGGGCGCGGCTCTGACTACCCGTGCACTTAGTAAGGGGTACAAAGGAGTGCCCTACTTTAGTACACCGACAGGAGCCCCCGGGCCTGGGCCACACATAAGCGCGATGCGTTTTTTGGGCCAGGCCCAAAAACGGTGCGCGGGCAGGCGGGGCGGTTTTTACCGCAATTACTTTTCGTCCGCTGCGCTTCCCCACGACGACCGTTGAACGCGTGACATGGGGTCGTGCATGACGTGGGGGGTGGGCATGTGTGGGGCGGTCGCAGCAGGCATGCGTCATGTCGCAATAAATGGGAAAAGAGGCGGCACGCGCCTTCCCCATAAAAAGGAATAACCACGGGTGCGCGGCTTATTTACCACCCTCTGCTTTCCCCAATCTCGCCATCGCCGTCCCCATCTTCTTCCTCTCCAAGCTCTTGCTTGTCGCTGCTGTGCTTCCCATACCCTCCAGCTTTTCGCCCTCTTCCCAGCCGCCATGGCGCCCAAATCTGGCAAGGGAAAGGGCGTGGCCGAGGACATGAGGGAGAAGGAGATGCCGGAGAGCGAGGCGGCGGCACGTCGGGCGCAGGCCGCCTACTTTGTCCCGTTGTCCGTCGACACCCTCGACCTCAGGGACTACTACAAGCCTTTGTGGGGGGCGGTGACGTCGGCGCACCCTGCCACGCGCGTCCTCCTCACGGATTGCGAGAGGGGCGGCCAAAACTGGTACCCGTTCTTTGTTGATTTCTTCTACTGCGGGCTCTGTCCCCATTTTTCCAACTTTTTCAATGATATCATGCACACTTTTGGCTTCCATTTGTTGGACCTCACGCTGAATGTTGTGGCGTGCCTGGCGTGCTTCGCCCACCTCTGCGAGGGCTTCACCGGGGTGGTGCCCAGCACGACGCTTTTCCGCCACTACTTATCTCCCCGCGTCCAACCTCGGGGTGCCCTTTCTCGGACCATCGCCTGGATTCCGAGAATCCAAGAGAGGGGCACATACCCAGATGGCGCCACGAAGGAGAGGTGGGAAGAGTGGCGGGGTCGGTGGTGCTAGATCGTGGAGGAGGACCCGCCGGTGTTCTGCCGAGGCGTTTGTCGGGAGCCGCTGCTCCGTGGCGCGGACTGGAGCGACCTCGACCCCAACGACAAGAAGTTCTTCATTGCCACCACCAGGATCCATCGCCTCACCGAGGCTGGGCTCACCCTCGAGATGATTGCGGCGGATTTCATCCGCCGCCGGATTGCTCTGCTGCACAACAAAGGGAGGCCGGCCTAGGACTTCAAGAACGCGACCGACATTATGAGCCTCCGCACCAGCCTGCAGAACAACTTCATGGTGCTGCGGCATTCCTGGTACTGCCGAAGGCTCTTCCAGCTTGACGAGTACGCCGACGGCAAGGTGAAGAGGATCGGCAGGGCCGCGAAGTCCGGCAAGGTCATCAAGGGGCCATTGTTCAGGCTGTCTCCGGGAGTCGTCCTGCTGAGCAACAACTCCTGGCAGGCGGAAATCCATGCCA
This sequence comes from Triticum dicoccoides, assembly GCF_002162155.2. Lineage (NCBI taxonomy): Eukaryota > Viridiplantae > Streptophyta > Magnoliopsida > Poales > Poaceae > Triticum > Triticum dicoccoides. The sequence continues at coordinate 54,582,420 of NC_041393.1, read as the reverse complement.
TGATGCCGGTCTTCAGTATGCACGGTCTTGACCCAGCTTGGGTCGAGCCCCCGGCACGTGAGGTGGAAAATTTCTTCGCCAACATGGTTGAAGAGCTTGACCACGATGAGCCGCGGCTCATCCAGGACACCACCCAGGAGGAGCTGAACTACATCACCACCAGGGCGATGGAGGCGGAGCTTGCTAGGCTGGCTGGCGATGCCGGTGGTGTGGAGAACGAGGCCGCCGTGGCCGGAGAAGAGGAGGAGCTCACCGAGTGGGTGAGGTTTGCCAAGGAGGCAGGCGATGCTAGCACCGAGCCCGACCCCTTTGTCGTGGGCACGAGCGAGGAATCATCCGAGGAGGAGGCCGAGGCCGGCGACCCCCCAGTCCTGAAGAAGAGACGCGTCCTGCGTCGGGCCGGCTCCGGTGAGGCGGTCCAGCCTAGCAAAGCCATGGCGCGGCAAGGGGCAACGGGGGAGGCCGCGCGCGTGACGAGGGCCACGGCGGCGAAGAAGGAGGCCGCAGCGGCGAAGAAGAAGACCGTGGTGGCGAAGAAGAAGACACCCGTTTCTTCTTCATCCAAACGCTACTGGACCCCTTCGCCACCCCCTCCCTCCGCAGGTGCTGGCACGGACATCGGCTTTGACTTTTCGTCCCTGGGCCCGAGGAGGAAGAGGAAGGCAGCTGAGGAGGAGGAGGACGAGTAAGCACTCCGCCCCTCGCCGTTTCCATCCTTACGAATCATGCCACCCTCCTTGATCTGACTTGTCTTTATTTTGGCAGGGACGTGGAGACGTTGGCCCAGCGGGTAAGGAAGAGGGCCAAGGCTTCGGCAGGCAGCCAGCCCCCGGCGGGCACCTCAAGCATGCCGCTGGTGGTGGTGAGCAGCCCGGACAATAGCCCGCGGTACAACCCCCAGCGTAAGTCCACCATCCACCCTTCGTCCACGCTTGTCGGGGTCCGATTCTCTTGTCGCTAACCTTGCAGCGGTTTGCAGGAGAAGAGCGGCAGCAGGAGGAGCCACTAAGGGCCTCCTTCACCACGCCGCCCCCATCGACCGCACGCCCCGTGGGGCGTCCCCGGCAAGGGCGCCAGATACCGAGCCCATGAGTATGGAGGAGGAGGTAGACTTGGGCGCTGGCGGCTCCGTCCCAGCAACAGATGTAGGTGGGGAAGGGGCCTCTTCTTCCTGGCCCAGCACGAGTGAGTCATTTGTTCTCCATTGCTCTTCTTTCTTTTCCCCCAAATTATAGCTTTGGCCCTACCTCATTTCCTCCTTCGGCGTCTAGGTCCCCCCCGGCGGACCAGGGGGACACCGACACCATCATCAAGGAGGTTGTCGTGGACGCCGTGGCTGAGGCTGAGAAGGTCGCCACCAAGGAGGCCGCCGAGACCGCGGCTGAGGAGGCCGCCAAGGGGCTTGCCGGAGAAACTGGCGAGGGTGCCTCCGAGGAGGCCGGCAAGGGCGCCGCTGTGGAGGAGGCCGGCAAGGCCTGTGCCGATGATGAGGTGGTCGACGACCAACCCTCCTCATCTGCTGCCTCTGGCTAAGGCAAGTACCTGAAGGTGAACGACGACATGTTCATTCACCTCCTAGGGACAGCGGGCACCAGGGCGCCGGCCGAGGGGGAGGTGTTTGACGACGAAGTGCTCGGCGCCGCCGAGCTCGAAGTCGTCGACGAGCCGAGCGCTGGTGGCGGCACTCAAGAGGAGCGGCTCCTCCAGACCATGAGTGCCAGCTTCAACAAGCTTCAGACGCTCCACCGCGCCCGTCTAGACAAGGCGAAGTCCAAGGAGGCGGTGGTGCATAAGGTGGAAGCATACCTTGCAGAGCGTGTTGCCGAGGCGCAGGCTTGGTTCTGCCAGGATCATGAGGAGCTGAAGGCCGCCCAAGACCAGCTGGCGCAGCGCGTTCTGGAGCTCCTCCTGAAGCAGGCCGACATTGATAAGGCCCGGGAGGAGGCGAGGGAGGAGGCCTCCAAGGCCGAGGCCATCCGGTCTCAGCGCGAGGCCGAGCTAAACTCCCTGGAGGAGGATCTTGCCGCGCGTGAGACGACGCTTGCCTCTATGCTCCGCGGCAAGGACGAGGAGATCGAGAAGCTTGTCGCGGCGCGGACCCAAGAGCTGGAGCATAAGAACAAGGAAGCGCTCAATTCCTAGGCCCTAGCCCATAGCAACAGGATGAAGGATCTGGAGGAGGAGCGGGACGGCCTGGCGAAGCAAATCCTGGAGCTATCCTCGGAGAAGAACACGCTCAACAAGGCCCTGGTCGAGGCGCATTCCGCGGTCCTCTGCAAGGCTGGGCAGTTCTCCACGGCCAACGACACCATCAAGGACTTGAAGCTCAAGCTGGAGAGCCTTGAGGGGGCGCTTTCGGAGGCCCAGACCCGGGAAGGAGTCCTGACCAAGAGCCCGGCGGAGGAGAAGCAGCTGCGGAAGAACGCCGCTGCCAACCACGCAGATTCCGTGAAGAGCGACAAAATCTGGACCGGCCGCCTCGCCGACATCACCAACAGGATCACCAAGCAGTTGGCCGACATGAAGATGCTGGAAGTGAGGTACGCCCCAGAACTGGGCGCGAGCTCCCACACCAAGCTGACCTTGTTCTTTGAGGGCGTTCTTGGTGCCCTGGAACGGCTTGATTCCAACCATGCGAGCTCCTTGGCCAACGAGTCTCGGATAATTTGCCAGGGCGCCATGACCAAGGTTCTCACCAAGCGGCATACTGGAACCCTGACCTCGACTTCGACGCCGCGCTGGACAGCTTACTGCCGGGATTGGGCACCTCGACTACAAGAAACGGGGATCAAGGAGCGCATCGAGCCCATCATCAGCCGCGTCGGTGGAATCCATAGGATAAAGGGCCAACGCCGGGATTAGGCACCCCGTTTCTTGTTGCCGCTACAGGTTCATGACCAAGACAATTCATATCTTTAGTTAGAACTGCAGCAACAATTGGTGTAATATAACTCTGCAGTACTTTTAATATGATGCATGTTATTTCCCTGTTCAACCTTTCTCTGTACGTCCACCCTACGCTTACTGGGTAGGCTTGCTGGCGCGTAAACCCAAACCGTTGCACATTGAAGGACGGATCATTTATCGGCCGGTAGGGTGTGCTTGTTGTTGCGCGAACCACCTTGCCATCCTCAGCACGGCCGCTCGAACTGTCGAGCGGACTCGAGGCAGAGCGAGAGCGTTGCCAATAGCGGAAGGCCACCCTACCGCTATCGACGCTACCGCTCGATCTATTGAGCGGAATCGAAACAGACTGATGACCCGCAAGTATAGGGTAACTATCGTAGTCCTTTCGATAAGTAAAAGTGTCAAACCCAACGAGGATTAGAAGGAAATGACAAGCGGTTTTCAGTAAGGTAATCTCTGCAAGCACTGAAATTGTTGGTAAAAGATAGTTTTGTGATAAGATAAAATGTAACGGGTAACAAGCAATGAAAGTAAATAAGGTGCAGCAAGGTGGCCCAATCATTTTTGTAGCAAAGGACAAGCCTGGACAAGTTCTTATTATGAGAAAAATGCTCCCGAGGACAGATGGGAATTATCGTCAAGCTAGTTTCATCACACTCATATGATTCGCGTTCGTTACTTTGATAATTTGATATGTGGGTGGACCGGTGCTTGGGTATTGCCCTTTCTTGAACAAGCATCCCACTTATGATTAAACCCTATTGCAAGCATCCGCAAATACAAAAGAAGTATTAAGGTAAACCTAACCATAGCATGAAACTAGTGGATCCAAATCAGCCCCTTACGAAGCAACGCATAAACTAGGGTTTAAGCTTTTGTCACTCTAGCAACCCATCATCTACTTATTACTTCCCAATGCCTTCCTCTAGGCCCAAATAATGGTGAAGTGTCATGTAGTCGACGTTCACATAACACCACTAGAGGAGAGACAACATACATCTCATCAAAATATCGAACGAATACCAAATTCACATGACTACTAATAGCAAGACTTCTCCCATGTCCTCAGGAACAAACATAACTACTTACAAAGCATATTCATATGATCTTCCACCAAGTAAACCAATTAGCATCAACTACAAGGAGTAATCCACACTACTAGCAATCCAGAGGTACCAATTTGTGGTTTTGGATACAAGATTGGATACAAGAGATGAACTAGGGTTTGAGAGGAGATGGTGCTATTGAAGATGTTGATGGAGATTTACACCCTCCCGATGAGAGGATCGTTGGTGATGACGATGGTGATGATTTCCCCCTCCCGGAGGGTAGTTTCCCTGGCAGAACAGCTCCGCCAGAGCCCTAGATTGGTTCCACCAAGGTTCCGCCTCGTGGCGGCGGAGTTTCATCTTGTAAGCTTGCTTATGATTTTTTTCAAGGGTAGAAGACTTCATATAGCAGAAGATGGGCACCGAAGGGCCACCAGGGGGACCACAAGGCAGGGGGCGCTCCCAATAGGGGTGGGCGCGCCCCCCATCCTCGTGGCCAGGGTGTGGGCCCCCTCGTGTAGATCTTCCGCTCAATAATTATCATTAATTCCAAAAAGGACTTTCTAGAGTTTCAGGACTTTTGGAGCTGTGCAGAATATGTGTCCAATATTTGCTCCTTTTCCAGCCAGAATCCCAGCTGTCGGCATTCTCCCTCTTCATGATAAACCTTGTGAAATAAGAGAGAATAGACATAAGTATTGTGAAATAATGTGTAATAACAGCCCATAATGCAATAAATATCGATATAAATGCATGATGCAAAATGGACGTATCAACTCCCCCAAGCTTAGGCCTCGCTTGTCCTCAAGCGGAAGCCGATATCGGAAAACATGTCCACATGTTTAGAGATAGAGGTGTCGCTAGAAATAAAATACGTACATGAGGGCATCATGATCATTCTTATAACAGCAACATATATAGATTTTGTCATATGATTTCTTATGCTCAAGTAACAATCTATTCACAATGTCAAGTATGGTATAGAAACTTTATTGAGAACTAACAAACTATAGTCTCACTTATTCAAGCAATTGCAATTTATCATAACATCAGAAAGAGTCAAGAATAGAGCTTTTCATCAAGTCCACACACTCAACTATCATATAGTCTTCTACAATTGCTAACACCCACGCAATACTTATGGTTATGGAGTTTTAATCAGACACTGAGAAAGATAGGGACTTATAATTTCGCCTCCCAATGTATTCACCTTTGGGTGATGTCAACAATAATAGTTCATGCTAACTTACATCCAATTGGATATATGTATTAGGATCTTTCCAACACGAGGTGCTTGTCAAAGGATAAAATGAAAAAGGGAAAGGTGAAGATCACCTTGACTCTTGCAAAAAGTAAAAGACATAAAGTAAAAGATAGGCCCTTCACAGAGGGAAGCAGAGGTTGTCATGTGCTTTTAGGGTTGGATGCACAAAATCGTAATGCAAAAGAACGTCACTTTATATTGCCACTTGTGATATGAACCTTTATTATGCAGTCTGTCGCTTTTATTACTTCCATATCACACGATCGTATAAAGCTTATTTTCTCCGCACTAATAAGTCATACATATTTAGGGAGCAATTTTTATTACTTGAAACATAACAACTTACTTGAAGGATCTTATTCAATCCATAGGTAGGTATGGTGGACTCTCATGGCAAAACTGTTTTAAGGATATTTGGAAGCACAAGTAGTATCTCTACTTGGTGGTAGGAATTTGGCTAGCATGAGGGGGAAAGGCAAGCTCAACATGTTGGACGATCCATGACAATATACTTTAACGGAGATGTGAGAAAACATAACCCATTACATTGTCTTCCTTGTCCAACATCAACTCTTTAGCATGTCAAACTTTAATGAGTGCTCACAATAATAAAATATGTACAAGATAATATATTTATATGTGAGAACCTCTCTTTCTTTATTACTTCCTATTAATTGCAACGATGACCAAAACTATGTTTGTCAACTCTCAACAACTTTTATGCCTCATATTTTTTAAATGTGAAGTGATTACTATTCACAAGATCAATATGAACTCTTTCATCTTTTTATTCCTTTATGCACTTAAGATCATGGCAAGATAGCAAAGCCCTTTACTCAACACTACTCTTTATTATATAGCTCACGGACTCGATTACATAGAAGGATCACAAAGAAAAACTAAAAATTAATTCAAAACAAAACTTTATTCTACTAGATCTAGATATTACCAAAAGGATCGAACTAAGTAAAACGGCAAAGATAGGAGTGTGATGGTGATATGATACTAGGGCACCTCCCCCAAGCATGGCGGTTACCAAGGGGAGTGCCCATACCCATGTGATTATGTCTCCTTTAGAGTTGGTGTTGCGATCTTCTTGGCGATGATGCCCTTCAGGATACGATTCTCCTCCTCGAGCTTATTGACTTGTTGCTTGAGGTCCATATTTTCCCTACGGAGCTTGCCCGTGATGGCTAAAGCTCCTTTTACCCAAGGATGCTGCATAGCTTCTAGAGAAAAAGTGACACTCTTTTTCATATTTTCATAAGAAAGAAATTTAACATTGGAAGGGATGACCGAATTTGGAATAGCTGAGCTCTATAGTACCCCCATCACGAATCCTTCTCGGAAGCAAGAGGTAACTTCTTTATCTTCCTTCGTGGCATATATCCTTTTCAAGTCGGCCTCCATCTCATCCTCCGTTGATAGTCCAAAGTGATAAGCATCGATGTTTGCTCCTAGAACTGGTGTCGGGTGGGACACCCGACTCTCCTCGACTGACTCTTGAGAGGCCATCTTGCTCTAAATCTGTAATAGAAATAGCTCAAAACAAAAACAGAAGACTTTTGCGTGATACATAGTCAAAACCTTCGGGAGATTATATAATGAATTTTTACCGACCAAAATAAGTAAAGTCCAAGAAAACGGAGTCCAGGAGGCACACGAGGTTCCCACGAGGCAGGGGGCGCGCCCAGTAAGGGTGGGCGCACCCTCCACCCTCGTGGAGGCCTCGTGTCCTTCCCGGATTACTTCTTGCTTCCCTAAATTCTCAAATATTCCAAAACGGAGAAAAATTGCCATTAGAACTGTTTTGGAGTCGGTTTACTTACCGTACCACATACCTATTCCTTTTCGGAGTCTGAAACATTCTGGAAAGTGTCCCTTATGTATTCCTCCAGGTTACGGTTTCAATAATATTAGTTTCAACATTTATAGGATTACCTCAGATATAATGTTTAATTCTTTGACCGTTCACCACCTTCGGATTTGTGCCTTCGAAGTTGTTGATTTTTATGGCACCGGAACAATAGAACTCCTCGATAATGTAAGGACCTTCCCATTTAGAGAGAAGTTTTCCTGCAAAAAATCTTAAAAGAGAGTTGAATAGCAACACATAATCACCTACATTAAAACTCATGCCTTTGTATCCTTTTGTCATGCCATCTTTTAACTTTTTGTTTAAACAACTTGGCATTCTCATAGGCTTGGTTTCTCCATTCATCAAGTGAGCTAATGTCCAATATCCTCTTCTCACCGGCAAGTTCGAAATCATAGTTGAGCTCTTTAATGGCCCAATATGCCTTATGTTCAAGTTCAAGAGGTAAGTGACACACTTTTCCATAAACCATCTTATATGGAGATATACCCATAGGATTTTTATATGCAGTTCTATAGGCCTATAATGCATCAACAAGTTTCTTGGACCAATTCTTTCTCGATCTATTAACAGTCTTTTGCAAAATTAATTTAAGATCTCTATTGCTCAACTCTACTTGACCACTAGACTGTGGGTGATAAGGGGATGAAATTCTATGATTAACATCATACTTAGCAAGCATTTTACGAAAAGCGCCATGAATAAAATGTGAACCACCATTAGTCATGAGATATCTAGGGACTCCAAACCTCGGAAAAATAACTTATTTAAGCTTCTTAATAGAGGTGTTATGATCAGCACTACTAGTTGGAATAGCTTCTACCCACTTAGTAACATAATCAAGAACAACTAAAATATGTGTATATCCATTAGAGGCAGGAAAAGGTCCCATATAATCAAAGCCCCAAACATCAAATGGTTGAATAACAAGAGAGTAATTCATAGGAATTTCTTGACGTCTACTAATATTACCAATTCTTTGACATTCATCACAAGACAAGACAAACTTACAGGCATCTTTGAAGAGAGTAGGCCAATAAAAACCAGATTGCAATACCTTGTGTGCAGTTCTATCTCCAGCGTGATGTCCTCCATATGGTTCAGAGTGACACTTGCGTAGGATCTGTTCCTGTTCATGCGCAGGTACATGTCTAATAACATCATCTGCTCCTTCTTTATAAAGGTGTGGGTCATCCCAGTAGTAATATCTTAAATCATAAAAGAACTTTTTATTTTGTTGATATGTGAAACTAGGTGGTATAAATTTAGCAACAATGTAATTAGCATAATCAGCATACCATGGAGCAGTACGAGAAGCATTAATGACCGCTAATTGTTCATCAGGAAAGCTATCATCAATAGGTAGTGTGTCATCAAGAACATTCTCTAACCTAGACAAATTGTCTGCAACGGGGTTCTGAGCTCCCTTTCTATCAATAATATGCAAATCAAATTCCTGGAGCAAGAGGACCCATCTAATAAGTCTAGGTTTAGTATCTTTCTTTTCCATAAGATATTTAATAGCAGCATGATCAGTGTGAATAGTTACTTTAGAATCAACAATATAAGGTGTGAACTTATCACATGCAAATACAACTGCTAAGAATTCTTTTTCAATAGTAGCATAATTTCTCTGGGCACACTACTGGAATCAGCTACTTTGCCATCAGCCAGATCTTTGGCTGATGGCAAAGAAGCTCTTTGACATCAGCTACCGCAAAGCAGACGGCAAATAAATGGCGGACGGCAAAGAACCTCTTTGCCATGAGCCATTTCTTTGCCGTCTGCCAGCTGAAGGCAAAGAATCTTTGCCGTCAGCCAGCTGACAACAAAGAGGGAGGTGGCCCCCACCCACACCCGTTTAAAAAAAACATAACACCCAACCTCTTTGTCGTCTGCTAGCGGACGGCAAAGAGAGACAACAGCAGACGGCAAAGAGTTGCGGACAGCAAAGAGCCGAGTAACTAACGGCCGCCACCCCCCGCCCGTTACTCTCCGTTCTCTTCCTCTCTCCTCCCCGACGCCCCGCCCTAGCTAAATCCACCGCCGCCCCTGCCCCTGCCGTCCTGT
>NC_041393.1:54563035-54572732 GCF_002162155.2 Triticum dicoccoides | reverse complement strand
ATCGTCCCATTGCTCTGGTGAGGGACTACTACTTTTTTTCCAGTTTTTTTTCATTTTTTTGCTGTTTAATTGTTAGTGCTAGATTGTGTTAGTGTTAGTTTTAGAAAAGAATTAGAAGAAGTAGAAGAAGTAGAAGTAGTAGAAGTAGTAGAAGTAGTAGAAGTAGTAGAAGTAGTAGAAAGATGAAAAAAGAAGAAGAAGAAAAGAAGTAGAAGAATTGGAAGAAGAAGAAAAAAAGAAACGAAAAGAAGTAAAAAGTAGAAAAAAGATGAAAGAAGAAGAACAAGAAAGGAAAGAAGAAGAAGAAGAGAAGGAAAGAAGAAGAAGTAAGGAAAGGATAGAAGGAAACACCCCGATCGACCCCCTGACCCCCCTGACCCCGACACCCTGACCCCGACACCCCGACCCACTGACCCCTGACCCCGACACCCCGACCCGGACATCACACCCCGACAACGACACGACACCCAGACACCCCGACACCCGACCCCCCGAGGCCAGAGGGTCTTATATTTGTGAATTATTAGTTAGGTCATATATTTTTCGATTTTGTTATGAAAAACATCATATATAATTGTGTTGATCGGGTTGATTTAAATGTGCAGTTGTTTCACCGCTGCGAGGTTTGGTGTTCGACGACCTCGCCGTGCGTTTGACGAGCTCTGCCCCTTCGTTCGTGGGTGAGCACAAATGACATGTCCTCCTCCCCTGTTAATTATTTGCTCTGTTCCGGTGTTCGTGCCAAGGAAACTTGATAGCTAGCTATATATGTGTCTTGAATCATCAATATGCGTAACCAATATGTGTCTCCTGTTCGAAAGCGTCATAGTTATAAATATGCATGCATTTGCATATTTATAACCTTGATTCTTTCAAATTCTCCAACGCTATCCATGGACAGCCCGAGTATGTGTAGATTGGGTTCGTTTTCCCATATTCTTTGCTCCGGATCCGACGCATAAATTTCGTTAGTGCCTCCCCTGTTGTTCTCTGGGTACACATCCTCTCTGTTTATTGCAGAGACGTGTATTAGGAGAACAGCGGGGAGGTGCTGCCGAAATTTTGCATCGGATCCGGAGCATAGCATGGGAAAATGAACCCAATCTACACATACTCGAGTGGGATTAGGACCTATCATTACCTATTAGAGTGTAGGTTGCATGGACGTAATAAAATTGACAAAGTAGATCAACTGATGAATATATACATGGTGAATTATATATATATAATTGTTGTGTGTCATGTAGCTCTGAAAGTCAAGATGAGTGATCGTGCGTGGATGTATACTGGTCACACTGGTCAGAACAAATGGAGCGCTGAATGGTTCACAAAAACCAAGGGGTTTATGCAAGCCGCATTTGCAAATGGCCAGAGGAAAACTTGGTGCCCCTGTTTCCGATGCGGCAATTGGGAAAAGAGGACAGAGGCTGAAATGGGTAAACACTTGTAGAAGAATGGTTTTACGCCCGATTATTCGGTGTGGACATTTCATGGTGAGTCTGCCCAACGTGACCGAGCTGAGGTGGATCATCGTCGCAGCGACGAGCATGGTACCGGGATGGAAAACATGGTGCAAGACTATGATGATGCTCGGAATTCGGACGAGGAGATGGAGGAATCTACAAAGGCCTTCAATGAAATGTTGGAGTCTTCAAAACGTCCGCTCCACGAGCACACTGAGCTTTGTCAGTTGGATGCCATCTCACAAGTAATGGCTTTGAAGGCTCAGTTCAACTTGGGCAGAGAATGCTATGACGCAATTATGACAGTATTTGGACGCTTTCTACCCAAAGGCCATGTAATGCCTGCAAACCTGTACCAGTCGGACAAAATCCTCCGTGCACTGAAGATGCCCTATGAGAAGATACATGCCTGTGAGAAAGGATGTGCCTTATTTAGGCTTGACTATGCGGACTTGAACTATTGTCCCATTTGCAAGTCTTCCAGGTATATTGTGGTAGACAACGGTATGGGTGAGAAGACACAGACCAAAATCCCTGTTAGTGTTCTTCGGTATATGCCAATCGTACCAAGACTTCAACGTCTTTTCATGGTCGAAGAGACGGCCAGACAGATGACATGGCACAAAACAGGCAAAAGAACCGAACTAGATGCAGATGGGAATCTGATGATGGTAAACACATTGGATGGTGTTGCGTGGAAAACGTTTGATGAATTACATGCTGACAAAGCGGCAGATCCGAGGCATCCTCGAGTCGGCATCAACACCGATGGGTTCAGTGTGTTTGGTATGACGGCAGCCCAATACAGTTGTTGGCCCGTATTTGTCTTTCCACTCAATCTCCCCCCGGGCAGATTATGCAAAGAAAGAACATTTTCCCCGCGTTGATAATTCTAGGGCCCAACTATCTGGGGGAAAATATGAATGTGTACATGCAGCCGCTTAAGGACGAATTGCAGGAAGCCTGGGATAATGGGTTCAAGATAATGCGTGTCTCGTACATGTACTCGACGCATGACTTGCCGGCGTATGCGCTATTCATTGGCTGGTGTGTGCATGGAAGGTTCCCGTGGCCCACTGAAAGTGCTAGTTATCGACTAGAGGGGGGGGTGAATAGGCGATTTTTATCTAAGTCTTCAAAACATGGAAGTTTCGAAGACAAACAATAGAAATGACCTAATTGATATGCAGCGGAAGATAAACTACAACAAGCAAGCCATAGTCAAGTATGCAATAGCATTAACGTACGAAGACTAATAGCAGCTAGGTAGTAGGATCAGGATGGAAGATAGTATGAAGCCAATCAACAATAGTAGTCAAGAAATGAAGTCAAACAGATAAGACAGAAAGGCAATGACTTCGCGAAGACAAACTCAAAGTAAAGGAGGGAAGAGATAGAACCAGTCACTTGTTGAAGACACGGGATTTGTTGGACCAGTTCCAGTGGGTGTGACAACTGTACGTCTGGTTAGGGAGGCTGAGATTCAAATCAGAAGACCCTGTCTTCACCTTATTCCCCTTGAGCTAAGGACACCCAATCACTCTGGTAAGTCTTCAAGGTAGACTTCCAAACCTTCACATACTTCGTTCACCCGGCAATCCACAATGACTCTTGGATGCTCAGAACACGACGCCTAACCGGCTAGAGGATACATAGTCCTCAAGTGTAATAAGTCTTCAGGTCACACAGACAGAAAGACTTCAGTGATGCCTAACACTCTTTGGCTCTGGGTGTTTGGGCTTTGTCCTCGCAAGGATTTCTCTCTCAACGGCTTCGAGGTGGGTTGCTCTCAAAATGACAAAAGCTGTAAACTAACTCTGAGCAGCCACCAATTTATGGTGTAGGGGGTGGGCTATTTATAGCCACAAGGCAACCCGACCTGATTTGTCCGAAATGACCCTGGGTCACTAAGGAACTGACACGTGTTCCAACGGTCAGATTTCAAACACACGCGGCAAATTTACTTGGGCTACAAGCAAAGCTGACTCATCCAGCTCTGGATAAGATTTGCTCTCATTGTGTTCGCTCGAAGACATAGGATTTGGGTTGAGCATCACTTCAGTCACTCTGACTTAGTTCACTTGGACCCCACTTAACAGTACGGTGGTTCCTATGACTCAACAAAGAAGAAAAGGAAATAATGAAACCACACAGTCTTCGCGCTCCATAGTCTTCACGCAATGTCTTCTCATGTCATAGTCTTCAATATGAATATCTTCTCATACCACCATTGTCTTCAATATCTTCATACATTTTTAGGGGTCATCTCCGGTAGGTAAACCGAATCAATGAGGGACACTACCTGCATTATCCTGCAATTCTCACAAACGCATTAGTCCCTCAACCAACTTTGTCGTCAATACCCCAAAACCAACTAGGGGTGGCACTAGATGCACTTACAATCTCCCCCTTTTTGGTGATTGATGACAAACTGGTTGAAGTTTTCAACGGGGATAAAGTATGTGAAATTGTAAAGGATAGGAATTGTCTTCATAAGTAGCAAGGGCTCCCCCTGAAGATGTGCATATAAGTAATTTTGCTTTTGGAATGCAAATGCACATGGTAGGTTATACTTGTGGAGATCCACTTCAACTTATGAAGATAATTCATCATGCATGAAATGATATAGCAAATAGGATGACATGCATAATGAAAAATGGACGTCTGGAGAATGATCTAAGTGCGGAAGTTATCATCGCACGTGGAAACGCAAATAAGTAGCAGACGACCATCAAGTTTAAGTGTTACAACTCAAAGAACGAAGTATATCAAAGGCAAGAGTTGTAAGCACTAGGCAAAAATGTAAAGCAACCGCCCTTATGAACCCGCTTGAAGACTATCAAACTCATACGCTTCTCCCCCTTTTGTCAGTAATGACCAAAAAGGTTTGAAGACATAGAGCATCTACTCGTCCTCAGGAGGAGTAGTTGAAGCAGCAGGGTTGTCGTTGTCGTTTGGCGGTGCAGACGAACTTGGTGCAGTGTCGATGCATGCAGAAGTAGGGGGCGTTGAAGTTGCATCGTCTTCATCATTGATGACATTGGCATTGACAGTTGCAGCGGAGGAAAAATAATCAGAGTCTTCAAGAGATGGAGTTCTTCGTAGGACAGCATTCCGTGGAGGAGTGGAGTCAAACTTGAATCTTTCAATGAAGCCATCGTCTTGAAGATCTACTTCAGCACTAAGCAGGGTCAAGCTCTTCCTTGATCGCCGGCAAGTTTCATGAGCAACAAAGGCATTCTTGGTGGCAAGGTTACGAATGCGATTGACATCCACCAAGAGGCTTTGCATCTGTCTTTTGAGCCAAAAGTGATGTTTATCCTGTTTCTGATGAAGGGCCACAAGAAGTTCTCGGTCATTGAGAACGCGAGAACGCTTCCGAGGCCTTTGGGCGATGGTGCTTTCAGTGGCTTCAGTAGGTGCTCGATGAGGCAGACGAGTGTTTCCAGCCAATGGATAGATTCGAGTTGCTGCTTGAACACCTTCAATGGGTTGAGTGAAGCTTTGGTGCTCGGCATTCTGAAGACAAAGAGACTTATTGGCAGGGTCAGAATATATGGCTTCAACTAACATATCAACCTCTGGTAGGAAGATCACAAGATTGCGAGCAGAAGGTTGATAGTTGACAGCAGAGTGTCGCTTGATGAGGCGCATGACCCATGGAGCATAAAACTTCAGACCAAACAGATCAGATCCAGAAGCAGCAAGTTGCCTGATGAAGAAATCATGTGCATTGAAGCTGATGCCATTGAGGATGTAAAAGACCAATGTCTTCATGGCTCCTTCGAGTTTTGCAGCTGATGAATGTCCTTTGATAGGCCATAGAGTCCGCCTGATGATGTGATATATGGTGCGTGGCAGATACTCAAGGTCATCAACAAAGAACTCCTTTGGATATTCAGCATCACGTGGCAAAGGCTTCATCATGCTCAACATCTGGCTCATATTGGGTTAAGGCTTATGGAAGATGCTTTCTAGAGCATTGCGGTGATTTTGACAACCAGGTTCATAGAGTTCTCCGGGAGTGGATAGGCCTGTAAGCTCAATGATGTCGAGAGCTTTGGCTTCATGATGAACATTTCCTGTCATCCACTCAAGAACCCATGTCTTCGTATCCCTGTTGTAGCCGCGAATGTGTAGAGTAGCATAGAATTGAAGCAATAGCTCTTCATTCCAGTGTTCTTTGTCTGTCACAAAGTTGAGCAGACCAGCATCACGAAAGCAATCAAGTGCTTCTTCTAAGCACGGTAGTCCAGTAATGGCTTCAGTGTCGAGGCGCATATGAGGGAAAATGCGCCCTTGATCATACATAACACAGGAGTAATAGCTTCGCTGCTGATGACTCCAGAACCGATCTGATGATATTCTAGGCTTCGTGTAGGGGTTCTTTGAGCTGTCAAAGAATGTGTTGTGGCTCTTGAAGCCATTTGCATTGAAAGACTCGACAGATGTAGTAGTACCAGGAAACCTTGGCAGTCTTGGCTTGGGCTTCTGGACCTGAGGCCTATGCTCAATGTGATAGTCAAATTGAGGACCAGAGACAATAGGCGGAGGGACCAGAATGGGCCATCTTACTGTGATTAGCTCACCATGGTTGTATGCTTGCTCGATTGTATAGGGCCTTGGTGGCGGAACAGGAGCGGTGGCAGCAGCTGAGGCTTCAGGCTGCACAACAGGTGCTTCAGGAGCAGTTGCCTCATTAGCTTCAGGCACACTGGTTGGTTCAAGCTCCACATTAGCATCAATCATGACAACGTCATGAGCTTCACTTGCGTTGGTTGTGGCAGCTTCAGGATTTTCAACCTCCACTTGCTGAGCTGGAGGGTCAGGCACAGACACGTTCACTTCATGAACAGTTTCTTCAGGAATGGGGGGAGTATGGACACGTTCTTCTTGACGTTCTTCATCAGCTGATGCAGCCGGATTGTCTTCAGCAGCTGGGGCTTCAGACACGGAGATATTCACAGCAGTAGTGGCTTCTGAAAACACTTGACGTGCAACAGGTTGATGATGCACTTCTCCTTCTGGAACGCTCGGAAGAGGGACTTGAGGCCTTGGTCCTTTGCGAAGCCTTTGTAGTACAGGCGAAGCCTTTGGATATGGAGTGGGAAGGTCCTCATCCTCTTCAACTCTTACAGATGGTGTGGTTTGTTGTTGTTGGGGAGTACTTGGGGAGTCTTGTTGCTGTGGGTGATCAGCCCACGATGCATCCTGAGCAATTGGCGTTAGAGGACGACCAATGCTGATGATTTCGCTGTTCGTACGAACAGGCGATGATACCACATTATATTCGATCTGAGGAAGAACTTCATCATCTTCAACATTGTCATCATGACCAATGTCTTCAGCAGCGGTGGGTTCAGCTTCTGGTATATCTTCAGCTTCAGGAGCCTCTGTGGAAGCAGGCTCATGAACAGTCATGTGAAGTTTTTGGGATGCAGATGCAGGACGAACCACTGAGATGGGTTCAACAACAAGGGGCTCTGTGGGAGCAGCCCGATTCTTCTTGGTCTTGCGCTTCTTCTTGGAGGGAGCGGCATCAGAGGCTTCAGTATTTTTCCTCTTTCTGGCTTCAGCCTCGGCAGCCCTCGTCTTCTTCTGTTCAGAAGCGGTTGTGATGACCTTTGGCTTCGAGCCAGTCATGTTGCTTGGGAAGATAATGCGAGGGGCTTCTTGGCTTGATGGTGCAGGCTGGTCAGCAAGAAGCTTCTTCTTTTTCTTTGCAGCCATCCCGGGGTCAATGCCAGGACGGCCAAGTGACTTGCGTTTCTCAGCCTCATTGTAGGCAAGCACACACTTATCAACCAATCTCTTCATGCGCTCACGAGAGCCTTGAGCTTCTTGGCACTTCTTCAGAAAAGCTTCTTTAAGCTCATGTAGCATGATCTTGAAGTTTCTGACGTCTTGAACACTGAGCTTCGCCACATGCTTATTGAATTGAGCCTTCTCATAATCAATTTTGTTCTTCGGCTCAAGGATGCGTTGAGCAAGAGCCAGCTCAGAACCAATGGTGCCATTGAAAGAGACACTGAGGCCAATGGGAAGCTGCAAATCTTCAAAGCTTAGATTGGGGGCGTCGAACCACTCATCAATGTAGTTATGGATGATTGCCACGTCAAAGACAGGCAAGTTGTTGAAGATTTCTGCTTCTTCCTTGCTCTTTATCAGTTGCTCAAGGGCATCATCAGCAAGATCTTCATCACTTGACAGATCAATGGGTTCTTCACGCAGAATGGCGGCAGGAGTCAAGGCTTGATCAGTATGCCTGACAAGTTTATTTTTCTTCTCCGTCTTCTTGGAGATGCAGGATTGATCTTCAGACTGCACACTGGCTTTAGGAGGTGCAGTGGGCAGTGGCTTCACACGAGAAGCTTTTGGAGGAGCAGCTGATGATGAAGCCTTAATCTTCTTTGGCTTTTGCGGCCTTGTAGGAGGAGCTGGGGCTTCATCAGAATCAGCATCATTGTCAGAATGATCCACTTTGGCACCTTGTACCAAGATGTAGGAGATGAGGCCATCAAGGTTTGCAAAGGGGCCAATTCTGTTTTCTTCAACTTCACATGCACCATCATCACGGGGAGCAGAGGGGCCAGGATTGAAGTCTAATCCCCATGACTTCTTGTTTTCCTTTGCCGAAGCCTTAGCATACTGAAAATTGCGCTTGAAGAGATTGTCGTCACGACACCAGAGCAATGATGATGGGTCGGCTTCTTCAGGCTGTGGTCCATGGACCATGCAAGGATAGAAATCTTGTGCAATAGCTTCAGCTCTGTTCTTGGGTTGAAGACCTCGATAGAGAATATCGCCCCAAGGACTCTTGATTGCATTCTTCTCTGCATATTCCTTGGTTACGAACTTGTACTTGAACCATTCTTCAGCCCAATAGCATCGAATCCATTGGATTCGTGTCTTGCGCTGATGATATGTCTGTTCAGGATCTGTCTTGTAGAGCTCTGCTAGGTCATCAGGTAGATCTTTGGATGTTCCTTCTCGGTGCTGTCTGCCACCCTTCCTTGCTGATTTTTCTGCAGCGATGAACTTCAAACTGAATGTCTTCAATATGTTCAAAGGCTTCGGAGACTTTCGCTTGCTGGTCAAGCAGGAACTGGCTTCAGGAGAATTGATATGATGCTGTAAGTATTCTGCAAACGAATGCAGACTATGAGAACCAAGGGATTCTCCCACGGACATGTACCTATGACAGCATTAGAGATGCGAGGGAAGGGGAAGAGGTCATATGCATTCTCAGAAGATTTGGAAGATAAATCAGTTTGAAGACATTGACCTCGTGATGCGAAGACATTCACTTATATGAGGTGAGTTGGTTCCAGATTTGTACCAATCCGTGAATAAGTACAAGTGAGGAATCAAACTAGATAGGAAATCTAAGTGAATTGACTATCCATTATGAGATGCAGAC
Source organism: Triticum dicoccoides (assembly GCF_002162155.2). Lineage (NCBI taxonomy): Eukaryota > Viridiplantae > Streptophyta > Magnoliopsida > Poales > Poaceae > Triticum > Triticum dicoccoides. The sequence goes on along the minus strand of NC_041393.1, from coordinate 54,563,849 downwards.
AGAATAGATCTAACATTGAGTCGGTAGAAACCACTTTCGGTAAATAGGATGAATCTATGAAGATCAAAAAGGTGGTAAAAGTAGAGTTATAATTACCGCACGAAGAACTGCTAGATGGGATGAATAGGAGACCGAGCAGTTCAGCCTACCGTGCCCTAACTTGGCGACGGAGGACACCTACGGCGACGGCGGAGAGGACGATGTCCACGGCCGGCGTGAGGACGGCGTCGGAGAAGTCGCGGCAGCTAAGCGCTTCGTCGCCGGTGTCGTCGAGAGCTAGCGGTGGCGCTAGGGTTTTGACGAGGTGGAGAGGTGGAAGAAGGTTTTCTTGACCGCAGGGTACACGTATTTATAAGTAGGTGTGCGGCACTGCCCAATTACGCAGGTGCCCCTGTCTGTTCACATCCGTTGGACACGTGGAAAGCATGCAACATACTCAGAGTTGTCCCACGTTCCCACGCCCGCCAGGCATGTCGGAGAGTTGTTCCGGCTTCTCCGGATATCGACAATAAAGATGAATCATTTAAATAGGACTTGATGTTTGTCTCTGTGTCTTCTGCTGACTAGGACGCAGAGAAGACATTCGACAGTTTCAATAGAATGCATATGATTTGGACAGATAGAGTTTGAGATAGAAAGCATAGAGAGGTTAGGGTCCGATCACATTCACTTAGTTCAAAAGATTCAACTTGAAGACATAGCTATAAGTGAATGATGTAGAGGACAGAACACTAGTATATATATATATATATATATATATATATATATATATATATATATATATATATATATATATATATATATATATATATAT
>NC_041393.1:54541594-54562943 GCF_002162155.2 Triticum dicoccoides | reverse complement strand
TATGCAGTCAAATCATCATAGCGCAGAAAATCATAAAGATAAGTTGAAACTGAAGACAAACCAAATGCGAAGTCTTTGCAAAAGTAACGCCATGAGTGAAACACTTCAAACAGAGAAATTTGGTGGTGGTGTTACCCACCGTATAGGAAGTATTAGACCCAGACACGGCGCACAATTATCGTGGCGCTCCGAAGTCAAATTCCATGTTAATGTATTCACACTCAGAGTGTAAATCTTCATTGATTGAAGATATACATTACTTTGTGTGTTGCACATCTAAGTCATCAACATGCATAAGTGTTAGGATGTGTGCCTGATCACAGGACATTAGAGGATTCCAAGATATTTAGCTCACACCGTAACTTGCAAAACCTTTTCTCATCCAAGGGCTTTGTGAAGATATCTGCAAGTTGCTCTTCAGTGTTGACGTGAATGATATCGATATCTTTCTTCATGACATGATCTCTGAGAAAGTGATGACGAATTTCAATGTGCTTTGTCTTCGAGTGTTGGACTGGATTGTTGGCTATCTTGATGGCACTCTGGTTGTCGCAGAAGAGAGGTACTTGTTTCAGGTTGATGCCATAGTCCTTGAGAGTTTGCTTCATCCATAGAAGCTGAGCACAACAGGATCCAGCAGCAATGTATTCAGATTCAGCAGTTGAGAGAGATACACAATTCTGCTTCTTTGAAGACCAACAGACAAGTGATCGTCCCAGAAAGTGACATGTTCCTGATGTTGATTTGCGATCCACCTTGTCACCAGCATAATCAGCATCCGAGAATCCAACCAAATCAAATTTTGAGCCCTTGGGATACCATAATCCGAGTGTTGGGGTGTAAGCCAAATATCGAAGAATTCGCTTCACATCTAAGTGATGCGATTCCTTTGGTGCCGCTTGGAACTGAGCACACATGCAAACACGAAGCATAATATCTGGCCTAGATGCACATAGATAAAGTAAAGAACCAATCATGGAGCAGTATACCTTTTGATCAAACTCTTTACCATTGTCGTCGGGACCAAGGTGGTGTTTGGCTGGCATTGGTGTCGTATAACCTTTGCAGTCTTCCATTCCAAACTTCTTTAGAAAATCTTTGAGGTATTTTTCTTGAGATATGAAGATGCCATTGCTTTTGTGACGAATTTGAAGACCAAGGAAGAACTTCAGTTCTCCCATCATGGACATCTGATATGGCTCTTGCATCATGTATCCAAACTCATCACTATACTTCTGGTTGGTGCAGCCGAAGATAATGTCATCCACATATATTTGGCACACAAATAGTTCGCCATCACATGTCTTCGTGAAGAGTGTGGGATCGAGGGATCCTGGTTTGAAGCCTTTGCTCTTCAGGAAGTCTTTGATCGTATCATACCATGCGCGAGGAGCTTGTTTGAGGCCATACAGTGCTTTGTTTAGCTTGTACACCATATCAGGATGTTTTGGATCTTCAAAGCCAGGTGGTTGAGCGACATATACTTCTTCTTCAATCTTTCCATTGAGAAATGCACTCTTCACATCCATTTAATATAGCAAGATGTTGTGATGATTAGCATAGGCTAGCAGTATGCGAATAGCTTCAAGCCTAGCAACAAGAGCAAATGTATCATCGAAGTCAATTCCTTCAACTTGAGTATATCCTTGAGCCACAAGACATGCTTTGTTTCTGATGACTTGACCATGCTCATCTTGCTTGTTTCGATATATCCATTTTGTTCCAATAATGTTATGCTTGCGAGGGTCAGGTCGCTTGACAAGTTCCCAAACATTAGTCAGCTTGAACTGTTGAAGTTCTTCTTGCATGGCTTGAATCCATTCAGGTTCCATAAAAGCTTCAGCAACTTTCTTGGGTTCTGATATTGACACAAATGAAAAGTACCCACAAAAGTTTGCTAACTATGTTGCTCTTGAGCGAGTAAGCGGACCAAGCGCATTGATGTTGTCAATTATCTTCTCGATTTGTACTTCATTTGCAACACGAGGATGAACTGGACGAAAACCTTGCTCATGCTGATCATTGTCATCATTGGGAGGATTGTCTTCGGTCTGAGCATTGTCTTCAGGTTGGTTTGGTGCAGAAATGATAAGTTCCTCTTCAGGCTATGCTTCAGAGGGCATGATTTCACCAGTTCCCATCAGCTTGATAGATTCACTGGAAGGAGCTTCATCTAGTGTGCTTGGCAGGAGCTCTTGTTGTGAACCATTGGTTTCATCAAATCGCACATCCACTGTTTCAACTATTTTGTAGTGGAAGAGGTTGAAGACTCTGTAGGAGTGCGAATCCTTTCCATAGCCAAGCATGAAGCCTTCGTGAGCTTTGGCTTCAAATTTTGACTTGTGATGGGCATCCTTGATCCAGCGTCTAGCACCAAAGACTCTGAAGTAGCTGACATTTGGCTTCTTGCCAGTAAGGAGCTCATAGGATGTTTTGCCCAGAAGCTTGTGGATGTAAACACGGTTGATGATGTGACATGATGTATCAATAGCTTTAGGCCAGAACTTTCTTGGTGTCTTGTACTCGTCGAGCATTGTTCGAGCCATCTCAATGAGGGTTCTATTCTTGCGCTCAACAATGCCATTTTGCTGAGGTGTGTAAGGAGCAGAGAATTCATGAGTGATTCCCATTGTATCCAGATACACATCAAGGCCGGTGTTCTTGAATTCAGTGCCGTTATCACTTCTGATATGCTTGATCTTGACGCCATAATTGTTCATTGCTCGATTGGCGAATCGTCTGAAGACATCTTGTACTTCAGTCTTGTAGAGAATTATGTGCACCCATGTATATCTTGAGTAGTCATCAACAATGACGAAGCCATAGAGACACGCCGTTGTTGTGAGGGTGGAGTAGTGAGTAGGACCAAATAAGTCCATGTGCAACAGCTCAAAGGGTTGAGATGTCATCATGATTGTCTTCGAGGGGTGCTTGGCCCTCGTCATCTTCCCAGCTTCGCAAGCACCACACAAATGATCTTTCTTGAACTTGACACCTTCGATGCCTATGACATGCTTTTTCTTGACGAGAGTGTGTAAGTTCCTCATGCCAGCATGCCCCAGCCTTCGATGCCAAAGCCAGCATTCTGAAGCTTTTGCAAGAAGACATACAGCAAGCTGTGGACCTGCTGAGAAATCTACCATGTATAGATCACCTTTCCTATACCCTTCAAAGACTAGAGACTTGTCAGATTCCATTAGTACAAGGCAACAATATTTTCCAAATATCACAATCATGTTTAAGTCACAAAGCATTGAGACAGACATTAAGTTGAATCCAAGGGATTCAACAAGCATCACTTTATCCATGTGTTGATCCTTTGAGATTGCAACTCTACCTAGACCCAATACCTTGCCTTTACCAGTGTCAGCAAATGTGATTTGACTCTTGTCGGATGGACGTAAGGTTGAGTCCATGAGAAGACTTCGATCACCAATCATATGATTAGTGCATCCGCTGTCAATAATCCATTCCGAAGCTTTTGGTGACATGCCCTTAGCACCCCCTGCCACGAGGCATGGTGAAGATGAAGACGGTTCAGGTGGAAAGGTCATCTCTTTAAGAGACTCCTTGTAGTCATCAAGCCAAGGATCATGACGATTAAGATGACTTTCATAGACCTCAGAAAGCCGGTCCTAGATTAGCTTTGCGTGATTGAGGTGCATGACGTTCCTAAACTGATTTGGGGACAGGCAGGAGCAGATGACATCCTTCGCTGTGAGGTTTAGTAGAGTGTACTTGCGAATGTCATCAGCCTCCGCCATCTTGCATAGATCGGTAAGACCAATCTCGGTGACGGTCCATAGTTTGTTGTCCATAGCCACGAGTCGCTTCTTCATCATGGCTTTCCACCGAAGATACTCATGACCGTCAAAGGTGGGGCAAGATACATTCCTCAATCCTGCAGTCGACATAGCTGAAACTCCAGGTTATTAAACCGAATCACACACAACAAGGGAGTACCTTGCTCTGATACCAATTGAAAGTGCTAGTTATTGACTAGAGGGGGTTGAATAGGCGATTTTTATCTAAGTCTTCAAAATGTGGAAGTTTCGAAGACAAACAATAGAAATGACCTAATTGATATGCAGCGGAAGATAAACTACAACAAGCAAGCCATAGTCAAGTATGCAATAGCGTTAACGTACAAAGACTAATAGCAGCTAGGTAGTAGGATCAGGATGGAAGATAGTATGAAGCCAATCAACAATAGTAGTCAAGAAATGAAGTCAAACAGATAAGACAGAAAGGCAATGACTTCGCGAAGACAAACTCAAAGTAAAGGAGGGAAGAGATAGAACCAGTCACTTGTTGAAGACACGGGATTTGTTGGACCAGTTCCAGTGGGTGTGACAACTGTACGTCTGGTTAGGGAGGCTGAGATTCAAATCAGAAGACCCTGTCTTCACCTTATTCCCCTTGAGCTAAGGACACCCAATCACTCTGGTAAGTCTTCAAGGTAGACTTCCAAACCTTCACATACTTCGTTCACCCGGCAATCCACAATGACTCTTGGATGCTCAGAACACGACGCCTAACCGGCTGGAGGATACATAGTCCTCAAGTGTAATAAGTCTTCAGGTCACACAGACAGAAAGACTTCAGTGATGCCTAACACTCTTTGGCTCTGGGTGTTTGGGCTTTGTCCTCGCAAGGATTTCTCTCTCAACGGCTTCGAGGTGGGTTGCTCTCAAAATGACAAAAGCTGTAAACTAACTCTGAGCAGCCACCAATTTATGGTGTAGGGGGTGGGCTATTTATAGCCACAAGGCAACCCGACCTGATTTGTCCGAAATGACCCTGGGTCACTAAGAAACTGACATGTGTTCCAACGGTCAGATTTCAAACACACGCGGCAACTTTACTTGGGCTACAAGCAAAGCTGACTCATCCAGCTCTGGATAAGATTTGCTCTCATTGTCTTCGCTCAAAGACATAGGATTTGGGTTGAGCATCACTTCAGTCACTCTGACTTAGTTCACTTGGACCCCACTTAACAGTACGGTGGTTCCTATGACTCAACAAAGAAGAAAAGGAAACAACGAAACCACACAGTCTTCGCGCTCCGTAGTCTTCACGCAATGTCTTCTCATGTGAATATCTTCTCATACCACCATTGTCTTCAATGTCTTCATACATTTTTAGGGGTCATCTCCGGTAGGTAAACCGAATCAATGAGGGACACTACCTGCGTTATCCTGCAATTCTCACAAACGCATTAGTCCCTCAACCAACTTTGTCGTCAATACTCCAAAACCAACTTGGGGTGGCACTAGATGCACTTACACCCACATGCAAGGGAGCTCTTGAGTTTCATTGGCTTCAGGCCGGTCGCAAGTTTTCTTGCTTCGACATGCATAGACAGTTCCTGGATCCTCGTCATAAGTTCAGGAAAGACAAGAAGAACTTCATCAGAGGTAGAGTTGTAAAAAACTCTGCACCACCTGCGTTGACTGGCCAATAGACCCTGGATCAGTTAAACGCTCTCGAGCCAGATCCAGAGCATCCAGGGTACTTCAAGGGGTATAATTCTGAGCACGCCTGGACTCACAAAACATGCTTATGGGATCTGCCTTACTTCAAAGACCTCCTTTGCCCACACAACATCGACGTGATGCACACTGAGAAGAATATCACCGAGGCACTTTTTGGTACATTGTTCGGCATAGATGGGAAGTCAAAGGATAATACTAAGGCTAGAGTCGATCTGGAGGCGCTATGTGATAAGCCGTTACAAAACATGAAAGAACCGAAAGGAAAGCAGAACTGGATGAAGCGAAAGGCATGGTTCAATCTTGGAAGGCCAACTATGAGGGAAATTATCTTGTGGGTGAAAATGTAGTTGATGTTCCCCGATGGGTATGCAGCGAATCTAAAGAGGGGAGCGAGTCTTGATAAATTGAAGATATTTGGTCTCAAGAGTCATGATTGGCACATATGGATTGAGCGGGTAATGCCGGTGATGTTGCGTGGCTTCATCCCTGAGGATGAATGGCTAGTACTGGCAGAACTCAGCTATTTCTTCCGTGTTCTTTGTGCGAAAGAACTATCGCCTGGCGTGCTAGAAGAAATGGAAGAGTTGGCGCCAGAGTTGATCTGCAAGTTAGAGAAGATCTTTCCACCGGGCTTCTTTAATCCAATGCAGCATTTGATTATGCATCTCCCGACCGAGGCAAGATTGGGGGGGCCCGTGCAAAATCGTTGGTGCTACCCAACTGAGAGGATGCAGAAGACGCTTCGAGAAAAATGTAAAAATAAACGTAGAATTGAAGCGTCTATGGCTGAGGCATTCATCACTGAGGAGGCGGCAAACTTCGTGACAGCACACTACGAAACCTAAAATCGTCATTTGCATAATCCGAAGCCTCGGTACAATGCTGACGAGCCTAAAAAGGGTGGATCCAACCTCAGCCTATTCAAAGGGAATCTCGCACCAGCTAGTGTTTCAAATCCAGTATCTTTGGATAACAAAGAATGGCGTACCATTTCGTTGTATATCTTCAACAATCTGATAGAAGTGCGGCCGTACATCGAGTAAGTTCTCGGTACATTGTTTCACAACTTCTATTTCTGTTTGAACTGCTCTTATTCCTCGATATTTCATACAGTCGATACGTCGCCCTATTCTCATATGGAGCGGTGATCCAAAAGGATTCCGTCGAAGAGTATGAGCTTCTCGCAAAGCAAGGAGGCGGCTATCCCGGTTTCATCTCTTGGTTCAAACAAACGGTAAATTCTATTAGACAATTTCATTTCATTCGCTAATTTGTGCGTAATGCAACAATCCTTTCATATTAAACTTGTAGGCTAATTCAAAGTCTATGGACGCCGAATGAAGACAAGTCGCTAATGGTTTTGACTATAAGGTCCATTCATTTGACAAATACGACATCAACGGGTATCGTTTTCGTACCTATGGCAAAGAGCTATCTATGGCCGACCGAAAGTCTACAAATTGTTGTGTATCTGCTATCGACGAAGGAGGTACCGAGTATTATGGGAGAGTTGAAGAAATTTATGAACTTCTATTCTATGGTGAAAACCCACCGAATGTCGTAGTCTTCAAATGTTATTGGTTTCAGCCGAAGGAGACTAGAAGGACTCATGAACATATAGGGCTAGTTGAAATCAACCAAAGCACCCATTTAGATGTTCCTGATGTCTATATTACGGCTCAATAGGCGACCCAAGTATTCTATCTACCCTGGGCCTGCCAAACTAATCCAAATCTGAAAGGTTGGGATGTCGTTTATGAAGTGCCGCCACGTGCTAGACTATCTCCCCCAAAGGAAGAGGATTATGAAGACTATAACCCAGACACATATGAAGGAGAATTCTTCCAAGAGATACGTCTTTCCAAAAAGTGTTTCAAGAACTGGTATACTTCACCCCAAAACATTGAAGTAGACAGTGACAGTGAATCCCACATCACCCCAGAAGAGGAACAAGAAGAGCCGGAACAAGAAGAGGTTACAGCTGCGGACGACCTCTCAATGCTTGACCGATTACGTAAAGGTGGCCTTCCACATGTTGATGCCACTGAACCCTATGAGCCCGTCATTGATTATAGTGATGATGATGATTATGCATTTATTGATGATACTGATCGAGATTATTAGTACTGCCAGGTATTCAATTTTTTATGTTCTACTTGATGATGATACACTTAAGTGATATACATATTATTATTCATGTCGGTATTTTTTTTATGTTGTACTAATTTTGTTTACTCTTTGTCATGCAGGTGTTGAAAGATGGAAGGTGAGCCGACTGAGGCCAAGGACAAACGTGCCCAAATTGAAGGTGTGCCACACCATCAAGGTAGCTCCAGCTTATATCAGTTCGGGCAGAATTGGGTATGTGGTTTGTTTCATGATTAATGCAATTCATTCATCATGCTAGCTTGAGCCCTTTAATTACTAATTTACTTTGTTTCTCTCTTTCAGGCATGCTACAATAAGATGGATAAGGTGCCAGAGGGGTACGACCTGTATGCCATGGCCCACACTGCCTCTTACAAGCAAGTCAAGGGGAAGGCAAGGAAAGGGGAGGAGTTTAAGACGAGCCAGATTCCCTACAATCCAGAGCAGGTGATGATATCTAGTGGCGGGAGGTCCCGTGGCTCCATAGCCATTGATCCAGAGATTGCTCCTGAGAGCACGGTGAGTTTAATTTGAATGGGCGTTACTTGCTAGTCTTAACATTTGAGTGTCATCATGCTAACGAAACATTGGAAATGATCTTTGGTGCAGCGTAACTCCACACAAGCATCACACGATCCTTCTCCAGCTACTGGCATGAGCCAGCCCGCTCCCACACCTCCATGATCAAGGTAAGTTTCTCTAGTTTTTTTCTTAACAAATGCATAAAGACCTAGACTTAGCTTTATTTCATCCAATGTGCTTACCTTAATGACCTATAGTTAGCTTCTTTTCCTGCAAAATGACTTAATAAGCTTACTGACCTCCAAAACCAGCCATTTTACCCAAGTTAGCTCTAAAACAATCTATACTTAGCTTTGTTTCCTCCAAAATGACCTAAGTTAGTTATAATATGCTTAGTTAACTAGGTTTGCTCAATAATGACATGTACTTACCTTACTTATGTAAAAAAAGGCATAATTAGCTTAGTTAACTCATAAAGATCCATTTTACCTACGTTAGCTCTAAAATGATGCATTTTACCTAAGTTAGCTCATAAACTATCCATTTCACCTAAGTTACCTCACAAACGATGGTGTTCTTCTTCTTCTAGTCTTCTTCTTCTAGTCACCTTTTCCTAACTTTCTTATTTGCCATTTTGCAGATTTCATTCACTTCTCGGAAGCTAGCCTGCTATGATGGAGTGCTTGTTTTTTATTTCATTCTCTTCTAGTATTCTTCTAGCTTGCTACGATGGAACTTGCTATCTTGATGAAACTTTGCTTTGTAATATGTATGTGCAACTTCCTAATGGTTGCAACTTATGTGTATGTGCAACTTATGTGTATGTGCAACTTATTAAAAAATAAAGGATGAGGATCGAACATGCGACCAGGGCCTTCAAGACGCACGTCAATAGGCAACATACATAGAACATCAATGTTTGTTGTACCCTCTTTGTTCGTATAATGTTTTAATATTACCACATCCTATTTAATGTATAATATATAATATTATTTTTAGTATATTAGTGGGACCGGCTCGTTAGCATGTACTATTCGCCTTCACTTACTGGTGGGTTCCATGTGTGCTCTCTCTCTCTCTCTCTCTCTCTCCTCCCCTTCTGCGTTTAGACGCACGGACAAACATGAAGAACTCACGGGCGATGTTGCCATTGACCATATTTGGACACATTCACAAGTTACAGCACCAGTTTCATGTACTAGTAGCACTAGTCAATGTGTACGTGCAATGCAGGTTAATTTGGCAGTATATTAAGTGCATGCAGATATTAAGTAGGATATTATTTGCGTGTTATTATGTGATTAGCACTATTTTTGGCATGAAATTAACTGCACGCTAAACGTGTTGAGCGGTCGACATTGAAGCAGTCTAGGTCATTGGATGAGAAGGAATAATGTGGCTTGATGACGTTTTATATTTAATTTGATATGGCTCTAGAAGAACATTCAATCGATCATACCATAGATTTTCATTCAGTCTGACTTCGAGTTTACATTCATACAACGATCGATCTAAAATAAACTGAAATGATAAACATTTGGATTTTAAGCATGGCAATCCGAATGTTTTTCATGGCAAATTTAGATTATGTGGCGGCGGCGGGGGCGTCTTGCGGCGGGAAGCGGCTCCTCTGTCGTGCTCTGTGTGTCGTCGAGCCACGGACCGATGGCGATGGCAACGGCGACAGTGGCGTCTTGTGCCGTTGTTGGCGTACTTCTGGACGTTTGCCCTAGCTTCAAGGAAGGCCACAATGTTCTGGACTTCGGTCTCCAGGAGCGAGTCAACTGGCGGGAGGAGGCAAATGGAGTTGGTGCAAGGAAGCGGTCGATGGCGGCCATCCATGCCATTGAGGGGGGCACTGGCACTCGCACGGGGACAGGCGCTGGCAATGGCGTGGCAGAGACATTCATGTGCACGGGCACTAGCATGGGTGTGCACGTCAGTGCACATGCAGGCACATGCGCTAGGAGGTGCATGGACACCGCCATGGGCATGCGCATCAGTGCACGCGCATGCACATGCGCTGGCAGGTGCACGGGCGCATGAAAGTCGGTGGGGACCTCATGAAACCCCGTGGCATCAAGCTCGGTGACAATGTGCGGCTCCCGGCCTATCAATGCCACGGGGATGGGTACTGGCGCAGTCGGGGCGACGGAAGCCGGAATGGGAGCGGGGACAGCCGCGGCGTCTTCCTGCAAGGCCGGTTCAAGCTCGTCCCAAAGCGCCTTAATTATGTTATAGAGACTCCGGCTGGGTGTCTTCCTCAGGAAACTGGAAGACTAAGGGTAGACCATTGTGATGCAGCATGGCGTATGTTTAGGTCAGGATGGTTGGAGGTAGACAACAGGAGAATTGGAGAGGAAGAGAGAAGATTGTAGCGATACCGGGTAGTGCGGTGTTGATTTTAAACTGCGGTGCCGGTGGCATTAAAAGTGGGAGCAGTTGGGACGAAGGTGGGCGGCAGAGCCTGGTCAAAGGGATCGCCTGCCGGTGAACCTGTGCAGCGGTCTGCTCGCACGCCTCCTTGTCAGCCGACGCAGTGGTCTTCTCGCACGCCTCCCATCGACTCACACGCTTGCTCGGATGGCACCTGCCAATGAGAAGCGGGACTCGTGGCGGCACGTAAACGCCGACAGTTTCAATAGTGAAAGTGTTCGCCTTAACTTGATAGGTCTTTGTTCCAAAATACCTTGGCTCTTCATTTGTGCAACTTGTCATAAGCAGCTTGTCTCAAATTGAAGAAAATAATTACGAAGGAATATTTGTGCCATATCACGTGACCATGCTCAGTTTCATGAATTTGTGTTCACTTTTGGATTTTCTAAAATTTTAAATCCAGGATTTGACACAATATCATAACCTGCATCATGCAATAAATTTTCAAGTGATATATCTGTCCTGTTGTATTTCTTAAGAAAGGATTTGGTCAAACATTTTTCTTAGTTAGACTTCGGAGTAGTTATATATGAAGAGTAAAAGGATAATACCTCCGTACCAGTGCATTGCCTGATATATTAACTCAAGTACTAGGCACGAACCAACAGGCTCAATTATGTGCTCATCCTGGTGTAGTACTAGTAGTACTAGGCAATGCAGTTGACAGGTGACCTTGGGGAGAAGTGACCAAGGAAATTAAACCGTACTCGGCACGGTAGGTAACGTTGTCTAGTTACTAAAGCATCCCTCCATTGTTCATCGGTAGTCACTATGGACCGGGGACATGAGGGTAATTTCCTAGGGCTAGAATTCTGGCGGCCAGATATTTTCGACTCGAAACGTGGAGGCTCGACTGGATGGGGTTGCCTAATGTGCATACCACGCACGCCACTTGAAGGACACGATCCCGGGTTTTTTAGGATCAACACGAGCCGAGGTCTGACTGGTACGCCGTTGTTGTGTCCTACCATTCGAGAATACGAAATGAATCTTTTAAATTGCCGAACAAATCTATGTGTATTACAATGCCCGTATTTTCCTTGCAAATAGTAATCTCAACGTGGTAATTGATTTACGATGAGTTCTTGAATTAGAGTGAGTTTGTGATATAGTGATCTCAATGTGGATTTCACATTTCATGGTATCCCTAGTAAGTTTTTCATTGCAAATTCAAATTTAAAAGATGAACAATATGGCGGTGAGAAAACTTTGTATGTATCAAGCATATGACTACACACACACGCGCGTGCGCCCACACACACACACACACACACACACACACGAACACAACAACAATCCAATAAGTATAGTGCATCTATTTTTCCAAACCATGCATGTATGACACGAATTCAAAACTACTCCTTTTATTCCTAAATACTCCCTTTGTTCCTTTATATAAGGTGTATTTGTTTTTTGATAAAATTTCAGAATGTAAGGTGCATTTCTTATGATTCCTCATAATTCCCTTGTTAGCCCTCCAGAAAAAAGGGACAATATCTCTCTCCTGATTGTCTGTATCTCTGCTTGTAGCAAAAGAACGAAACTATCTCTCTGTTGATTGCATGTACCTGATACTTTCCTCGACTAACCGATTTACTTGCCACTAACAAATAAATTTGCCAAGGGTAATTTTGTCCTAGCATGTATATAATTATGTGCGTTGGTCACCGTGCCGAAAATAATACACCTTACATAAAGGAACAGAGGGAGTATTAGTCTTTTAGAGATTTCAACAAGTGACTACATACGGAGCAAAATGAGTGAATCTACACTCTAAAATATGTCTATATACATCCGTATGTGCCAGTCCATTTGAAATCTCTAAAAAGACTAATATTTAGGAACGAATGGAGTAAAATGTAAGACATGCATGGTCCTCATCAATACAATATTTAAAATGAATAGTAAACTGAAACATGAATATTAAGTCTAGTACTAGAGTACATGCAAATGTTGTGTTTAGGCGGAGCTATGTAGATTGTCGGGGGTTAACCCCTCGACCTTAGATAAAATTGTGAAGCTCTGTTTAGGATTGTTTAGATTATATTTGTCCCCACCCTCCCAAACACCGATTGGGTGTGCACCCCCGCTCCCCAGGAGAATATCATGTGCCCCCATACCTTAGATGCTATATGCTGATACGAGTTGCTTGGAGCTTGTAGATCTGAGATATAACAGCTCATAGGATGTCTTAATATTTTTTCAGGAAACCTTAATGAGTTTGAGAATTGCACACAATTTGTAAAAAAACTACTCAGATGCCCTTGGATCCCATATCCAACAACCTCGAAGCTCGTATCACCGTAGCATTTAAGATGAAGGAGGACATCATATTCTCCTGTATGTAAGAATATCATGTGCTACCACACCTTAGATGATTTTGTGATACAAGCTCTTCAGAGCCGTTGGATTCGTGACCCAACATCTCCTCGGTGGTTCAAATGATTTTTTGCACAAAAGCCCTCAAAGAGTTCGGCCACTACTTACAAGCACAAAGACTGATCACATGCCATTGGATCTTAGATCAAAGGACCTCAAAGCTCGTATCATCGTAGCATCCAAGCTACAAGAGCACCTTATGTTTTCTCGCAATAGAGAATATGAGATGCTCCCGCACCATAGATTCTATGGTGATACAAGTTCAAGGAGATCTAACGGCCCATAGTGGTATGAATGATTTTGCAATATACGGCTGAGAGAGTTTGGAGTTGCGCAGAAAGTACAAGTACTACACATGTGCAATATGATCACTGATCATACGACCTAGATGCTCGTATCACCCTAGCGGCTAATTAAGCTATGGGGAGCACCTAATATGAGAAAAGGGGAGCCATTGGATCCAAGATGCAGCGACACACACGAGGCCTGAATGTTTTATTTGCAAAAAAAACTTTGGAGAGTTTAGAAATTGTGCATAATTACAAAGACTACTCCCAAGACATTGGAACTCACTTCCAACAATGCAAAAACTTGTATCACCATAGCATCTAAGCTGCGGGGTGGATGTGATATTCTATGCCACTGTCATTTGTTCGTAAACTTGGAAAATAAGTGTAATTCGTGCCGCTACTTTTCTAACCGCGCAAAGTGTTTGTTCAATAAAACCATCCTACACTGAAATATCGGAACAACACATGGGGGTCCGACTTGTCATTAATCAAATTTGGACCTAAAACTAACAAATCTGAAAGACGAGATTCGAATTGGCAACCTAGACTACAAGGCGTAAGTCGATAGCCTGAAACAACAAAGGTTGTTGGCTTTGTCCCATAACTTGATTTTATGCAGTATTAGTTGAGTAGAGTAGAGGGAGTGCCTCGTCAACACATGCATGACCATTGACTCACTTACTGGTGGGTCCCAGGTCTGCGATCTCTCTCTCCTCTCCATTGTCTAAACTTTGCACGGGCACACACGAAGAGCGAGTCTAGCTTGCTGTGGTGTTATTATAACTAAAAAAGCTTGGAAAATAGAAGAATTGCCTAGAACAAGAGACATTGTGGCTGGTCGAGCCGGAGCTAACCACACCTATCCACCGTGCCACGTTAGCATGATGAAGCTGTGGCTAGTGGGGTGTTTTCAACCGATTGGCTGGGTCCCGAGGTCGAACCATAGGTACTACGTCTAATATAGTATATTTTTACACACACATTTTTCCTCCATGCCGGGACGTGGCACACCCTACTGCGCTGTTTCAGGGTCCTTGCGGGTGGTGCACGCATATATTCTTCCTTGCCGAGATGTGGGACAACCTACCGCATATTTTTTTGGTCCTCCTCGGTCGTAGTGCTAAAGCAAGTAAATGAGTCATCAAATCACGAAAGACCACCTTTCTCGCTGAGTACATCAGTGAAGCATGGTGGCTAGCTAGCTGGGCTAGTGCGGCCGATTAGCTAGGCCGCCGCCACATTTGCTTTTTCACCCCCTTTTTTATCTCCTTGTCAGCAGGTAAATTTAAATATCCACCGTGGCGTTGCTCTGGTGTTTGGGTGCGGCAGGATTTTTAATTTTTTGATTGACGGGAGCAGGTGCAACAAGATTTTTAATTTTTTGATTGACCGGACCAGGCGCGGTAGCAATTAGTCATGATGACTCCGCCTGTAAAACCCACTGCTCCCTAATGTGAGAAGTCATCGACTGGTGTTTTCCCATGGTGAAAACCAAAAGATTCTCCGCTCCTCAGTTGGCTCCCTCCGCCTTCCCGTAGATTGCATTGCCTTTTAGCCGTTTCGCCCCCTTTGCTTCCTCTCCCCATTGCTTCTACCTGGTGCCATGGCGGCGTAGCAGATCATGGAGTCTGAGGTGAGGCGCGTGAACCAGTAGCTCCAGGCCAAGGATGCGGAGCTCAGGGCCAAGGACGTGGAGCTCAGTGAGCTCAAGGACGAGAGGAGTGCCATGCTCCTCCATTATGTGCGGGAGTTCACGGAGCTTCAAAAGCGGCAGGCGTCCACCACAAATATGCTCGAGGCGTCAGTGGCGTTGCTCCAGAAATCGGGAGATATGATAGGCCGTCAGGGGAGCCGGCTGGAGCGCGAGCGGGCCGATTGTGACGAGGTCCAGGATCGCCTCAGCCACTTGGTGGACCAAGTTGCCATGCACGTGTTATGGCTGCGCAATGCCTACCGTCGTGCCAGCGCGACCATGCCGGCCAGCGGGCTAAACCCGTTTAACCACCCTGTCGACTTCAACAAGCCGCGGCTTCCTAACAAGGATCTCCTTCTTCACCTATATCTTCGAGGAGCTGAGCCATCTCCGCGCAATTGTGGGGGCGGAGCTGGACAAGGAGGGGTTGTAGGCTGCCATCACTGTTGCCGGGCGAATCCTCTCAGGGCTCCGTCACTGGAATCCATTCGTGCCATTAGACGTTGTGTTTGATGAGCTGGCTCCCGTCGACCGGAAGAGGGCTCTGTGGGCGGTTGCACCCTGCATCACTAACATCGTGCACCTCGAGAAGTAGAGGGACTTCGGTGGTGTTTAGGCGCCCTCTGCATTGGCATGTCCATGTCTCAGCGCAACATGACCGTTGGATCAAACTCATACGGTGTAGATCAGTCACTGTAGCACAGAGCGTGTTGTGTGTTTGGTTGCATTCTCATCTCAATATAGTTGTTCCCTCTTCGTGTATTTGTGTTAACCTACTAGTGTGGACTCATGCACCCTTTATGCACTCTGCCAAACACCCAAAAGTGGGTCGAGAAGGGAACTTTTGCTCCCATCCCGTGCACCCTTCATACACCCTGCCTAACACCGATTTGTGCTTCATATGGTTCATGTTTCATGGAGTACTATAGCACCATATTCTACGTGTGATGTAGACCTAGTTCTGTTAAAATTGATCTCACTATTCATTCTCAACCGAACAGTCGAAAAAGCAGTACTATGTTACTATATTACTGTTCATATAGTTGACATGCGCATAACATCATTAGTTATCGTCATATCTTACTACACTAGCAACAAGATTATGTAGTACTGACGTATGAACCACTGCACATGCCTAGTAGTAGGAGCACTGTGTATGTTCAAGTGGCTGTCGTGTTTCACACTCCTCCGTCGTAAGAGTGGAAATGCTTGATGTAATCATTTTTTTCTTCAGAAAAATAGTGGACATGCTCTACGGTGCGGATCCTCCTCCAGCCATGCACTAAATTACTCACTTTCGCCGACGTGTGGGACAGCCAACATCGGGGTCCACCAGACATGCAATAAATTACTCTGTAGTAGAGTGCCCAACTGCACGGTAGACTACCCCGATTGAAGCGCCGCTATAATGCCAAATGAGCCGTCAAATCACAAAACCCCCTCCATTCCAGCTGTAAGTTGGACGGACGAAGCAACCATCATTTCACTCTTCTCTCTCAGCTTCCTCTCTTAAAGAAACCCCCACTCGCTTCGCTTCTCCATCATCTCATTCCTCATTTCACTCTTCTCTCTCAACTTCCTCTCTTAGCTTCCTCTCTTCGATGGATGCTGAAGCACCAGCCGACGTGATGTCTATGGCTCTGGCCAAAACGGTCGAGGCTCATGGTACGAAGAATTGCAAGCACCCCGCTGAGACTACTGTCAGTGTCAAAACCGGTGGATCTCGGGTAGGAGGTCCCGATCTGCGCGTCTTAGGCTGATGGTAATAGGATGCAAGGGACACAATGTTTACCCAGGTTCAAGCCCTCTCGATGGAGGTAAAACCCTACTTCCTGCTTGATTAATATTGAAGATATGAGTAGTACAAGAGTAGATCTACCACAAGATTGTAGAGGCTAAACTCTAAGAGCTAGCCTATGATGGTATGATTGTAATTGTGATCGGCCTTCTAAGGACCATCCTCTCCGGTTTATATAGACACCGGAGAGGGCTAGGGTTTACACGGAGTCAGTTACAAGGAAGGAAATACAATATCCGGATAGCCAAGCTTGTCTTCCACGCAAAGGAGAGTCCCATCCGGACACGAGCCGGAGCCTTGAGTCTTGTATCTTCATGCTTCAATAGTCCGGACGATGTATATAGTCCGGCTGTCCGGATACCCCCTAATCCAGTACTCCCTCAGTATCCCCTGAACCAGGCTTCAATGGCGATGAGTCCGGCGCGCAGTCTTGTCTTCGGCATTGCAAGGCGGGTTCCTCCTTCCGAATACTCCAAGGCTATTATCGAACACGTAGGCCGTGTCCGGATCTGCTACGACGAATAGTGTCCGGTTCTCCAAGATGATCTTCACACACCATTGTAGGGAACATAGCATAAATCCGTTCTGTTGGCAATCCTTGTACGTCGTGCCCTTGCATCGTGGCCTGGTCCAACACGAACCGGCGTTTCCTGCCCCACCCCGACTCGTGTTGCGAGGTGGTTTTATTGGCATGTCCTGCCAAAGCAGAGATCGTGTTCCTCTTACTACGGGATCTTTCATCAATATGGGCGTGTGTGACCCCACGGCGACCGTTGGTATGACTCCGTGTATTTTAGATAAGTCTCAAGAGGTCACGCTGAGGACTCTTGATATTCATCCCCTTTATAAAGGGGTCAAGGCCTACGCCTCTTTTCCACCTCTCTTGCTCCTTCTCGCATGTCACGTCCAATATGTGATACTATCCTAAAGAGACTCGAATGTCCCACCAAGGATAGAACCGCATATTGAAACACTTTTGCAAGGTGGATATCATTACATCAACATTACATAATAGATGGGGATATATACAAGAGGCATACAAAGCCACACGAATACAACATCATCTTACATAAGAGCACCATCCGACTATGGATGAAACATAAACAGAAACTCAAATGACATCCACCCTGCTAGCCCAGGCTGCCGGCCTGGAACCTATCCCCTGATCGAAGAAGAGGCAGAAGAAGAACTCCAAGACAAGCAAACATTGCTCTCGCGTCATGATCATCGCATAACCTGTACCTGCAACTGTTGTTGTAGTAATCTGTGAGCCACGAGGACTCAGCAATCCCATTACCATGGGTATCAAGACTAGCAAAGCTTAAAGGGAAAGGAAGGGGTAAAGTGGTGAGGTTGCAGCAGCGACTAAGCATATATGGTGGCTAACATACGCAAATAAGAGCGAGAAGAGAGCAAGCGGAATGGTCGTGAAGCTAGCAATGATCAAGAAGTGATCCTGAACTCCTACTTACGTCAAGCATAACCCAAAACCGTGTTCACTTCCCGGACTCCGCCGAAAAGAGACCATCACGGCTACACACGCGGTTGATGCGTTTTAAACTTGGATCTGGTGTCAAGTTATCTACAACCGGACATTAACAAATTCCCATCTGCCGCATAACCACGGGCACAGCTTTCGAAAGTTTAATACCCTGCAGGGGTGTCCCAACTTAGCCCATGATAAGCTTTCACGGTCAACGAAGGATATTCCTTCCCCCAGGAAGACCCAATCAGACTCGGAATCCTGGTTACAAGACATTTCGACAATGGTAAAACAAGACCAGCAAAGCCGCCCGCTGTGCCGACAAATCCCGATAGGACCTGCACATATCTCGTTCTCAGGGAACACCGGATGAGCTAGATGTCGGGTTGGCATAGACCCTGATTGCCCAGGGGGCGCCGGACATCGCTCGGTTTGGACCAGCACTCGGGGGGGGGGTAAATAAAAATGACCCTCAGGCTCCGGAAACCCAAGGGAAAAAGGCTAGGTGAGGCAAGTGGTAAAACCAAGGTTGGGCCTTGCTGGAGGAGTTTTATTCAAAGCGAACTGTCAAGGGGGTCCCATAAATCACCCAACCGCGTAAGGAACACAAAATCCGGGAACATAACACCGGTATGACGGAAACTAGGGCGGCAAGAGTGGAACAAAACACTAGGCATAAGGCCGAGTCTTCCACCCTTTACCAAGTATATAGATGCATTAAATTAAGATAAGAGATATTGTGATATCCCAACATAATCCTGTCCACCATGGGGCAATCTTCAACTTCACCTGCAACTAGCAACGCTATAAGAGGGCTGAGCAAAGCGGTAACATAGCCAAGCAATGGTTTGCTAGGAAGGGTGAAAAAGGTTAGAGGCCGACAAGGCAATATGGGAGGCTTGAAGAGCAAGTGATAGGTAGCACAGCAAAGCGATAGAACGAAGCAACTAGCATAGCAATGATAGTAGTGAGATCCAGGGTAGCGGTCATCTTGCCTGAAATCCTGCAAGGAAGAAGAACGAGTCCATGAAGAAGATGAATCCACGAAGACGAACCAAGCGTAGACGAACGAATCCTCACGATCGCAACGAAACGGGAACTATCGAGAGAAGCACACAACATGGTAAACACACTACACATGAACAAGGCATGATGCTCAACCAATTATGATGCATGACAAGGCTACATGAAGCTACTCATGGCAAGAGACGATGCATATAAGAACAACACATCAAAGCAAGTTTAAATGAGGCCGGAAACAACATATAACAAATCCGGTAAGTCCTCATATGCAAATTTCAAAATTGGTCCAGATCTAAATAAATCTTATGTTCAAGTTGTTAACCAGCAAGTTAAGATGCACCAAGATGATCTACATGAGATTCTAGTCAAGTTACATATAAAGTTCATTTGATTTGGAGCTACGGTCTAGAAGATATGAGCAAAACAAGTTAAACATGGCATTGATGCAAAATCCATACAAACATCAAGCAAACACCTCAAAACATGGATGCAATATGATAATATAAAACTACATGCAAAATCAAGCAAGTTTCATATAGAGCACACTCAAAACGGAGCAACGGTTCAACACATACACGCTATACAAGTTTAAAGGACAACATCAACGGTCCAAAACAGCAACTAGGCAACTAGAAAGCATCAAAACAACATGCTACAGCACCCTAACATAAAAACAAAAGGCATGGACATGATCTACAGGTAATGAATTACAAAACATGAACACTGAGCTATCTCCAGAAATCACTAGAACATGCTCAAAAAGACATGGCAAGATTGCAAATAATAACAGTTTGACATAGCAGAAATAACATCAGGTTGCAATGTTTAGAGCTATCAAACAACATGTTACGGGAACTTATCATGGCAAAAAAGGCATGGCATGAACCTACTAATTGTATAGAACAAAAGTCCTTTACTGACCATGAGCCAAAGAGGATCAGAAGATATGATGGCACCCATGTAAAAATAGCAAGTTCCGTTAACAGATTCAACAAACAGGGCATGGCAGGAACAACGATAAGTAGGCATGTTCATGAGCTTGTACCACTCACCACAGAGCATTACATGGCATGACAAGGCAACCAACAGAAAGATGACATGTTTATGAAGCTAAGCATGGCAATAGCAAGTTCATAGGGTGCATGGATCACTAGCAAGGCACATGCCAAAACTGAACTTAATGTTAACAGGCTGACAGCAACATTATTTAGCAACTTCAGAGCAAGATTACAACAAGCTACAGTAGTCTATAAATTCAACCAGGGGCATGGATGGATAGAGCATGACATATGTAACAAAACATCCTTAGTGAACATCTCCAGATTATGCGTAGAATGACTTGTAGTAGCAGGTTTACATAGCATCACCAAATAACAGATTCAGCCTAGCAAATCAGTAACATCAAGTACCCTACTTAACAAGCTTGATGCACTCAGTACAAGACTCAGAAAAATACATGGATTGCACCTCTGAAAGATGGCATGATGTAGTTCAAAACACATGTAGAGCTCATGCTCATAGGATGCACACATCAAATGCAACAAGAATGACAAATCACCAAATTATAACAGTTTCAGCAGATTAACATCATATAGCACTCTTGCAACGATGATTCAGGCATAAAGATGAACTCAAAAAAGCATGACACAATGGAATTAAATGTAGAGCATCTCATGACGAACATTTTTATATATTGTGCGCATGAAATAGAGCTACGGATGCAGAGTTATGATGCGATGAACAGGGCAACATTATGCAAAAATATAACAGGACTTCTGGAAAAAAACGGGGTCAACCTCCGTTTGACCGGATCTGGATCTGGGCAGGGTTCCCGAGGCTCGTCGGAGACCTCGTCGGATTTGACGGGGAAGACGCCGGAGCTGTTGGGAAGACGCCGGAGGTGGCCACCGGCGAGGGCAGCGCCGGATCCGAGGCGCGAGGTCGCCGACGAGGTCCTGGGAGGCTGGGGCGGCGACGACGTGTCTCCGGGCGGCGGGGAGGAGCACGGGCGCCGGAGGGCGGCGCCGGCCAGGGACGGTGGGGCGGAGGAGCTCCGTCCGGACGGGCGCGGAGGGGCGCGGG
>NC_041393.1:54534292-54541077 GCF_002162155.2 Triticum dicoccoides | reverse complement strand
GGGCCCCGGATGGGCTCCGTGGGCTGGCGGCGATGTAGGCGTGGGGGCGCCACGTGGCGGCTCTGGAGTGGTTGGGGCGCGGCCGCGGACGTGTCCGGCTGCGGCGGGGAGGATTAGGCTAGGGTTCATCCGTGAATTCGGGGGAGGGGACTAATTTATAGGTAGAGGGAGCTAGGAGACTCCAAATGGAGCACGGTTTTCGCCCACACGATCGTGATAGAACGACCGAGAGCATGGAGGGGGTTAGGATGGGTTTTGGGCAAGTTTGGAGGGGTGTTAGGCTGCAAGACAAAAGGGGCTTTTACGGTTACCCGGTTAACTGTAGGAGTATCAAACGACCTCCGAATGGCACGAAACTTGACAGGGGGTCTACCAGTGCTATACCAAGGCCGCTTGGCAAACCTCGGGCCATTCCGAGAAAGTTTAACACCCTCTCACAACGAGAGACAAAAGGGGGACGCCGGAGGACATAGGGGTGCCGGATTGGAAAACGGACAACGGGGAAAATGCTCGAATGCAAGAAACGAACACGTATGCAAAATGAAATGCACATGATGACATGGCAAAATGCAACACGCAAGCAAATGAGATGGCAACAACGGAGAATAAATGGCAGACACCTGGCACATCGGATCCGGGGCGTTACAACACTTCTCCACTAACAAGAGATCTCGGCCCGAGATCTTAGGACCGAGAAGGAAGGGAAAAGGGATGAGGTGAAACAAGAACTCAAGAGAAAAGATGAACAAATTCGAGAGCACTCGGTTAGAAAAGATGAATGACGAATATGACGAGATTCGAATGCTCATGGAAGCAAGATAGACTCTGAAATCACTCCGGTTAGAACAAGATAGAAAACGAATAAGACCGAAAGGATTTAGGCGGCACTCCGACTGAACATGGAATGAATAGAACACGAGCTTGAGAGGATGGAATGATAATTGATGAAGACATGACACAAAACCTCTGGAAAGAATTGAAAGAGTTGAATGAAAAGAACGGAGAAGAAAATGACAACTTGTGCCACGAATGAAATTGAAAGCATCTTTAGAAGGAAGGTTGAAACAGAGTTGTTGAGAGAATCAACAACGCAAAGAATAAGCTTGTCGTGGACTTATGGATAACATCTAAAAATTATGAGGTGATCGCCGACCACAAGCGGAAAAGATTAAATAGCTGAGATGAACGAAGAAATACAAAACTCCACTTCAAAAGAATATGGAGAATTAATTGCACTTTGAGATGCAAGAAGGAAGATACTAGAACTCCTTCAACAAGAATCTTGATGAACACTTGAAGAATGAATTAAATCATGACGGGCCACTGTGAAGAACTCCGGTAACAAAAGGATGACGAGATAAAATGAAGGATGAAAGAATAAGATGAGCCTTGCGGTGATTTAGATGGAGGATCCGATAAAATGACCGAGGAAATTTGATCTCCGGAAAAGAAAAGGTGAAAAGACTTGGAACTAGAATTTATTCATCAAGAACAAACTCAAAAGGAAGGGATTACTCACTTGGATGAAATAAGAATAAGATATATTGTATGCTTATCCTTCATCAAATTAAATTGATGACAAGATGGATTTTCTTCATGAACCACCGGTAGGATTGAAAAGATCGAATGAATAAAAATGATGATCAAGGAAAAAGAATCTTCATAAACCACCGTTAGAAATGAAAATGAACGAAGAAAAGAGAAAGAATCGCCGGGAAGAATTATAAGAACCAATAAGCAGGAGGGGATTTAGATGCAAAAGGACAAAGAGATCACGAGCTGATAAAGGAATACTTGAACGAAGCACGGGAATAATTGGATAACGGTAACTGAAATGTGAGGATGAAGAATTTTTCTGGGATGATGACCTCCGGTGAAAAGAAACGGGAAAACAACTCCTGACATACTCCGGATGGATGAAAAGAATATCTGACAAATGGAATAATACTAGAGGATAACATGAAGCTAGAACCACGAATCTTCGAGAGAATAGACAATATTTAGAGGAAAAAACTCTTCTTAGGTCTTCAAAAGACGACGGGAAAACACCACCAAAATTACTGAGGTACTCCGGTAGAATGAAAAAGAGGAAGGGTTGAACCAAAGATGAAAAGAATTTGAAATTGATCTTGGAAAAGCATCTGACTGATGAAATTCATACTTACGTCACACTTAATAGGAATTTGAGAATATCTCCGGGAGAATTAGAAGAGTCAGGTAAGATCCTGGGAAAAGACCTGTGGGTTAGGGCCCACTGAAGAGATAACACCGTTGGAAAGGATTGTTGAACAGGTAGATGATGCACCGGAATGATTGAAATATTTGAATGAGGTGATAACCTCGAATTAATTGGAACACAGACAAATCTCCTGAGATGTCTTGAACTCCGGAATGATTGAATGGCGAGAGGCAAACGACCAAGGAGAACACTTGATCCAAGGAAAAGAATACGATCAACCCGAAAAAAACTTGAATTGAGTCCACCAGAAAAGATATGAAGAATGTCAAACAAAAGAGAATTCACCAGTTGAAACAATTAACGAACGACTGAAGAGGCTCCGCATGAATGAAATAGCTTCTCGAATAGATTCTCAGACTCTGGGAAGAAAAGGGGTGGGAGGGCGAGAAAACAAAATCAACTTGGAAGGGGGAACCGACGAATAACTTGAAGAGAAAACACCGGTTGAAATCATTGAGGAAAGAAGGCAAAGACTTCGCACGAGTAGGATGGATACTCGATTACAGACTCCGGCTTCGAGAAGAAAAGGGTGGGCGGGTGGGAAAATAAAACAACTGAGGATTGAACTTGGCAACGATGAAGAGGCTCGAGTTAACTTGACGAGAAATGCACCGGATGAAAAGAGATGAGAACCAACGATCGAAAAACCAACTACGTGAACCTAAAGAAAATTTTGAAGGGGAAGAGAAGTAATTCAAAACACCTACATCAAGATTCCTCACCAGAGCGACGAAGAGGCTGAGGAGTAAAAAGAATTCCTACTCTCCGATATAACTAGACTTCGAAAACAGTTTTCTTCTAGACTCGACAACGGCCAAACTACATGATCAATCAAGGGGGCTCCTAGGGTTGGTCGAGGCTCTGATACCAACTTGTCACGCCCAATATGCGATACTATCATAAAGAGACTCGAAGGTCCCACCAAGGATAGAACCGCATATTGGAACGCTTTTGCAAGGTGGATATCATTACATCAACATTACATAATAGATGGGGATACATACAAGAGGCGTACAAAGCCACACGAATACAACATCACCTTACATAAGAGCACCATCCAACTACGGATGAAACATAAACAGAAACTCAAACGACATCCACCCTGCTAGCCCGGGCTGCCGACCTGGAACATATCCCCTGATCGAAGAAGAGGTAGAAGAAGAACTCCAAGACAAGCAAAGATCGCTCTCGCGTCATGATCATCGCATAACCTGTACCTGCAACTTTTGTTGTAGTAATCTCTGAGCCACGAGGAATCAGCAATCCCATTACCATGGGTATCAAGACTAGCAAAGCTTAAAGGGAAAGGAAGGGGTAAAGTGGTGAGGTTGCAGCAGCGACTAAGCATATATCGTGGCTAACATAGGCAAATAAGAGCGAGAAGAGAGCAAGCTGAACGGTCGTAAAGCAAGCAATGATCAGGAAGTGATCCTGAACTCCTACCTACATCAAACATAACCCAAAACCGTGTTCACTTCCCGGAATCCGCCGAAAAGAGACCATCACGGCAACACACGCGGTTGATGTGTTTTAAATTCGGATCTGGTGTCAAGTTATCTACAACCGTATATTAACAAATTCTCATCTGCCGCATAACCGAGGGCACAGCTTTCGAAAGTTTAATACCCTGCAGGGGTGTCCCAACTTAGCCCATGATAAGCTCTCACGGTCAACGAAGGATATTCCTTCTCCCAGGAAGACCCGATCAGACTCGGAATCCCGGTTACAAGACATTTTGACAATGGTAAAACAAGACCAGCAAAGCCGCCCGCTGTGCCGACAAATCCTGATAGGAGCTGCACATATCTCGTTCTCAGGGCACATCGGATGAGCCAGACATCGGGTTGGCATAGACCCTTATTGCCCAGGGGGCGCCGGACATCGCTCGGTTTGGACCAACACTCGGAGGAGAACTGGCCCGGGAGGGGTAAATAAAGATGACCCTCGAGCTCCGGAAACCCAAGGGAAAAAAGGCTAGGTGAGGCAAATGGTAAAACCAAGGTTGGGCCTTGCTGGAGGAGTTTTATTCAAAGCGAACTGTCAAGGGGGTCCCATAAATCACCCAACCGCGTAAGGAACGCAAAATCCGGGAACATAACACCGGTATGACAGAAACTAGGGCGGTAAGAGTGGAACAAAACACCAGGCATAAGGCCGAGTCTTCCACCCTTTACCAAGTATATAGATGCATTAAATTAAGATAAGAGATATTGTGATATCCCAACATAATCCTGTCCACCATGGGGAAATCTTCAACTTCACCTGCAACTAGCAACGCTATAAGAGGGCTGAGCAAAGCGGTAACATAGCCAAGCAATGGTTTGATAGGAAGGGTGAAAAAGGTTAGAGGCCGACAAGGCAATATGGGAGGCTTAAAGAGCAAGTGATAGGTAGCGCAGCAAAGCGATAGAACGAAGCAACTAGCATAGCAATGATAGTAGTGAGGTCCATGGCAGCGGTCATCTTGCCTGAAATCCCACAAGGAAGAAGAATGAGTCCATGAAAAAGATGAAGCCACGAAGACGAACCAAGCGTAGACGAACGAATCCTCACGATCGCAGCAAAACGGGAACTATCGAGAGAAGCACACAACATGGTAAACACACCACACATGAAAAAGGCATGATTCTCAACCAAGTATGATGCATGACAAGGCTACATGAAGCTACTCATGGCAAGAGATGATGCATACAAGAACAACACATCAAAGCAAGTTTAAATGAGGCCGGAAACAACATATAACAAATCCGGTAAGTCCTCATATGCAAATTTCGAAATTGGTCCAGATCTAAATAAACCTTATGTTCAAGTTGTTAACCAGCAAGTTAAGATGCACCAAGATGATCTACATGAGATTCTAGTCAAGTTACATATAAAGTTCATTTGATTTGGAGCTATGGTCTAGAAGATATGAGCAAAACAAGTTAAACATGGCATTGATGCAAAATGCATACAAACATCAAGCAAACACCTCAAAACATGGATGAAACATGATAATATGAAACTACATGCAAAATCAAGCAAGTTTCATATAGAGCACACTCAAAACGGAGCAACGGTTCAACACATACACGCTATACAAGTTTAAAGGACAAGCTGTCCAAAACAGCAACTAGGCAACTAGCAAGCATGAAAACAACATGCTACAAAACCCTAACATAAAAACAAAAGGCATGAACATGATCTACAGGTAATGAATTACAAAACATGAACACTGAGCTATCTCCAGAAATCACTAGAACATGCTCAAAAAGACATGGCAAGATTGCAAATAATAACAGTTTCAGACTTAGCAAAAATAACATCAGGTTGCAATGTTTAGAGCTATCAAACAACATGTTACCGGAACTTATCATGTCAAACAAAGGCATGGCATGAACCTACTAATTGCATAGAACAAAAGTCCTTTACTGACCATGAGCCAAAAAGGATTAGAAGATATGATGGCACCCATGTAAACATAGGAAGTTTCGTTAACAGATTCAGCAAACAGGGCATGGCAGGAACAACGATAAGTAGGCATGTTGGTGAGCTTGTACCACTCACCACAGAGCATTACATGGCATTACAAGGCAACCAATAGCAAGATGACATGTTTATGAAGCTAAGCATGTCAATAGCAAGTTCATAGGGTGCATGGATCACTACCAAGGCACATGGCAAAACTTTACTTAATGTAACAGGCTGACAGCAACATTATTTAGCAACTTGAGAGCAAGATTCCAACAAGCTACAGTAGGCTATAAATTCAACCAGTAGCATGGATGAATAGAGCATGACATGTAAAACAAAACATCCTTAGTGAACATCTCCAGATTATGCATACAATGACTTGTAGCAACAGGTTTACATAGCATCACCAGATAACAAATTCAGCCTAGCAAAACAGTAACAGCAAGTACCCTACTTAACAAGCTTGATTCAATCAGTACAAGACTCAAAAAATACATGGATTGCACCCCTGTAAATATGGCATGATGTAGTTCAAAACACATGTACAGCTCATGCTCATAGGATGCACACATCAAATGCAACAAAAATGACAAATCACCAAATTATAACAGTTTCAGCAGATTAACATCATATAGCACTCTTGAAACAATAATTCAGGCATCAAGATGAACTCAAACAAGCATAACACAATGGGTTGAAATGTAGAGCATCTCATGTCAAACATTTTGATATATCGTGCGCATGAAACGAAGCTACGGATACAGAGTTATCATGCGATGAACAGGGCAACATTATGCAAAAATATAACAGGACTTGGGGGAAAAAACGGGGTCAACCTCCGTTTGACCGGATCTCGATCTGGGCACCGTTCCCGAGGATCGCCGGAGACCTCGCCGGATTTGACGGGGAAGACGCCGGAGGTGGCCACCGGCGAGGGCAGCGCCGGATCGGAGGCGTGGAGGTCGCCGGCGAGGTCCTGGGAGGCCAGGGCGGCGACGGCGTGTCTCTAGCGGCGGGGCGGAGCACGGGCGCCGGAGGGCGGCGCCGGCCGGGAACGGCGTGGCGGAAGAGCTCCGGCCGGACGGGCGCGGGT
>NC_041393.1:54462909-54534017 GCF_002162155.2 Triticum dicoccoides | reverse complement strand
GGGCCAGGCGGGGCGGCGGGATCTGGGCCCACGCGGGCCTCGGATGGGCTCCGCGGGCCGGCGGCGATATGGGCGCGGGGGCGCCACGTGGAGGCTCCAGAATGGCTGGGGCACGGCGGCGGACGTGTCTGGCTGCGGACGGACGTGTCCGGTGGCGGCGGGGAGGATTAGGCTAGGGTTCATCCGCGGATTCGGGGGAGGGGACTAATTTATAGGTATAGGGAGCTAGGAGACTCCAAATGGAGCACGGTTTTCGCCCACACGATCGTGATCGAACGACCGAGAGCATGAAGTGGGTTAGGATGGGTTTTGGGCCAGTTTGGAGGGGTGTTGGGCTGTTGGGGAACGTTACATAAAATAAAAAAAGTTCTGTGTCACCAAGATCAATCTATGAGTTCATCTAGCAACGTGAGAGAGGAGTGCATCTACACACCCTTGTAGATCACGTGCGGAAGCGTTCAAGAGAACAGGGTTGAGGGACTCGTTCTCGTCGTGATCCAAATCACCGGAGATCCTAGCGCCGAACGAATGGCACCTCTGCGTTCAACACACATACGGTCAGCATGACGTTTCCTCCTTGATCCAGCAAGGGGGAAGGAGAGGTTGATGAAGATCCAGCAGCACGACGGCATGGAGGTGGATGCAGCAGGGTTCCGGCAGGGCTTCGCCAAGCGACTACGGGAGGAGGAGGTGTAGCAGGGGAGAGGGAGGCGCCAAGACTTCAGGGTGCGGCTTCCCTCCCTCCCCCCCTTTATATAGGCCCCCTGGGGGGCGCCGGCCCTGGAGATGGGATCTCCCAAGGGGGCGGTTGCCAGGGGGTGGAGTGCCCCCCAAGGCAAGTGGAGGCGCCCCCCACCCTAGGGTTTCCAACCCTAGGCGCAGGAGGGGTCCAAGGGGGGCGCACCAGCCCACTAGGGGCTGGATCCCCTCCCACTTCAGCCCACGGGGCCCTCCGGGATAGGTGGCCCCACCCGGTGGACCCCCGGGACCATTCCGGTGGTCCCGGTACAATACCGGTGACCCCCGAAACTCTCCCGATGGCCGAAACTGTACTTCCTATATATAATTCTTTACCTCTGGACCATTCCAGAACTCCTCGTGACGTCCGGGATCTCATCCGGGACTCCGAACAACTTTCGGTTTGCTGCATACTCATATTCATACAACCCTAGCATCACCGAACCTTAAGTGTGTAGACCCTATGGGTTCGGGAGACATGCAGACATGACCGAGACGGCTCTCCGGTCAATAACCAACAGTGGGATCTGGATACCCATGTTGGCTCCCACATACTCCTCGATCATCTCATCAGATGAAGCACGATGTCGAGGATTTAAGCAACCCCGTATACAATTCCCTTTGTCAATCGGTATGTTACTTGCCCGAGATTCGATCGTCGGTATCCCAATACCTCATTCAATCTCGTTACCGGCAAGTCACTTTACTCGTACCGTAATGCATGATCCCGTGACCAGACACTTGGTCACTTTGAGCTCATTATGATGATGCATTACCGAGTGGGCCCAGAGATACCTCTCCGTCATACGGAGTGACAAATCCCAGTCTCGATCCGTGTCAACCCAACAGACACTTTCGGAGATACCTGTAGTGCACCTTTATAGTCACCCAGTTATGTTGTGACGTTTGGTACACCCAAAGCACTCCTACGGTATCCGGGAGTTACACGATCTCATGGTCTAAGGAAAAGATACTTGACATTGGAAAAGCTCTAGCAAACGAACTACACGATCTTTGTGCTATGCTTATGATTGGGTCTTGTCCATCACATCATTCTCCTAATGATGTGATCCCTTTATCAATGACATCCAATGTCCATAGTCAGGAAACCATGATTATCTGTTGATCAACGAGCTAGTCAACTAGAGGCTCACTAGGGACATGTTGTGGTCTAAGTATTCACACGTGTATTATGATTTCTGGATAATACAATTATAGCATGAATAAAAGACAATTATCATGAACAAGGAAATATAATAATAATCCTTTTATTATTGCATCTAGGGCATATTTCCAACAGTCTCCCACTTGCACTAGAGTCAATAATCTAGTTACATTGTGATGAATCGAACACCCATAGAGTTCTGTTGTTGATCATGTTTTGCTCGCGGAAGAGGTTTAGTCAACGGATCTGCGACATTCAGATCTGTATGTACTTTGCAAATATCTATGTCTCCATCTTGAACATTTTCACGGATGGAGTTGAAACGACGCTTGATGTGCCTGGTCTTCTTGTGAAACTTGGGCTCCTTGGCAGGGGAAATAGCTCCAGTGTTGTCACAGAAGAGAGTGATTGGCCCCGACGCATTGGGTATGACTCCTAGGTCGGTGATGAACTCCTTCATCCATATTGCTTCATGTGCTGCCTCCGAGGCTGCCATGTACTCCGCTTCACATGTAGATCCTGCCACGACGCTCTGCTTGCAACTGCACCAGCTTACTGCTCCACGATTCAACATATACACGTATCCGGTTTGTGACTTAGAGTCATCCAGATCTGTGTCGAAGCTAGCGTCAACGTAACCCTTTACGACGAGCTCTTCGTCACCTTCGTAAACGAGAAACATGCCCTTTGTCCTTTTCAGGTACTTCAGGATATTCTTGACCGCTGTCCAGTGTTCCTTGCCGGGATTACTTTGGTACCTTCCTACCAAACTTACGGCAAGGTTTACATCAGGTCTGGTACACAGCATGGCATACATAATAGATCCTATGGCCGAGGCATAGGGGATGACACTCATCTCTTCTTTATCTTTTGCTGTGGTCGGGCATTGAGTCGAGCTCAATCTCACACCTTGCAATACAGGCAAGAACCCTTTCTTGGACTGATCCATTTTGAACTTCTTCAAAATCTTATCAAAGTATGTGCTTTGTGAAAGACCTATGAGGCGTCTTGATCTATCCCTATAGATCTTGATGCCTAATATGTAAGCAGCTTCTCCAAGGTCCTTCATTGAAAAACAATTATTCAAGTAGGCCTTGATGCTGTCCAAAAGTTCTATATCATTTCCCATCAAAAGTATGTCATCTACATATAATATGAGAAATACAGAGCTCCCACTCACTTTCTTGTAAACGCAGGCTTCTCCATAAGTCTGCATAAACCCAAACGCTTTGATCATCTCATCAAAGCGAATGTTCCAACTCCGAGATGCTTGCACCAGCCCATAAATGGATCGCTGGAGCTTGCATACCTTGTTAGCATTCCTAGGATCGACAAAACCCTCCGGCTGCATCATATACAGTTCTTCCTTAAGATATCCATTAAGGAATGCCGTTTTGACGTCCATCTGCCATATCTCATAATCATAGTATGCGGCAATTGCTAACATGATTCGGACGGACTTCAGCTTCGCTACGGGAGATAAAGTCTCATCGTAGTCAACCCCTTGAACTTGCCGATAACCCTTAGCGACAAGTCGAGCTTTATAGATGGTAATATTACCATCCGCGTCCGTCTTCTTCTTAAAGATCCATTTGTTTTCTATCGCTCGCCGATCATCGGGCAAGCCTGTCAAAGTCCATACTTTGTTTACATACATGGATTCTATCTCGGATTGCATGGCTTCAAGCCATTTGTTGGAATCTGGGCCCGCCATCACTTCTTCATAGTTCGAAGGTTCACCGTTGTCTAACAACATGATTTCCAGGACAGGGTTTCCATACCACTCTAGTGTGGAACGTGCCCTTGTGGACCTACGAATTTCAGTAGCAACTTGATCCGAAGTACCTTGATCATCATCATTAATTTCCTCTCTAGTCGGTGTAGGCACCACAGGAACATTTTCCTGAGCTGCACTACTTTCCGGTTCAAGAGGTAGTACTTCATCGAGTTCTACTTTGCTCCCACTTACTCCTTTCGAGAGAAACTCTTTTTCCAGAAAGGATCTGTTCTTGGCAACAAAGATCTTGCCTTCGGATCTAAGGTAGAAGGTATACCCAATGGTTTCCTTAGGGTATCCTATGAAGACACATTTTTCTGACTTGGGTTCGAGCTTTTCAGGTTGAAGTTTCTTGACATAAGCATCACATCCCCAAACTTTTAGAAACAACAGCTTAGGTTTCTTTCCAAACCATAATTCATACGGTGTCATCTCAACGGATTTAGACGGAGCCCTATTTAAAGTGAATATAGCTGTCTCTAGAGCGTATCCCCAAAATGATAGCCGTAAATCGGTAAGAGACATCATAAATCGTACCATATCCAATAGAGTGCGATTACGACATTAGGACACACCATTACGCTCAGGTGTTCCAGGCGGCGTGAGTTGTGAAACGATTCCACATTTTCTTAAGTGGGTACCAAATTCGTGACTTAAATATTCTCCTCCACGATCTGATCGTAAGAACTTTATTTTTTGATCATGTTGATTCTCTACTTCATTCTGAAATTCCTTGAACTTTTCAAAGGTCTCAGACTTGTGTTTCATCAAGTAGACATACCCATATCTACTTAAGTCATCAGTGAGAGTGAGAACATAATGGTATCCTCCGCGAGCCTCAACGCTCATTGGACCACTCAGTATGTATGATTTCGAATAAGTTGGTTGCTCGCTTCATTGTTCCGGAGAAAGGAGTCTTGGTCATTTTGCCCATGAGGCATGGTTCGCATGTGTCAAATGATTCATAATCGAGAGACTCTAAAAGTCCATCAGCATGGAGCTTCTTCATGCGCTTGACACCAATGTGACCAAGACGACAGTGCCACAAGAATGTGGGACTATCGTTATCAACTTTACATCTTTTGGTATTCACACTATGAATATGTCTAACATTACATTCGAGATTCATTAAGAATAAACCATTGACCATCGGGGCATGACAATAAAACATATCTCTCATATAAATAGAACAACCATTATTCTCGGATTTAAATGAGTAGCCATCTCGCATTAAACGAGATCCAGATACAATGTTCTTGCTCAAACTTGGCACTAAATAAAAATTATTAAGGTTTAAAACTAATCCAGTAGGTAAATGTAGAGGTAGCGTGCCGACGGCGATCACATCGATCTTGGAACCATTCCCGACGTGCATCGTCACCTCGTCCTTCGCTAGTCTCCGCTTATTCCGTAGCTCCTGCTGTGAGTTACAAATGTGAGCAACGGCACCGGTATCAAATACCCAGGAGTTACTACGAGTACTGGTAAGGTACACATCAATTACATGTATATCAAATATATCTTTAGTGTTGTCGGCCTTCCTGTCCGCTAAGTATTTGGGGCAGTTCCGCTTCCAGTGACCCTTCCCTTTGAAATAAAAGCACTCAGCCTCAGCCTTGGGTCCATTCTTTGACTTCTTCTCGGCAACTGGCTTACCGGGTGCGGCAACATCTTTGCTATCCTTCTTGAAGTTCTTCTTACCCTTGCCCTTCTTGAACTTGGTGGTTTTATTGACCATCAACACTTGATGTTCTTTCTTGATTTCTACCTCTGCTGACTTCAGCATTGAAAATACTTCAGGAATAGTTTTCACCATCCCCTGCATATTGTAGTTCATCACAAAGCTCTTGTAGCTCGGTGGGAGCGACTGAAGGATTCTGTCAATGACCGCCTCGTCCGGGAGGTTAATGTCCAGCTGGGATAGGCGGTTGTGCAACCCGGACATTTTGAGTATGTGCTCACTGACAGAACTATTTTCCTCCATCTTACAACTATAGAACTTGTCGGAGACCTCATATCTCTCGACCCGGGAATGAGCTTGGAAAACCATTTTCAGCTCCTTGAACATCTCATATGCTCCGTGTTGCTCAAAACGCTTTTGGAGCCGCAGTTCTAAGCTGTAAAGCATGCCGCACTAAACGAGGGAGTAATCATCAGCACGTGACTGCCAAGCGTTCATAACGTCTTGGTTCTCTGGGATGGGTGCTTCACCTAGCGGTCCTTCTAGGACATATGCTTTCTTGGCAGCTATGAGGATGATCCTCAGGTTCCGAACCCAGTCCGTATAGTTGCTGCCATCATCTTTGAGCTTGGTTTTCTCTAGGAACGCGTTGAAGTTCATGTTGCATGAGCGTTGGCCATTTGATCTACAAGACATATTTTGCAAAGATTTTAGACTAATTTCATGATAATTAAGTTCATCTAATCAAATTATTTAATGAACTCCCGCTCAGATTTGACATCCCTCTAGTCATTGAAGTGTTACATGATCCGAGTCGACTAGGCTGTGTCCGATCATCACGTGAGACGGACTAGTCATCATCGGTGAACATCTCCATGTTGATCGTATCTTCCATACGACTCATGTTCGATCTTTCGGTCTCTGTGTTCCGAGGCCATGTCTGTACATGCTAGGCTTGTCAAGTTAACCCTAAGTGTTTTTGCATGTGTAAAACTGTCTCACCCGTTGTATGTGAACGTAAGAATCTATCACACCAGATCATCACGTGGTGCTTCGAAATGACGAACTTTAGCAACGGCGCACAGTTAGGGGGAACACTTTCTTGAAATTATTACAAGGGATCATCTTATTTACTACCGTCATTCTAAGTAAACAAGATGCATAAACATAATAAACATCACATGCAATTATATAGTAGTGACATGATATGGCCAATATCTTATAGCTCCTTTGATCTCCATCTTCGGGGCTCCATGATCATCTTCGTCACCGGCATGACACCATGATCTCCATCATCATGATCTCCATCATCGTGTCTCCATGAAGTTGCTCACCAACTATTACTTCTATTACTATGGCTAACGGTTTAGCAATAAAGTAAAGTAATTACATGGCATTAAATCATTGACACGCAGGTCATACAATAATTAAGACAACTCCTATGGCTCCTGCCGATTGTCATACTCATCGACATGCAAGTCATGATTCCTATTACAAGAACATGATCTCTTACATCACAATATATCATTCATCATTCATCACAACTTTTGGCCATATCACATCACAAAGCAATTGCTGCAAAAGCAAGTTAGACGTCCTCTAATTGTTGTTGCATCTTTTACGTGGCTGCAATAGGGTTCTAGCAAGAACGTTTTCTTACCTACGAATAACCACAACATGATTTGTCAACTTCTATATACCCTTCATAAGGACCCTTTTCATCGAATCCGCTCCAACTAAAGTGGGAGAGACAGACACCCGCTAGCCACCTTATGCAACTAGTGCATGTCAGTCGGTGGAACCTATCTCACGTAAGCGTACGTGTAAGGTCGGTCCGGGCCGCTTCATCCCACAATACCGCTGAAGCAAGATAAGACTAGTAGTGGCAAGAAAGTTGACAACATCTACACCCACAACAGATTTGTATTCTACTCGTGCAATAGAGACCTACGCATAGACCTAGCTCTGATACCACTGTTGGGGAACGTTGCATAAAATCTAAAAAATTCTACGTTCACCAAGATCAATCTATGAGTTCATCTAGCAAAAAGAGAGAGGAGTGCATCTACATACCCTTGTAGATCGCGTGCGGAAGCGTTCAAGAGAACGAGGTTGAGGGAGTCGTTCTTGTTGTGATCCAAATCACCAGAAGATTATGTTCCTGCTTTTCCATGGCTCTAAAGCGAATATCCTGTTTATTGACCACATTGCGAGATGAAGCCTCTTTTAGAAGTTTGTGGATGCGCGGGGTGGCGCCTGGGCCTTGTCCTGGGTCTTGGCGGCCTCACCCTTGGTTAACTGTAGGCAAAGTAGCACTGTTCGAGGTGTGCTTTGTATGGTTGAACCTGTATAAGTACTCATACTACTTTCAGCTATGGTTGTGAAGTGCCCCTGCTGGTTTCAGTTAAGGTTGTTAAGTACTCCTGCTGCTTTTACAGTCTGTCGTGTTTCTTCAGTCGTGTCTTCCTCCAGCCGCCAAAACCAAACCAGCGCTGGCAGGGCCGCCTGCTTCCACCTCCCACGGCTGGTTGCACCTTAGAGCATGCATCGCCGCCCACTGTCTCCTAAATCTTTAACGCCGACGTCCGAGTCCTCGTCGTCGCCCTCCGCGCGCTTTGGTGCACTCGCCGCGGCACCGCCCTCTCACATTGTCAACATGGTCAACAAACAATAGGAATCGGCGGAAGTACGTGGAGAGGATGACAGTAGGGGCCCACCATGTCAGCATATGTGATACGTCTCCGTCGTATCTATAACTTTTGATTGTTCCATGCCAATATTATTCAACTTTCATATACTTTTGGCAACTTTTTATATTATTTTTGGGACTAACATATTGATCCAGTGCCCAGTGCCAGTTCCTGTTTGTTGCATGTTTTATGTTTCGTAGAAACCCCATATCAAACGGAGTCCAAACGGGATAAAAACGAACGGAGAATATTTTTGGAATATTTGTGACATCTGGAAAGAAGAATCAACGCGAGACGGTGCCCGAGGGGACCACGAGGCAGGGGGCGCGCCCCTGGCCCACGTGGGTACCCCGTAAGGTGGTTACTGCTCTTCTTTGGCCGCAAGAAAGTTAATTTTCGGAGAAAAATCTGGGCGATGGTTTCAATCCAATCGGAGTTACGGATCTCCGGATATATAAGAAACAGTGAAAAGGCATAACAGGAGAACGCAGAAAGAGAGAGAGACAGAGAGACAGATCCAATCTCAGAGGGGATCTCGCCCCTCCCATGCCATGGAGACCAAGGACCAGAGGGGAAACCCATCTCCCATCTAGGGAGAAGGTCAAGGAATAATAAGAAGAAGGGGGGCTCTCTTCCCCTCGCTTCCGGTGGCACCGAAATGCCGTCGGGGGCCATCATCATCACCGCGATCTACACCAACACCTCCATCATCTTCACCAACATCTCCATCACCTTCCCCCATCTATATTCAGCGGTCCACTCTCCCGCAACCCGTTGTACCCTCCACTTGAACATGGTGCTTTATGCTTCATACTATTATCCAATGATGTGTTGCCATCCTATGATCTCTTTGTAGATTTTCGTTGTCCTATCGGTGATTGGTGAATTGCTATGATTGGTTTAATTTGCTTATGGTTATGTTGCTGTCCTATTGTGCCCTCCGTGTCGTGCAAGCGTGAGGGATTCCCGTTGAAGGGTGTTGCAATACGTTCATGATTCGATTATAGTGGGTTGCTTGAGGGACGGAAGCATAAACCCGAGTAAGGGGGTTGTGGCGTATGAGATAAAGGGGACTTGATGCTTTAATGCTATGGTTGAGTTTTACCTTAGTGATCTTTAGTAGTTGTGTATGCTTGCTAGAGTTCCAATCATAAGTGCATATGATCCAAGAAGAGAAAGTATGTTAGCTTATGCCTCTCCCACATAAAACTTGCTTTCGGTCTAGTAAAGTAGTCAATTGCTTAGGGACAATTCCACAACTCCTACCACCACTTTTCCATACTCACTATATTAACTTTATTGCTTCTTTATCTAAACATCCCCTAGTTTATATTTACTTGCTCTTTATATTCTTGCAAACCTATCCAACAACACCTACACAGTTCTTCTAGCTTCATACTTATTTTAGGTGAAGCGAACCTCAAGCGTGCGTAGAGTTGTATCGGTGGTCGATAGAACTTGAGGGAATATTTGTTCTACCTTTAGCTCCTTGTTGGGTTCGACACTCTTACTTATCGAAAGAGGCTACAATTGATCCCCTATACTTGGGGTTTATCAATATGGAAAAAGAAAATCCTTCCTCCTAGTGGTTTCCTGACATCTGGGACCCACGACATTGTGAGCTTATATAGTCAATAGACAAGAGAACATCGCAAGATCGGCTGACACCTGGGACGTAGCTGCTCGAGTAGTATTTTTTTATTATTATTGAGATGGAGCAGGGTTTCAACTGGGCCATGGCCCATCTAGCCCAGGCTTATATTTTATGTTTACCATATGACCAGCCCAGCTATTTTTTCTTTGTGAAAATTTGCTCAGTTTGTTTTTTCTGAAGAATACCCAATTCAGGCCTACTTATTTTTCTACGCCCTGATGGGCTGCAACTCTTTCAAGACGCCTGCAAATCTTGAAAGTAATATGAAATGGGTTGT
Organism: Triticum dicoccoides; assembly: GCF_002162155.2. Taxonomy (NCBI): domain Eukaryota; kingdom Viridiplantae; phylum Streptophyta; class Magnoliopsida; order Poales; family Poaceae; genus Triticum; species Triticum dicoccoides. The sequence continues at coordinate 54,524,035 of NC_041393.1, read as the reverse complement.
AAATATAAAAACAGATGAAAAATTGGCAATTACTTTATAATTTCTGAAATTTTTCACATTTTCGGATTCCTATTTCAATGGGCTTTAACCTAATTTAAATATATCTTCAAAGTACTTTAAATATGGCTCGACATTTCGGTACTAAAAATAGTTTGGAACCCACAGAAATATGTGAAATTTCATTTAAATTTTTAACCCTGGCCAACAAAAAAGGGATTGCAATAAATTGCATAAGAAGTTGCAATGAGCTATATATAAATTATTAAAAAAGTAGGCAATGGTCTGACTTGTGGGCCTATTAAGTTGATGCGTATGCAAGATTTTTTTTAGTTATTATATATGTCAACAAACGATTCTAGCAGACAACTGTTGGATGCCAATCCAACGGCCGTCGTGTTTCTTCAATCTCTGATCTTCTTGCTCCAGCCGCCAAATCCAGCACCCGCGGAACCCTCCTGCCTCTCGTGGCCGGCTGTGCTGCCGTGCAGGCCTCACCACCCCTACTACTCCCTCCACTGGCCAGGGCATCCCTCTACTCACGCACACCCCTTGTTATTCTGCGGCGTTGGTAGCCTCACACCGCAGCCAACCCAGTGAACCCTCCTACTCCTCTCCGCACGGGCTTCCACTGCCGCGTCTTCCCCGGCTCCACGTCGTCCCCTTCCTAGGCCTCACCATGGTCCACCGCCCTGATGCTCTCGATGTGGCGTGGTCAAGGTGGTCAAGGAACGACTTCCATTGGAATAGTACTGTACGTGAAGAGGCTGACAGTTGGGTCCATGGCCGCAGCAAGGAACTGCCTCCTTATTACACGCAAAATAATGATTCCTCCACCTAACAACATGGACCCACCGGACGGGCCACCATATTTTATGAAAAAAATGTTTCCCACCTGACTGCTGGGACCCACCAGCTACATCTTCGCATGCAACAAAGTGTGTCCAAATTACGAGAAAAAAAACGATTCGCCCCCTGACTGTTGGGACCCACCAGGTACATCTTCGCACGCAAGGAAGTGCCTGACAGTCGGGACCCACCTGGTCGAAGCGTACATAGTGTTGTCATTCTGGTCACGAACGTGTACGTACATACTGGTCGATGTAGAGGCATGCATGTGTCGTAGTAGAGGCGCGCCTGTGTCGTAGTAGAGGCGCGCACGTAGGATGTACACGTACGTATAACGGCCAGGGTGCAAGAAAGAAAATACGGCCACGTACGTACATACGGGCGGGGTCTCGAACACCTACTCGCGCATACGTACGGCCAGGGCTCGTGTACATGGCTGGATCGGAATGGAGGAAATATGTCATCGTCGTGTTCATGGGGAGCCAACCGGCTGGGTCGAAACGGAATGTGTCGTCGTGTTCATCGGGAGGGCTTGGACGGAACAGCCAATGGAAAGGAGGTCGGCATACCGCAGAACGGAAGAAACGACCTTGAATTCGACCGCCCAATACCTGGTATCACTTCTATGACGATTTTTGTCATGATGATACCAAGTTTTGTCACAATTATCATCATAGAAGTGTCATAAGCATGACCGGAAAAAAAAATCGTTTGGCCCAAAATGGCACGGATGTGTCTTTTTTTTGTTGTGCTTGTGTTCGGTATTTATTTTACCGGCCTGTTTGAAAACCCAACAATTCATATTGGTGTGGTTTGCAGGCACATCGGGCGTACCATGAATCTAACAGGGCCTCTCGAGGATTTTGTCCAAGCTGGATGGCCTGTCCTTGTTTCCTTTGAAAGGTTTCTTCCACTGACCGGACTTAGGACAGCTGAATCCGGCCTTGACTGCTGTATCGTCTGCGTCATTGTTGTTGTTGTTCCTACGTTTGTTTTTATTGCGGCGGGGTTTTCCATTGCAATCCCGCACCTCAGAAGTGCCGGGGTCACCAGAGTTGTTGCTTCTATGAGCCAACCAGCTGTCTTCGCCCGCATAGAAGCAGGCCATAAGTGTCGTTAAAGCTGCCATGCTTTTTGGCTTTTCCTGCCCAATGTGTCGGGCGAGCCATTCATTGCGGATGTTGTGTTTAAAGATCGCTAAGGCTTCAGTGTCTGGACAGTCTACGATCTCGAAAGTCTACGATCTGGTTCTTTTTAGTTAAGAACCGATTCCAAAGTTTGCGGGCTGATTCGCCTGGCTGCTGAATAATGTGACTCAAGTCGTCAGCATCCGGTGGCCGGACATAAGTGCCCTGAAAGTTGGCTCGAAAAGCGTCTTCCAAATCTTCCCAGGTTCCAATGGAGTTTTCTGGGAGGCTGTTTAGCCAGTGTCGTGCTGGTTCCTTTAGCTTTAGAGGAATAAATTTATTGGCGTGGAGATCATCTCCTCGAGCCATGTGAATATAGAGAAGAAAATCTTCGATCCAGACGTCCGGATCCGTCATTCCATCATATTGTTCGATGTTTACAGGTTTAACCCTTCCAGAAATTGATGTTCCATGACCTCATCGGTGAAACATAGGGGGGTGCGTTCCCTCTATATCGCGCAATGTCGCGGCGGAGATCGGCTGACATCTGAGTTCGGTTCTGATTCTGAACAAAATAATGGTCGTCACGCCGGGCTTCATAGCTGTTGTCTCGTGCCGGGGCACGGCCCCTTGATCCATAGATTGATCTGGTCTGCCTAGCTTTATTGGCTAGGTCATGTTGTAAGTCATAAGTGTATTCCGCGGCTGCCGTCTCCCTGCCTCTTCGACGAGGGGGTGCAGGTTGGTGTTCAGCTAGATATGTCGTTTTATCCCGCCCACGTGGTGGTCGGTCTGGTTGTTTTGCCTGATTATACTTCAATGGTATTAGCTCAAGGGCTTCATCGTTGAATTGTGGCAGCAGTTTGCACTTAGGGTAACTTTTAACAGGTCGCTCGTGGCCGTATTCCTCAGCGGCCAGGACCTTAGTCCACCTTTCATTCAGTGTGTCTTTCTTGGCTTTGAGCTGTTGCTTCTTCTTCTTCAGGCTCTGGGCTGTAGCAATGAGTTGTCACTTGAAGCGTTCTTGGTCGAGGGGTTCCTCTGGGACAATGAACTCTTCGTCACCGAGGCTAACCTTCTCTTCAGATTCTGGCATATAGTTGTTGTCCTCCGCATCTTCGTGATCAACGTGTTCGGGACTATGTTCACCCTCTTCCCTCTCGTCTTGTTCGGACATGGGCTCGACGGGGTATTCGGGATCTTCGGCGGTGTCCGGAGTCTCGTTATCTCCGATGCCGTTGTTGCTATCCTTCGCCCAACGCGACCATGTGCGGCGCGGCTGACATTGGCGCTTTGGTGGTTTATCGACGGGTTTGTCCTCATCTGGGCTCGGATTATCCTCGTCGTTATTTTTCTTTGGAGTGTCCACCATGTACACATCGTAGGTTGAGGTGGTCGTCCAACGCCTTGTGACGGGTGGGAATTGGCTTGGTTCAATGTCGGCATCGTCATCTATGTCGTCGATGTCTTTTGACGCATAGTCCAACATGTCGGTTAAGTCCTCGACATTGGGTATTAAGTGGGTGGTGGGTGGGGCATAAAATTCCCATCTCTCAGCCCCCAGCCCAAGCTGGGTATAGTTCGGAGGTAAGGCCTCCGTGACGGCGAGAGAGTGCATCAATCCCAATGCTTCGTCTAAGAGCGGAAGTGGGACCAGAAACTATGGATCTGCTAGGCTGAGTTCGACATGGGATGCCTGATCGGACCCGCTGAGTGCAGACCTCGGCAGTTCGGGATGGTTGCCTAGAGCCAAGTCTAAGATTGCATTTGGATCATCGGTCGGGAGTTCCACAAAGGAAAGTAGTCCGGCAGGGCTCATGCTCTCGTCTTTGATAAGACCTTCCCCAGATCTGAAGAGTGGCGGCCGAGGCCGCAAACCCGTCGAAGACTAGGTCTCCTCGGATGTCAGCAACGTAGCTCAGATTTCCAAACCTGATCTGGTGGCCGGGGGCATAACTAGCGACCTGCTGGAGGCGGCCGATCGATTTGGCATGAAACACGAAACCACCGAACACAAAAACCTGCACAGGAAGAAAATATTCCTTGGACGCAACATCATTATTGATGAAGAGGTGAGTCATTGATCCTTCTGTCGACGATACAACGAAGCTCTCAATGAAAGCACCAATGTCGGTGTCAAAACTGGCAGATCTCGGGTAGGAGGGCCCAAGCTATACGTCTGAGGATCAATGGTGACTATGGAGAAAGGACACAGTGTTTACCCATGTTCGGGCCCTCTTAATGGAGGTAAAACACTACTCCTGCTTGATTATATTCGAGGGTATAGGGGTTACAAGAGTTAATCTACCTCAAGATCGATTCGGCTAACCCTAGATTAGCTAGCCTAGCAATGTTGTGATCCTGCCTCCGATCTACCCTCTGGTTTATATATACACCGGAGGTGCTTAGGATTGTACAAACTCGGTTTTATAGAAAGGAATAACATATCCGGACACCTATACTTGCCATCCACGCACACAGGAGTCCTCACCGGACACGAAAGGTAATCTTCTGCCTTGTACCTTGACAGCCCATCAGTCCAGCCCGCATCAATAGACAGGACGCCCAAGGAACCCCTAGTCCAGGACTCCCACAATGGGCCCTATGGTAAAGCCAGCTTGTAGAAAGAGGTGGAGTCAGCAGCACATCTAGGAACTAGTTATTTATTGCCATGTAACGTAAGCTTTGTGTTCTTTTGCGCCATTCCATGTAGAATTCATAAAATGAAGCCACTTTTCCATTTGTTTCTTTTTCGCTAGGACTACATTTTTGAAAAGGTGCTCCTATTCGCTTTTTTGCAAACTGGTTTTTGGATATGGTGCTACTACCCATTTGCTTTTCAGGAGCAGGGGGGAACAACGACTAAGCTTGCCAACACGTCGAGGCCAGCGTACAACATCGGACATGCCCACCGCAACATCCAGCGTCATCTAGGGGGGCCGTCTGGCAGCACGTGCATGATTCATTGGTGATGCACATTATTTTCCTAAGTAGGTGATGCTCAATGTGCATGTTCCTAGCTTCTACTTAGGAACATCCAACATCGGACAAGCCTACGAAGGAATTACTCACTCCCGACGGTGAACATCATGAAATTGGTGATGGAGGATGGTTGATGATGACGAAGACGGAAGATCCCCCTCTCCGGAGCCCCGAATGGACTCCAGATCTGGCCTTCCGGTGAAGAACAGGAGGTGGCGGCGGCTCCGTATCGTAAAACGTGGTGAAACTTCCTCTCCTATTTTTCTCTCAAAAAATAGGAATTTATGGAATTAGGGTCAGTGGAGCCTCATGGGCCCCACTACCCACCAGGGCGCGCCAGAGGTGGGTGGCGCACCCTGGTGCCTAGTGGGCAGCTGCCCCCCTCCACTGGGTCTTGATTCTAGTAATTTTTATTTATTTGAAAATAATTCCCCAAAAAGTTTCGTCCAATTCCGAGAACTTTTATTTCTCCACAAAAATAACACCATGGTAGTTCTGCTGAAAACAGCTTCAGTCCGGGTTAGTTTCTTCAAATCATGCAAATTAGAGTTCAAAAGAACAGAAAAATCGTTAGGAGAAGTATATATGACGGAGATGTACCATTGTGTGATGCGTGGATGGCTGTATCAGTGAATTTTGTAGGCAGGAGCAAAGGGGGGCCGTCTGGCAGCACGCACATGATTCATTTCATGCGCGAAAGCATATTGCGCTATACGACATGCACATCATCCTTGATCACAATGTGAGGCCATTATCGTATTGACAGTATGCCATCCAGATCAGCGTCACAAAGTTTTGTGGCACGGTTGATATGTTGGAGGTAAGCTGGCCACTACACGCGACAACCAAAGAGATCGTAAGTTCTGCTTGTTCTTGGTCAACTTGTTGATTGATCTATTCATTCATTCATGTTGCTCTACGCATTGTGTAGCCCGTATGAGCTGCCATGATGTACCATAGAATAGAGGGACGGCCATTTAGGTACATACACTGTTGGATGAAGTTGAAGGGGCAGTATGTGTGGGACGTCATGATTCGTTCATGAAAAACTTGTTGAACACCCGGATAATCTCATTGAATTTGAATTATTATTACTTATTTGCATGCTATGTATGGATGATTTGTGCTATTTTTATCCGAGCTTTGATGAAATCCACCAGGTTTGCATGAAATTCGACCGGTTAGTTCAAACAGTGATTGAAATGTGTGTGGGCAGCGTTGGATGACTGGCTCTCGCACCTGTGTCTACGGTCAAGGGGCGCATCCGTGTCCGCGGACAAGTCCCCCTATCAGCGTTGGAGATGCCCTTAGAATGTTTAGTGCATATGCATCCACATTGTTGTCCATGCAAGACCCAAGTCAATCCTATGTAGCATTGTTATTTTATTCCAAGTATTCTGATTATTGTACCTTCGTGCAATATATCTTAATTAAACTATTAATTCTAACGTCCAGCTAACTCCCGGTAACTATTGACATAAAGTATTACCATCGCCGCCAAGGTATACTGTTACCTTTTCATATGAGAAGACAAGTCCAAAATGAATAGCATCACAAAAAGACAAAAACACAAAAGATAATATTCATGACTAAATTGGTTTCCTTTCTCTTTGCCACTCTCTATATAGATCAAATTTAGGTTAAAACACATCTTTAGACACTAACTCAAATTCAAAATCAATTCCATGCGCTACCGTGATGGTATCACTGTATGACCTAAATGTATCGGTAGATCCATTCCCCGCAAGAGAACCATGCTGCATCACAATTTTCTTTTGACTTACAACTATGTTGTTCTAGTTTGAGCGACACGGAAGTTAGACCCCCTCAAAAAAAAAAAAACAGCGAAGTGAGACTTCATCTGCACGCAATCAAGACATACTTAACGTCTGAACTTAGAATATGCAGTGCATATGCACCCACATGGTTGTTGATGCAGGACGCAAGTCAACCCTGGGTAGCTTGCTTATTTTATCGTGAGTTTTCTAATTAGTCTATCTTCATAAACTATATCTTAATTAAACTATCAATACTCCATGTTCAGCTCATTACCGACAGGAATTATTACCATCCCCAGCAACGTACAGTGTAACCTTCTCATGGGAAGGAAAAATGTAAAATAAATGTAAAAAAATGTTAAATTAATAGCGTCACACACAAGACACAAGACACGTTTATGGCTGACTTTGTTGTTTTCTCTTTTCTCTATATGCAGATTGAATTTGGGTTTGAATTTTTGTGAGATTGTAGAAACATATCTTAGGCATTAACTCAATTTCAAAAACATTTTACATGTGTCATCGTCCGATGGTATCATGGTATCATGTAAATGATGGTATCACTGGATAGAGTGTGGCTAGGTCTCAGTAGACCGGGATTTAACCAAGTCTCAGTCAAGTGATATAACTGCAATAGAGAAAAATAAAAATAATTTTTTGCATGGATCTAATGTAAGACTCACGGATATAGCATCGACTCAGACATAACTACTGAGACTTAGCAAGACTGCACTGTGGATATGTTCTTTGTTGGAAAACATTGCATCACACACGCTCTTTTGCCTCACCATTCTGTTGTTCTCGTTGGAGAAACATGAACAAGTAACATCCAGCCTCGGCTTGCCTTTACGTTGACCAAAACATGCTCTAAATCTGATGTGAGAACGTGCAATGCATATGCATCCTCATGCCACATGGTTGTTGGTGTATGGCGCAAGTCAACCCTGCCTAGCTAGCATTGTTATATCATCCTGAGTTTTCTAATTAGTCTACCTCCATTATCTTCACTAAACCAATATTTCTCCACCTCCAACTCACTATCGACAGCAAAAAGAACCATCACCAACCTTCAACCAGGTGTACATGTTACTACCTCTTCATCGTCCATTGACACCACCCAGGTAGTACATGTTACCCAACATTCTTTTGTACTAGATCCGGCTGTTGGATCCAGTAATCATTGATTACCACCTGGTATTAAGAGTCAGACAAGCTTAACTGCCAAACCACCTGGTATTAAGATGCGGGATTTGACTAAAGATGGTCAACGGGGGAGACAGCACATGATGGTCAGGTCTTATATAACCAGGACGAAAGGAACATGAGAAGCATAACAAAAGCTAATACCAGAGAAAGCAACCCAGAGAAAGCAGAAGCGCACACATGGCGAGAGGAATCAAAATGCTCGCATCTCTCGGCTGAGATGCACCAAAGATACGATAATTGTACACAACGTATATCAGCGAGATACGCTAATTGCATCGACATGGTTAAAGTAAATGATGTTTGTTATGTAAAACTGACTCAATTGTACTTAATATGAATATATGTCTTTTATTGGAAAATGTCACAATTGACTAAAAATAATGTCCCCTCAAATGTTCCACCACCAGTTTATGCCTTGATTTCCGGTTCAACCATCCGCTGCATCTAAAATACTAAATATACATACAATCATTCATTTATTTCTGCGGCACGAAAAATGCATACGCATTGCATATAGCTGGTAGAGTCGGTGTTCAAAGTACAAACCACCACACTTATGAATTTCTCGTGGACAAATATAATACAAGGGAAGTATATGAACTCCACATCGCACCTGTTACCCTTTTTTTTAAGCAACCAACTTGTGTATTTCAAGCTATGAATAAGCTCGATGGTCAATGAGAAAGCTACACGAAAAGCACTTTTTTAAAGGAGGATAACCCCCAGCCACTGCATCAGGATGATGCATGCATCCATATATGTTTAAGATTGCAAAATCCAGCAGCCGAATAACATCGATCTGAAAATAAAGAAAAAAGAAAACCCGAGGCCGCATGCCTCGCGACAATAACTCCACTAGCCACTAACCCTATGTTACAAAACGACATCAATACGACAAATACACAACTCCTAGGCTACGCCTTCAAGAAGGAATCGCCGCACGTGCACCGATGATGGCGAGTCCAGCACAAGGTTGAAATACGGATTCTCATCTTCGAAGCCAAGCTTCAATCCACCACCTTCAGTAAGGACACGATGTAAATGCGCCTATAGCCTGATCAGAGATCTTGTGTTTTCATCGGGAGTACATAACGTTGTTGTTGAAGCCGTATGTACCATCATCCCTTATCTGGCTATCGGCGCTTTGATAACCGTGTACCTCTGCAGAAGACACCAGAAGACAAACGTAACATACCGCATGCCTCCTGTCTCTGTCGCACCACCATCAATCCAGCAGCAACAAGTTGGACATGAGACCTCCGCCAGAACCATCGTGAAACACGTGATTGTAGAATGCATGACTTGACGTCCACGCGTGAGACATCGTGCGTAGCATCCGCCGAAGGCTTCACCTGCCGGCTACAGGCACTGCCTGACGACTCCAAAAGGGACACATGTGTCACCTGCCGAGCCGCATCGAACCTGATTTGTTGATGAAGGGGATGTCCCATACCACCTCCAGCCTAAAAATGTCGTCACCACCTCGAGATCCAGACTACATGTTGCCCACACAACCACGGAGTCCGCCGCTGTCGAAGAAGGGGGGCCGCCGCCCCAATTCTAGGCGCTAAATCGAGCACCCACCGCCGCACCAGTCGTTGTCGTCGCCCATACAACGGCAACGACCGTCGCAACGTTAGATCCGAGCACTAGGTCTTGAATCCCTCTTGCGCCGCCCCATTGTTAGCCGAGCTCGACCTGCCGTCTCGCTGACTAGCAAGCCACCACCAGATCCGCTGGCCAGGGCCACCGCAACCGGATCTGGGCAGAACCCCAGATCTGTCGCCACCACTCGCCACTCCTAGCCGCCATGCCTTGTCCTGGGGCCGCTGCCCCAACAACCCATGGCCAACGAGGAGGCACCCCACCGACCCACACGCAAGGCCACGCGGCGCCGCCCACCGCTTGACCCTCATGATGATGCCCGCATGAGCCAGCCATGGGGACATCGGATCGCCGGAGGAGAAACCCCGCCGGTGTCACTTGGGCTTTGCCCGGCATCGCGTCTTGGCGGCGGCAAGGAAGGAGAAGGTGGAGAAGGGAGTTCTCTGGAGGCGGGCGTGTTTCTCCTCCCGTGTCGCTCGTGTGGGAGCGATGCAGAGCCTCCGAAATCTTTTGAGGCTTCACACATACTCCCTCCGTCCGAAAAAACTTGTCGATCAAATGGATGAATTTGAGGGAGAAACTTGGGACAAACTTTTTCAGACGGAGAAAGTAGTAGATAAAGAACCAGCGGTGGCCATGCTATTTGACTCTAAATATCTATGAGAATAATATAAATGAATTTGCACGATCAAGTATTCCGCAGAAACCTTTTTTTTTAATCAATTTCAGAAGCAACGTACATGTCTACATTCTGTGTCACATGTTTGAATAAAATTTCAGGGATCTCCGAATCACCTAAACCCTTAAGTGCCAACGGCTTAACCTGCTAATCTGCATATCAAATGACAGGATTAAGCACCATGATGCTTATGTACAGTGAGCGAGGTCTTTTGGTCTGCTGCACTAACGTTATAATATTTGGTTGCCATTCCCTGCATATTCATTTAGCTTGGTCAAGCAGGGACTAATAACAGAGCTGGATTCCACTCACCTAGCCCTCGATGTTGTGCTAGGATGAGACATTCGCGGACCGGCTGCACGCGACAGAGACACAACAATCAATTAGTAATTTACATACGTGATGCGCGTCCCATTGGTGTAAATTCAGTGACAATAATACTTTGTTGAGGCTACAAGATCTCTCATTATTTCAGACAATACCCAAATGGCCAAAACATACCCTCACCAATGAAATTTCTTGCAACAGAATTGACATGCCAACCTAGATATTAGCTCGTAAAAGTTGTTTTTCAGTATGCCAGTTAGTTCCCCACCATACAAATTTACATCCTGATTAGCTTCGTGGAACTTGCTAGCCTATAGCTCTGCAAACTTCTCAATCCAAAACAATTAACTGAAAATAAGACAATGGTGTTGCTCATAATATTTTGATAGAAAAAGGGTATTGGGAGGGCATATGTTCCCTGTTCGGGAAACAGATTGCATCGCACGCTCGCAGTTCTGTTGTTCTCGTTGGAGTAACATCCGGCCTAGACGTGCATGTACGTTGACCAAAACATACTCTACATTTGAACTTAGAATGTGCAATGCATATGCATCCAAACGGTTGTTGGTGCACGACGCAAGTCAACCCTGCCTAGCTACTAGCATCGTTATTTTATCCAGAGTTTCCTAATTAATCTACCTCCATATAGTATATATATGATAATAAACCATTAATTCTCCACATTCCAGCTCACTACCGACAGAAAGAATAACCATCACCAACTAGATACATGTTACAAGCTCTTCATCGTCCACTGACTATCACCCAGGTACATGTTACACTACCTCTTAATCATCCACTGACTATATTTTTGTGTACTACCTCCATTCGTTTCAGAGATTTTAATATAGACTACATATGGATGTATACAGACATACTTCAGAGTGTAGATTCACTTATTTTGCTCTCTGTGGTCTATATTGAAACCTAAAAAAACTTATACTTAGGAACGGTGAGAGTACACATACATGCTTGGTAATAGTATCTCTTCGTCACCACCCAGGTATGCATGTTACCCAACAATCTTTTGTAGTACACTAGCTAGATCAGGCTGTTGGATCTTTGGGCTTTATGTGCTGTTCGCCCCAGCAATGCGGTGATAGTTGCTTTGTAATACAAAACGGGGGTAAACCCTATTTCGAGAGAAAATTTCAGGCACCTGAGCCATATAGGTGCTCTCAACTGGCCAAAACATACATTCACCGATGAAATTTCTTGCAAAGAATTGACATGCCAACCTAGAAATTAGCTCCTAGAAGTTATTTTTCAGTTAGTTGTCCACCATACAAATTTACATCCTACTCCCTCTATTTCTAAATATTTGTCTTTTTAGAAATTTAAACAAGTGACAACGTACGGAGCAAAATGAGTGAATCTACACTCTAAAATATATCTATATACATCCGTATATGATAGTTCATTTAAAATCTCTAAAAAGACAAATATTTAGGAACGAAGGGAGTAATTAGCTTATTGGAACTTGCTAGCCTATAGCTCTGCAAGCTTATCAATCCAAAACAATTAACTGAAGAAATACAATTGTGCAAGAAGGATAATATACGGGACAGAGGGAGTAATATTTTGATAGAAAAATGGTATTGGGAGTGCATATGTTACCTGTTCGGGATCAGGTTGCATCGCACGCTCTCTTTTGCCTCACCATTATGTTGTTCTCGTTGGAGCAACATGAACAAGTAACATCCAGCCTCGGCTTGCTAGTTGACAAAAACATGCTCTAAATCTGAACTTAGAACGTGCAATGCATATGCATCCTTATGCCACATGGCTGTTGGTGCACGACGCAAGTCAACCCTGCCTAGCTAGGAGTAGCTTTGTTATTTTATCCAGAGTTTCCTAATTAATCTACCTCCATATAGTATATATATATATCATAATAAACCAACAATTCTTCACCTCGAGCTCACTAACGACAGCAAGACTAACCACCAACAACCTCCAACCAGGTAGTACATGTTACCCAGCATTATTTTGTGTTAGATCCGGCTGTTGGATCCAGTAATCATTGATTACCAGCTGGTATTAAGAGTTGGCCAAGCTTAACCGCCAAACCGCCTGGTATTAAGATGTGGGGTTTGACTAATGATGGTCAACAACGGGGGAGACATCACATGATGATCCGGTCTTATATAACGAGGACGAAAGGAGCAAGAGAAACGCCACAGAGCTAAACCCAGAGAGAAAGCACAAGAGCACACATGGCGACAAGAATCAAGATGCTCACGTCTCTCGCCATCTGTGCCGCGCTTGTGCTCGTGCTCCTTACGTTCACGGCGGCCGATGGCGGCGCTGGCGCCAAGGGCGCGGAGCCATTCGACTACAAGAAGGCGCTCCACAGCAGCCTCCTCTACTTCGAGGCGCAGCGATCGGGCCGCCTGCCGCACAACCAGCGCGTCAAGTGGCGCGGCCACTCGGGCCTCGCCGACGGCCTGCAGCAGGGCGTCGACCTCGTGGGCGGGTACTACGACGCCGGCGACAACGTCAAGTTCGGCCTGCCAATGGCGTTCACGGTTACCATGCTGTCGTGGAGCGCCATGGAGTTCGCGGACGACATCGCGGCCGCCGGCGAGTGGCGGCACGTGCTGGAGGCCATCAAGTGGGGCACCGACTACTTCGTCAAGGCGCACACCGAGCCGTACGTGCTCTGGGCCGAGGTCGGCGACGGCGACACCGACCACTACTGCTGGCAGCGGCCCGAGGACATGACAACATCGCGGCAGGCGTACAAGGTCGACCGCGACAACCCCGGCTCAGACCTCGTCGGCGAGACTGCCGCCGCGCTGGCCGCGGCCTCCATGGTGTTTCGCCGCTCCAACCCCCACTACGCACAAGTTCTCCTCCACCACGCCGAGCAGGTGCATAGACATATGCAACGCCATTGTTGGTCGCTCTGTTGAACATGAAACATGCAATGCAACTCTGTTTACTAACGTGTGATGTTACGTGCATATGGCAGTTGTTCGAGTTCGGGGACAAATACAGGGGCAAGTACGACAGTAGCATCGGCGAGGCGTATAGCTACTACGCGTCGGTGAGCGGGTACGGCGACGAGATGCTGTGGGCGGCGCTGTGGCTGCACCGGGCGACAGGGAAGGCGAGCTACCTGGACTACGCCGTGGACATGGCCGACGAGTTCGGCGGCACCAGCTGGGCCATCACGGAGTTCAGCTGGGACGTCAAGTACGCCGGCCTCCAGATCCTCGCCACCAAGGTGAGCATCAGCTGTACATGACTGCTCAACAAATTAACTAGTTATTCTCTACTTTTATATTGCACCATTGTTTCTTCGGGCCGGTGGTATGGCATGCACGATCGAAAATGTTTTGCTCACATATATTTCTTCAGAAAACCAAATCTCTGGACAAAATGTGTTTTTTAACGTGTCGTGTCATTTTAGGTGCTGCTGGAAGGGAAGCACCCGGAGCACAAGGCGACGCTGGAGAAGTACAAGGCCAAGGCGGAACACTACCTCTGCGCCTGCCTCAACAAGAACGGCGACGCCGGCAACGTCAACCGCACGGCCGGCGGCATGCTCTTCGTCCGGCAGTGGAACAACATGCAGTACGTCACCAACGCCGCATTCCTCCTCACCGTCTACTCCCGCTACCTCACCTCCGCGGGACAGGAGCCGTCGGTTCTGCAGTGCCCCGACGGGCCGGCACACGCCGACGAGCTGCGGTCCCTGGCACGGGCGCAGACCGACTATGTCCTCGGCGCGAATCCTGCCGGCGTGAGCTACTTGGTTGGGTACGGCCCGCGGTTCCCGCGGCGGATGCACCACCGTGGCGCGTCCATCGTGTCCCACCGCGGCGACGGCAGGTTCATTGGGTGCATGCAGGGGTATGACAACTGGTTCCTCCGGAGGGGGGCGAACCCAAACGTGGTCGTCGGCGCCATCGTCGGCGGGCCGGACCACCTCGACCGGTTCAGGGACAGGCGCGACAACTACATGCAAACGGAGGCGTGCACGTACAACACCGCGCCCATGGTTGGCATCTTCGCACACTTGCACGGCGAAACGGCCATCACGAAGAAAAGCTGAACAGGAAGAGTTCTAAGATTAGTGTGCAGTTTTGTAGAACTGATGGTAGAGAGGTAGAGAGTGCAGGGTAGTGGTGCATGTGGTTTGCAAACAAGATGGATAGATTGCATGGCTGCAGAGGCCGACATTTTAAGCTGTGAGTACAGATCAGGCACCTGCCCAGGGGCGTTGATGGTTCAGTACACATCATATGGTCAATCAATAATGCGAAGGGCTGCCAAGAAGAGCAAACGTGTCTATATTTCCATCAGAATTAAACTTTGACAAGGTTGTCCATTGTCAAGGTTGTCCTTTGTCTCCTTACTTGTTTGTTCTTGCTATCAATGAATTTGTCTCTGGATGTTGGTATGTTGGCGCCTGGTCCCTTGGAGCCCACACTGTCGCTCACCTCTGTGGAGCGTGGAGGTTCTAATATTGCGGTCACTCACTCGCATCTGACCGTTGGACAGGTTTCTGTGCGTGATAAGGTCAATGAGATTCTCTTCCAAATAGAGCTTCATAGCTTGCTCAAACGTTTGGAGAGGGTTAGCCCGGGATCTGGCAAGGCAATTGTGGAGGAGGCTCTTAGGAGCAAAGGAAAGAAGAGTGATGTCACAGGAAAGGCGTCTGCAACTTCTTGATGGATGGTCATCGGTATCTTGGGTTATCCTTATGGATTGACTTGTCTTCGTGGCTTTGGTGGTGCGCGTGGTCTTTGGCCGAATTACTCTCGTTGGGGCTATCTTTGCGATGTTGCGATGTGAGGGTTGGTTGTCGGATGACGTGCTTATAGGGTTGCATGTTCCGTGCGTATGGTTGGTCTGTATCGGTTTTCGTCCGGTTTTCCGTTTAATTAACTGGGCAATTCTCTTCTGCTTAATTAATCGATGGGGCAAATCTTTTGCCTCCGTTTCGAAAAAAATTGCCTCTGGATCTTAATAATACTTTGTTCGCTAACCATGTTAAGGGAATTTTACTTGGACCAAATTGCCCTCTATTCACTCTCTTGTATTTACAGACTATCTCCTTGTTTGCGGGTAAGCCACTATTCAGGAAGCTAGTTATATGGCTCATATTATTCATCATTTTTGTGTTCTTTTCAGGTCAAATTTCAATTTGGACTAAATCTGCCATTCTTTTAAATGCACATGTTAATGAAGCTATTAAGGCAGATATTCATAATATCTTTCCTGTCTCTATCATGGATTGTAGCTTCACTCATTTGGGACACCCTCTTATTCCCCCGGCTAAGAATAGAGTTGCAGCTTATATTTTTGTGCGTGATAAATTTATGAATAAACTTCCAGCTTATAAGGCTAATATGGTTTTCTCATGCAGCTAGACTTGAGCTCACCAGGTCTGTGTTTTCTGCCATTCCTATATATTATATGCCAACATTTTATTCACCAAAAAGTTCATTGCTAAACTCACTGCCATTATTAGGAGTTTTTGGTGGATAGGAATCAGAGAAAACAACTAATAGGAGCCTTTTCCTCACATCTTGGAAGGATATATGCAACTCCAAACAAAGGGAGGGTCAAGTATAAAATTTTTGCAAGCCGTCAATGAAGGACTTATTATTGCTGCTACCTTGAGACATGCTAAAGCCCACGATTCAATGTTATATCTTGTGCTTAAATCCAAAATAGTTCCAGGATTCTTCTATTTGGATTCCACTCCCAACATTCGTAAATCGGCCTTTTGGTCCTCTAATCTTAAAATGCTTCACAAATTAAAATCCCATTGTTTTTTTACCAAATTAAACAAGGAAATATTTATCTTTGGAGTAATCCTTGGTGTACTTCCCGGGCTTCTGTTTAGGCACAATTCATTATTCAACCTCCTGGATTCAATTACCCTGCTTTGATTAATGATCTTTGGCTCCCGGTCAGAAAGTTTGGAACAACAGTCTCATTCACCCTCTCCTTCAGGAGCCCTTGGCCTCTACCATTACTCAAACAACTATTATTCATGATAAATGCCCTGACATTCTTTGTTCGGATATTACTCCTAATGGAATTTGTACTTCCAAATCAACTTATATTGTGTTTGTGTGATATCAACAACAATCCAAGAAATGCTCCTTCTCAGGTTTCATTATTTCAATATTCACAACAAGCCGGAATATAATCTATTTCAGATAAATATTATTTCAAGTCTCCTGTGAAAGTTCTCTTGCAGTTGGTTCGTCGCGTAACTGCGAGGTCCCTTGATGACCAACCCAACTACTTAGACGGAACAACTAGAAACAATTTCCCCTCAAATGTTTCCCCACTAGTTTATGTCTTGATTCTCGGTTGAACCATCTTCTCTATTTGAAATTCTGAATATACATACATTAATATGCACACACATTATATATATAGCTGACAGAGTCAGTGTACATAGTCCTAACCACCACGATTATAAATTTCTTGTGGACAAACATGGTACAAGGTAAGTGGACATACATGAACTTCACACCACACTTACTAGTATTCTTTTAAGCGCGAAAGTCAAGTACTTCAACCTATGAGCAAGCTGATGATTACTCAACGAACAAGCAACACAAAAGTACATGGTGGCCATGATATTTGGCTATGAATCTTCTATGAGAATAATATAAACGAACTTGCACGATCAAGTATTCTGCAAAACTTTTGTGTTGCAAATTTCAGAAGCAACGTACATGTCTACATTCCGTGTCACAAGTTTGAATAAAATTTTAGGGATCTCTGGATTGCCTAAACTGTAAAGTGCCAATGGCTTAACCAGCCGATCTACATACCAAATGGCAGTATTAGGATGGTTCCATGGTGCCTACGTAGAGTGAACGAGGTACTTTTCTTGTTGCACCAATATTATATACTATTTGGTTTCCATTCCCTGCATACTTTTGTTTAGACTGAAGTCAATGGGGAGCTAAAACAGTGGGGTTCCACTTACCTAGCCCTCGATGTTGTGCTAGGATGCGACATCCATGGACCGCCTGCATGCTACAAAGATGCAGCAACAAACTAATTGACGTTTCTCATATTTTTATCACATCTTACCTACTAATAAAGCAGCGATTGCTTCTGGTCGTCCGTCGCGTTATTTTACATAAACACCCCTGCCTTTTTTGTTAATTAACCCGCAGTACATGGCTAAATCAGAACGAACCTAATACCACATCGGTTAATTACACCTAATCTCACCAGTTCATATAGGTACACATCGATTATTCAACAAGCGATCACAAAAATCAGCAAACAGAGGTGAGGATAATTAGAAGGGGAACGGAGACGGTCGAGGGCAGTCGAATCCGGACGGATCCGGTCTGGTGGAGGCAGATCCGGAGGCGGCGCATCAAATCCCTCGACAGGAGGAGCAGACGAGGCCGGGGACGGTCGAGGGCAGCCGGATCCGGTCCGATGGAGGCGGATCCGGCGGTGACACGTCAAATCCGGCCACGGGGAGGAGCGGCGACGGCAAATCCGGACGGATCCGGCGGGAGGCACGTCAAATCCGGCGACGGGAGGAATAGACGAGGTCGGGGACGATCAAGGGCAGCCGGATCCGTTTGCAGTGGCGAGGCTCCTTGCGTGCTCCCTGCATGACCAAGGAAAAAAAAGGCTAAGAAGGTGAGGAGGAGAGAGGAGTCGGGAGGCTCGGTCGGGGGTGACCTCGATGCCATCTGGATCCATAGCTGGAAGGGGGGAGGGAGTGAGGGAGAGACGAGGATGAGCTGTGCTGGTCGAGAAGATAAGGTTTGATGGAGCGACACGCAGCGGTGCGTCGGGCCACATGACACCCGCGCGAGAGGCGTAGACGGGCTCATGCGTGCATGCATCACGGCTAAAACAATAAATAAATAATAAGAAAAAGAGAGTGCATCACGGCGACGGGTGGCATGCAAGCGCGAGAGCATTGAGGGGTCGGTCGAGAGCTAGCAGTGCTAGCCAGCTAAGCTATGGACTGAGTATACGAGTTTTTTCAACATTTTCAACATTTCTTGGACAAAAAATTGAAGATTTTCTAATATTATTTTTTCTTCAATACGGTGAACAAAAGGGAATTCTGAACTTTTTGGAAACGTGAACAAAATTTGAAAACAGGAACAATAATCGAAAAACTTGAACAATAATCTAAAATTGTGATTAAATTTCGAAAATCTGAACAATTTTTTTTAACTGTGAACAATTTTTACAAAATAATTTAAAATACTCATTGAACATTTTATTAGTATACCATGAATATTATTCAAATACACACTGAACAATTTGTAAAAACGCACTGAACATTTCCGTCATATACGCTGAACAATTTGTAAAAACGCACTAAACATTTCTGTTATATACGCTGAACAATTGTTCCAAATACACAATGAACATTTCATAGTATGCGTTGAACAAATTCTTAATACACGATGAACAAGTTTAAAATACAAGGTGAACAATTTCTTCATATAACATTTTTTTAATAATATAAGGTGAATACTTTTTTAATATACGATGAACATCTTTTAATATGTGGTGGACCTTTTATATATACTATACAATGTAAAACAGAGAAAAGAAATAGTAAAAAATGAAAAGAAAAAAAAAGGAATAAGCAGAGAAAAAGAAAAGGAAGAAAAAAACAAAAATAGAATAAAACCTTGTGAAAACAAAGCAGAAAACACCAGTCCAGGAAACCTTCTACAAAGTTCCCAAAACCGGCCAGGAACCTTCAGGAAGGTTCCCAAGATGCCGCAACGAAGAAACAACAACAAAGAAATAGGTGCGAAGCTGAATCGTGGGCCAGCCCAAGTGGAAGCGACAAGTCTCGTTCTTCAGCGAAGTTACGAAGATTTGATGTTAACGAGCGTCATATAGGAATCACCGGGTTGGTCGCCGAGCCGCATGCGTGCGTGCTCGTGCTAGGCGCTGGAAACCAACTGGGCTGGACATGCTTTGGGCCATGGCCTGTCACAATTTATTTTTTGATTGGGCATAAGAAAAATGAACAAAACACTTAGTGTTTTCTTTGTAATATATGCTCCGAGTAAATCGATTGCAATTACATAACTTATGTTGCATTGTGTCTGAAAAATAATACAACTCACTAAGTCGGCTCTTCCTATTATCATTAAATAAATAGTGCCACCTCACCTCCTTAGAACCAAAACTATCAATTTATAGATGTCCCGAAGTTACCAGTTATTGATAGACTCAATAAATCGGCTTGAATCAATATGTAGGGAATGAGGATGGTGACGTGAGAAGAAGAGAATGAGTCCCGCAACGAAAACTGCATTGATGAAACCGAAGAAACTCGCTGACATATTAGGGAGATAACAATGTCTCCCGTTACAACGCACGGGCATTTGTGCTAGTAGTAATTAATACTGCAAGTGTAATCACACTAGAGTTAATTCAGTGACAACAGTTTGTGGAGCCTACGAGACCCTAGTTTCCTAAATTAACAAAGTGTGACGACATGAAAGTTAGAAAAACAATATCTTATCTGCTGCAACTTAAAACCACAATTGTATAAAAAGAGAGGAGGATATTGCCTGTGTTCCATAATTTGCACAGGAAACTGCTTATTTTGTAGAAGTTTTGAGTAAACCAAATATAGATCAATATATAATGATTTTGTTTCAAAGTTGTGTACCAGACTTCCGAGTGGAAACTTATACGATCTTCATAAACAACAACAACAACAAAGCCTTTAGTCCCAAACAAGTTGGGGTAGGCTAGAGGTGAAACCCATAAGATCTCACAACCAACTCATGGCTCTGCCACATGGATAGCAAGCTTCCACGCACCCCTGTCCATAGCTAGCTCTTTGTCGATACTCCAATCCTTCAGGTCTCTCTTAACGGACTCCTCCCATGTCAAAATCGGTCGACCCCGCCCTCTCTTGACATTCTCCGCACGCTTTAGCCGTCCGCTATGCACTGGAGCTTCTGGAGGCCTGCGCTGAATATGCCCAAACCATCTCAAACGATGTTGGACAAGCTTCTCCTCAATTGGTGCTACCCCAACTCTATCTCGTATATCATCATTCCGGACTCGATCCTTCCTCGTGTGGCCACACATCCATCTCAACATACGCATCTCCGCCACACCTAACTGTTGAACATGTCGCCTTTTAGTCGGCCAACACTCCGCGCCATACAACATTGCGGGTCGAACCGCCGTCCTGTAGAACTTGCCTTTTAGCTTTTGTGGCACTCTCTTGTCACAGAGAATGCCAGAAGCTTGGCGCCACTTCATCCATCCGGCTTTGATTCGATGGTTCACATCTTCATCAATACCCCCATCCTCCTGCAACATTGACCCCAAATACCGAAAGGTGTCCTTCCGAGGTACCACCTGGCCATCAAGGCTAACCTCCTCCTCCTCACAGCTAGTAGTACTGAAACCGCACATCATGTACTCGGTTTTAGTTATACTAAGCCTAAACCCTTTCGATTCCAAGGTTTGTCTCCATAACTCTAACTTCCTATTTACCCCCGTCCGACTATCGTCAACTAGCACCACATCATCCGCAAATAGCATACACCATGGGATATCTCCTTGTATACCCCTTGTGACCTCATCCATCACCAAAGTAAAAAGATAAGGGCTCAAAGCTGACCCCTGATGCAGTCCTATCTTAATCGGGAAGTCATCGGTGTCGACATCACTTGTTCGAACACTTGTCACAACATTATTGTACATGTCCTTGATGAGGGTAATGTACTTTGCTGGGACTTTGTGTTTCTCCAAGGCCCACCACATGACATTTCGCGGTATCTTATCATAGGCCTTCTCCAAGTCAATGAACACCATATGCAAGTCCTTCTTATGCTCCCTATATCTCTCCAGAAGTTGTCGTACCAAGAAAATGGCTTCCATGGTCGACCTCCCAGGCATGAAACCAAACTGATTTTTGGTCACGCTTGTCATTCTTCTTAAGCGGTGATCAATGACTCTCTCCCATAGCTTCATTGTATAGCTCATCAGCTAATTCCATGTTAATTAGTACAACTCTGAACATCCCCCTTGTTCTTGAAGATTGGTACTAATATACTCCGTCTCCATTCTTCTGGCATCTTGTTTGCCCGAAAAATGAGGTTGAAAATCTTGGTTAGCCATACTATCACTATGTCCCCGAGACCTTTCCACACCTCAATGGGGATACAATCAGGGCCCATCGCCTTGCCTCCTTTCATCCTTTTTAAAGCCTCCTTCACCTCAGACTCCTGGATGCGCCGCACAAAACGCATGCTGGTCTCATCAAAGGAGTCATTCAGTTCAATGGTAGAACTCTCATTCTCCCCATTGAACAGCTTGTCGAAGTACTCCCACCATCTATGCTTAATCTCTTCGTCCTTCACCAAGAGTTGGCCTGCTCCGTCCTTGATGCATTTGACTTGGCCAATATCCCTCGTCTTCCTCTCCCGGATCTTAGCCATCTTATAGATGTCCCTTTCACCTTCCTTCGTGCCTAACCGTTGGTAGAGGTCCTCATATGCCTGACCCCTTGCTTCACCAATAGCTCGCTTTGCGGCCTTCTTCGCCATCTTGTACTTCTCTATGTTGTCTGCACTCCTATCCAGGTATAGGCGTCTGAAGCAATCTTTCTTCTCTTTAAGCGCCTTCTGGACATCATCATTCCACCACCAGGTATCCTTATCTTCGCTCTCCTTCCCCTGGACACTACAAACTCCTCCGAGGCCACCTTACGAATGCAAGTCGCCATCTTCATCCACACATTGTCCGCATCCCCTCCTTCCTCCCAAGGGCCCTCCTTAAATACCCTCTCCTTGAACACCTGAGCTACCTCCCCCTTGAGCTTCCACCACTTCGTTCTAGCGACCTTGGCACGCTTATCCCGCTGGACACGAATCCGAAAGCGGAAGTCAGCAACCACCAGCTTATGCTGGGGTACAACACTCTCCCCAGGTATCACCTTACAGTCTAGGCACGCACGCCTATCTTCTCTTCTCGAGAGGATGAAATCAATCTGGCTAGAGTGTTGGCCACTACTAAAAGTCACCAGATGTGATTCTCTCTTTCTAAAGAGGGTGTTAGCTACAATCATGTTGTAGGCTAGAGCAAAGCTTAAGACATCTTCTCCTTCTTGATTCCTGATGCCATAGCCAAAGTCCCCATGCGCCCCTTCAAAACCTGTGTTAGATGTACCCACGTGGCCATTGAGGTCTCATCCTATGAAGAGCTTCTCACCAATCGGTACACTCCTAACCATGTCTTCCAAGCCTTCCCAGAACTCCCTCTTGGTGTTCTCATTGTGGCCTACTTGCGGGGCATATGCGCTGATAACATTGAGAACCAAGTCCTCAGCTACCAGCTTGACCAGGATAATCCGGTCCCCACGTCTCCTGACGTCTACCACTCCATACTTGAGGCTCTTGTTGATCAAGATGCCTACGCCATTTCTGTTTGCAGCCGTCCCCGTGTACCACAGCTTGAAGCTGGTATCCTCCACCTCCTTCGCCTTCTGTCCTCTCCATTTGGTTTCTTGGACGCAAAGGATATCAACACCTCTCCTCACTGCCGCATCAACTAGCTCCCGAAGCTTCCCTGTCAGAGACCCTACGTTCCAGCTACCTAAGCGAATCCTCCTAGGCTCGGCTAGCTTCCTTACGCTTCGCACTCGTCGAGTCAAATGCGAAGACCCTTGCTCATTTTCCACTACATCCGGGCGCCGATGTAGCGCGCCACTAAGGATGCGACGACCCGATCCTCGCCCACTTGCCACCGTATCCGGATCAAGATACGGCGCGCCACTTGGGGGGTGACGGCCCGGCCCTTGCCCATTTTCCACCACACCCGGGTTCCGATGTGGCGCGTCGCTGAGAGGGTTACGCCCCAACGAAAATCTTTTGGGTTTCATCTCCATAAGAGTGGCTGAGTTTTTACGTTGGCTCGCCAAGCCTATCACAACCCTCCTCCTTTACCCGGGCTTGGGACCGGCTATGTTGAGACAACATAGGCGGAGTTAACTTATACGATCTTCATAATGCAATCTTTTCAAATTATGCATAATGAAAATAGATCAGAAGAGATAATTAACAAATAACAGGTATGTAAATTTTCATGGTACATCTAAAAATGAATATTTTGTGGCCATATTGTTAGTTTATACGATTATGTAGGTAAAAAAATTATGTAAGTGGAAATGATAGAAGAACTCTATTATCTTAGCATAATAGAATATAATATACGATTTGAATACCTTCCTAGCTCATTTTTCATTCTCAAGTGCAAAACTAGCAGTCTTGCACAATCGAACAGATTGCAATTCCGAGTGATCCATTGTGGTGTTTTCTTTTGAAGTTTTCATTTGAGAAATGATTCAACTAACATAAAAATAACTTCAGAAGTTCTCGAGTCGGACGATTGCAATTCCGACTGACCCACTGTTGTCGATGCGGTAAAAGCCACACCACTGCACCTTCTGACCCCTCCAGCACGTACTCCAAGATGATGCCCCCAGGAGAGAGTACGACATTGCGCACTGCCATCGTACGATCCAGAAAATCTAGATCTTGGGTTTCCCTACATCGCACCGCCA
Source organism: Triticum dicoccoides (assembly GCF_002162155.2). Classification (NCBI taxonomy): domain Eukaryota; kingdom Viridiplantae; phylum Streptophyta; class Magnoliopsida; order Poales; family Poaceae; genus Triticum; species Triticum dicoccoides. The sequence continues at coordinate 54,499,918 of NC_041393.1, read as the reverse complement.
AACTAACTGGTGTTATGATTGGGGTTTGACTAAATATCATCAACGGGGAGACAACACATGATAGTCATGTCTTATATAACAAGGACGAAAGGAACAAGATAAGCTTATCGGAGGTAAACCCACAGAAAGCAACCCCAGAGAAAGTAGAAGCGCACACATGGCGAGACAAATCAAAATGCTCGCATCTCTTGCTCGAGATGCACCAAAGATACACTACTAGGGAAAACCCTAGTAGTAGCGCGGGTTTAATGCCCACTAGTAGCATGGGACACCGCGCTACTAATAAGGTGCTACATCTATTACTTAGCAGTAGCGCGTGCGTACATGCGCTACTGCTAAGACACATAGCCGCAGCGTTTATTCTCTCCCGCGCTGCTGCTAATCTCGCTAGTAGCAGCGTGTTTACTATCCATCACTACTAGTATTCCTTTTTTCATTTTTTTCATTTTGAGTGTATTTATACACTGTTATAATTTTTTTGGTACAATACCAATTATGAGGTTTATATCATTATGTCCATAATAGTGTGTCAAATGAAGGTGGATTAGGTTCAAGTGGAGGTAATATGTGGTGCATGTCAAAAGTATACTACTAATCCAAACTCGATCTAGTTTGGACTAGTATTACTTTCGATGTGCATCACATGTTGCCTCCACTTGAATCTAATCCGCCAGCTCAAGCTATTTAATCATCATCATAGTCATTACCACCAACACTAGTTATTTAATCATCATAGTCATATTATAACACATCATCATGTTCAAACTCATTCTAGCTAGCTAATCACCACCAAAACTAGCTGTTGTAGCTATCTAATCACCACCAACACTAGCTAATAATAATCATCATAGTCATTACCACCAACACTAGTTACTTAATCATCATAGTCATAGTGTAGCACATCATCATCTTCAAAATCATTCTAGCTAGCTAATCACCACCAACACTAGCTGCGGTAGCTATCTAATCACCACCAACACTAGCTAATAATAATCATCATAGTCATTACCACCAACACTAGCTATTTAATCATCATAGTCATAGTGTAGCACATCATCATCTTCAAACTCATTTCTAGCTAGCTAATCATTCCTGCTGCTCTCTCTCAGGTAAAATAACATAAAACATGTGTGGCACTCCTGCTTCATCATGTTGGAGCATGTAGATGAACATGTCTCCTAATCATGGGCCGCGCTTCTGATTGTTGCCCCCTAGTACTTCTCTGCGACCGTTCACAATTTTGCTCCAGTCTTTCACTATTAAGCATTCCTCGCTATTAGAAATCCTGCATGCACTAAAGTGCATTGTAGGATATCTTGGCCGTAAGCTAACAATTCTCATGCGATCTTTAGTCTCGATCCGATGAGGCACAACTATCATCGGGAGTCCCTGTTGAAGAACATCGTATAGTAACATACTTAGCAATGAAGTTTAGCTTAAAATATAATGTATGCAAAAGATGCACTGAGGACAAATAGTAAAAATCTTACCATCTTTCCTAAAAAGATGTGACCGTAGTTCAGTATGAACACTATTGGTCACAGGTTTTGAGTACTAAGATTTTTAAGTCCATCAAAATAATTTGTCTTGACAGTATGAAGATCCTCAAGCCATGAAACATAATGACTTATCTCCTCGCAGTTTAGTTCATCCCTAGGACAGTAGTAGATCCTGTCTACCAAGCGCTGGACATGTTTGCTTGAATGGAAATAAGCTGTCAATAGAAATTAGTTGTCAACTATTTTTGAATAAACAATATCAAAGACATAAATATGGTTGAGAAACTCACATAATTGTATAACTGGAGGCGTCTGCATCGACCCAGATGTTGATATTATCTTCAATATCATCTTCCGGACGAATATCAAAGGTGATAACCATATCAGGCTCAAATGCATAAGTCTTGCATAGTGCTTGCCAAGTTTTGCATCCAAAATAGGTGTAGGTGTCTGCATTGTATCATTTTGCGTAGAAAATACAACCATGTTCGGTCTTCAAGTAAACTCTCTTTACCTCCATAGTAGTTTTCATAGGACTGAAACCTATCTTATCCAAGACAAAAACTCTTGCATGGCAGGGGATACGCTAGTAGAATAGTAAAAAAATAAATTATAAGTTGAAGCAAATGAAGTAGATGTCATGCTTAATTACGAAAAAAGACTTGTCGTTGTGACTTACTGTATCCACTTCGAAGTTCTCGTCCAGCTTGATGCTGAAGCGCCTATCATCATCTAGGAAGATTCTGTCGCACATGCCGCGCTCGTCTTTGCAGTATTTGCAAATACCGAAATCCTTTTCGTCGTCAGACATTTCCTATGTTCATAGTTGAAACATTAATTGAAAATTGATCGAAGACAACTACCAGGATACTCAACACACAAATCCGGGGCACTCTATATTTCCTACATACTCTGGCACAAGTCATACCAAAATTCACGGAAAAATCCGGCATGACCTTTGCTAAAATAGGACATATTGAGCGCCTGAAATTTGCCGGAACGAAAATGAATCAACACTCCGGCAAAACATAAGCCACTTAGAGGTGTAACCTACAAACATGACCGACCACTTGGGCAAGCACATATACTATTTGAGCAACACAAGATATACATTTCAGAATATCTTATAGGACTCATATTGACATGAGCATTCAATAAGAAAAACCAAATCGTAAAATAAATAAGTATTCAAATTAGCATGCATTCAATAAGCATAAGTAAATCATCTCTTGTGTCTGTACATCGTCGAATATTATCACTAATACATCCCGAATAGTATCATACATGTAACATCCATTCAATAAGCATAAGTAAATCATCTCTTGTGTCCATACATCGTCGAATATTATCACTAATACATCCCGAATAGTATCATACATGTAACATCAGGTACGGACACAAGAGATGATTTACTTATGCTTATTGAGTGCATGCTAATTTGAATACTTATTTATTTTACAATTTGGTTTTGCTTATTGAATGCTAATGTTAATATGAGTCCTATAATATATTATGAAATTTATATCTTGTGTTGCTCAAATAGTATAAGCGCTTGCCTGAGTGGCAGGTCATGTTTGCAGGTTACAGCTCCGAGTGGCCTATGTTTTGCTAGAGTGTTGATTCATTTCCGTTCCAGCAAATTTCAGGCGCCTGATATGTCCTATTTTAGCAAAGGTCATGCCGTATTTTTCTGTAAATTTTGGCATGACTTATGCCAGAATATGGAGGAAATATCGAGTGCCCCGGATTTGTGTGTTGAGTATCCTGGTAGTTGTCTTCGATCGATTTTCAATTAATATTTCAACTATGAACATAGGAAATGTCTAACGATGAAAAGGATTTCGGTATTTGCAAATACTGCAAAGACGAGTGCGACCTGTGCGACAGAATCTTCCTAGATGATGATAGACGCTTCAACATCAAGATGGACGAGAACTTCGCACAACGACAAGTCTTTTTTCGTAATTAAGCACGACATCTGCTTCATTTGCTTCAACTTATAATTTAATCTTTTTACTATTTCTACTAGCATATCCCCTGCCATGCAAGAGTTTTTGTCTTGGATAAGATAGGTTTCAGTCCTATGAAAACTACTATAGAGGTAAATAGAGTTCACTTGAAGACTGAGCATGGTTGTATTTTGTACGCAAAATTATACAACGCGGACACCTACGCCTATTTTGGATGGAAAACTTGGCAAGCACTATGCAAGACTTATGCATTTGAGCCTGATATGGTTATCACCTTTGATATTCGTCCGGAAGATGATATTGAAGATAATTCGACATCTGGGTCGACGTGCAGACGACTCCAGTTATACCATTATGTGAGTTTCTCAACCATATTTATGTCTTTGATATTGTTTAGTTGACAACTAATTTCTATTGACAGCTTATTTCCATTCAAGCAAACATGTCCAGCGCTTGGTAGACAGGACCTACTACTGTCCTGGGGCTGAATTAAACTGCAAGGAGATAAGTCATTATGTTTCATGGCTTGAGGATCTTCATACTGTCAAGACAAATTATTTTTCTGGAGTTAAAAATCTTAGTACTCAAAACCTGCAACCAATAGTGTTCATACTGAACTACGGTCACATCTATTTAGGAAAGATGGTAAGATTTTTACTATTTGTCCTCAGTGCATCTTTTGCATACATTATTTTTAAGCTAAACTTCAGTGCTAAGTATGTTACTATATGATGTTCTTCAACAGGGACTCCCGATAATAGTTGTGCCTCATTGGATCGAGACTAAAGGTCGCATGAGAATTGTTAGCTTACGGCCAAGATATCCTATAATGCACTTTAGTGCATGCATGATTTCTAATAGCGAGGAATGCTTAATAGTGAAAGACTAGAGCAAAATTGTGAACGATCGCAGAGAAGTACTAGGGGGCAGCAATCAGAAGCGCATCCCACGATTAGGAGACATGTTCATCTGCATGCTCCAACATGATGAAGCAGGAGTGCTACACATGTTTTATGTTATTTTACCTGAGAGAGAGCAGCAGGAGTGATTAGCTAGCTAGAAAAGAGTTTTAAGATGATGATGTGCTACACTATGACTATGATGATTAAATAGCTAGTGTTGGTGGTGATGACTATGATGATTATTTTTAGCTAGTGTTGGTGGTGATTAGATAGCTACCGCAGCTAGTGTTGGTGGTGATTAGCCAGCTAGAATGAGTTTGAACATGATGATGTGTTATAATATGACTATGATGATTAAATAACTATTTTTGGTGGTAATGACTATGATGATGATTAAATAGCTTGTGCTGGCGGATTAGATTCAAGTGGAGGCAACATGTGATGCACATCGAAAGTACTACTAGTCCAAACTAGATCAAATTTGGATTAGTAGTATACTTTTGACATGCACCACATATTGCCTCCACTTGAACCTAATCCACCTTCATTTGACACACTGTTATGGACATAATGATATTAACCTCATAATTGGTATTGTACCAAAATTTGTATAACGGCGTATAAATACACTCAAAATAAAAAAATGAAAAAAAGTATACTAGTAGCGATGAATAGTAAACATGCTGTTACTAGCTAGATTAGCAGCAGCGCGGGAGAGAACAAACACTGCGGCTATGTGTCTTAGCAGTAGCGCATGTACGCACACGCTACTGCTAAGTAATAGCTATAGCGCCTTATTAGTAGCACGGTGTCCCGCGCTACTAGGAGGCATTAAACCCGCGCTACTACTAGGGTTTTCCCTAGTAGTGATGAGATGCCGGGCCGAGTTAGGGTGAGATACTGCAACGCCCCTGCAAGACTGTGGTAAAGGGAAAGGATCATGGAAGGTGAACCAACGATGATGGACAGCTTGGAGGTGGTGTCGACGGGTGTGGGAGTAGGTTTGCAGTTTAACATGCCAGCGCAATCAAGAATCTCGAGGGCATACTGTTCTCGAGAGAGATGGAGACCAGTGGTGTTGTGATGCACGTTTATCCCGAGAAAGTGGTGGAGCTTGCCCGTGTCACTCATGGAGACCTCACGATGGAGGGAGGTGATGATCGACTGGAGGAATGAGGGTGTGGTGGCGGTGAGAATTATATCATCCCGTGATGCAAGGTGAAGAGCCATGAGTTAGCCTTGGAAGCTTCGAAGTCGAGGGAGTGAAGATAGTGTGTGAACTGGGAGAACGAGTCCCGAGGAGCGTGTTGAGGCCGTAGAGCAATTTGTTGAGACGACACACGTCCCGAGGCTGCTGGAGTCGATGAAGCCGGCCGGTTGCAAGCTGGACACCGTCTCGACAAGATTCCCATGGAGGAAGGCATTCTTGACGTCGAGCTGGTGGATGGGCCACAATCTGCTGGTGGCGATGTTGAGGACCGTGTGCATGGTGGCGGGATTGACCACGGGACTAAACGTCTCACCGTAGTCTATGCCAGCCTGCTGAGTGAAGCCACAAAGAACCCAATGAGCCTTGTAGTGTGCCAAAGTGCCATCGGGGATAAACTTGTGGCAGCATATCCACTTGCCTGACACCACGTTTGTACCTGCAGGGCGGGGAACCCATGACCAAGTATCATTCCGTAACAATGCAGTAAACACTTCTAGCATCGCATGGTACCAGTTGGGATCCTGTAAGGCTATGCGGCACGAAGAGGGGACAAGACTAATGGGTGGGTCAGAAGTAGTAACAGAGAGATCAAAGTGGCGTTTTGTAATGAAAACCGGATTTAGCCCTAGTCTGCATGGTGCGTTGGTTGGTGGGAGGTAGAGTGGGAACATCGCACGATGGGAGCAGGCACGGTGGTGGTGGCTCCGCAGAGGAGGCGTGATCGACGATGGGTGAACATGATCTAGCCGATGGGATGGTACTGGATGGGCCTACGACAGGGCATGGGCTAGGTGGCGTGGGAGGGTGATCTGCTGGTGGAGAGTGGAGAGCGGTGTTGGCTGAGCTGGGACAGGCACGAGGTAGCGTGCGGGGATGCATGGGTGGGGCATGAGGTCGGCAGGTGAGGCCCGACCGATGCTGACCGGCGTGCGCGACGTGGAAGGGGTGATCCGCGTGGATCTTAGGGCATACGCGGTAGGTGGGATGAGCGTGGGAGAGGCATGGGCGGGGGATCTGTTGTGGTCGTCGCGGGTGCATCCGGTTGTGTGTCACGCTGGTCAAAAAGGAAGGTTTGCTCGTAAAAAATGACACTGCAGGAGATATGAACCTTGCGGGTTTGGAGGTCTAGGCAGCGGTACCCCTTGTGCTCAAGGGGGTACCCAAGGAAGACGCACGGGGAAGACTGTGGAGAGAGTTTTTAGGGAGCCGGGTGGGTGAGGTTAGGGTAATATAAATATCCAAAAACCCGCATGTGATCATAGGTGGGATTGAGACTGTGGAGGAGGAACTAGGGCGTAAGGTTGTTGATGGCAGAGGAAGGGAGTCTGTTGAGGAGATGGTTCGCCGTATGGAGGGCTTTGACCCTATATTCAGACGGCATGTGAGCTTGAATGAGGAGGGTGCATAGTATGTCGCTCATGGTGTGAATGAGCCTCTCGGCCTTGATGTTTTGCGAAGATGTGTATGGGCAGGAGAGGCGGTGGACGATGCCAGAGCGAGAGAGGAAGTCGCAGAGAGAGGTGGACAAAAATTCGCCCATGTTATCGCACTGCAAACACCGGATCGCAATGTTATATTGGGTGAGCACGTAAGAGAAGAAAATGAAGACGGCACTAGTATCACAAATAACAAATACTCGCAACCCGACGTGTTAAAGGGGTTGTCAATCCCTTTCGGGTAACGACACCAGAAATAGGCAGGTGGACGGTAGAAAGTTGTTATAGATTAGATAAATAGATTGCAAATAAAATAAAGTGCAACAAAGTATTTTTGTATTTTTGGTTTAATAAATCTGAAAATAAAAGAAAATAAAAATAGATCGCGAAGGCAAATATATTAAAGAAGAGACCCGGGGGCCGTAGGCTTCACTACTGGCTTCTCTCGAGAAAAATAGCAAACAGCCAGAAAACAATTACTGTTGGGCAATTGAGAACTTCAAATAATCATGATGATATCTAGGCAATAATCATTATATATGAATCATGTCCAAGATTAGTATACCGACTCTTGCCTGCATCTACTACTATTACTCCACACATCGACCGCTATCCAGCATGCATCTAGTGTATTAAGGTCATGGAAAAATGGAGTAATGTAATAATAATGATGACATGATGTAGACAAGATCTATTTATGTAGAAATAGACCCCATCTTGTTATCCTTCATAGCAATGAAACATACGTGTTGTTTCCCCTTCTGTCACTGGGATCAAGCACCGTAAGACCGAACCCATCACAAAGTACCTCTTCCCATTGTAAGATAAATAGATCAAGTTGGCCAAACAAAACCCAAATATCGGATAAGAAATACGAGGTTATAATCAATCATGCATATAAGAGATCAAAGAAGACTCAAATAACTTTCATGGATAAAAACGTAGATCTAATCATAATCTCAAAGTTCACTGGATCCCAACAAACACACACAAAAAGACTTACATCATATGGATCTCCAAGAGACCATTGTATTGAGAATCAAGAGAGAGAGAGAGAGAGAGAGAGAGAGAGAGAGAGAGAGAGAGATAGGAAGCCATCTAGCTACTAACTACGGACCCGTAGGTCTACAAAGAACTAACCACGCATCATCAGAGAGGCACCAATGGACATGATGAACCCCTCCAGGATAGTGTCTAGATTGGGTCTGGTATTTCTTGAACTTGCGGCGGCTGGAATTGATTTTCATCGACTGCCCTAGGGTTTCTGGAATATTGGGGTATTTATAGAGCAAAGAGGCAGTGCGGGAGGCCAACAAGGTGGGCATAACCCACCTGAGCGCGGCTAGGCCCCCAGGCGCACCCTGGTGGGTTGTGCCCCCCCTCGGGGCACCCCTCTGGTACTTTCAGCACAACTTGTGTCTTCTAGTCCAGAAAAAATCCACAAAAACTTTCACTGCGTTTGGACACCATTTGTTATTGATTTCCCGCGATGTAAAAAAACAAACAGAAAACAACAACTGGCACTAGGCACTATGTCAATAGGTTAGTACCAAAAATGATTATAAAATGATTGTAAAACATCCAAGAATGATAATATAACAGCATGGAACAATAAAAAATTATAGATACATTGGAGACATATCAGCATCCCCAAGCTTAATTCCTACTCATCCTCGAGTAGGTAAATGATAAAAACATATTTTTTGAAGTGGAATGCTGCTACCTCTTGAGCTTGCGTTGGTTTTTCCCTTGAAGAGGAAAGGGTGATGCAGCAAAGTAGAGTAAGTATTTCCCTCAATTTGAGAACCATGGTATCAATCCAGTAGGAGAAAACGCACAAGTCACCAAATACCTACACAAACAATCAAACAAACTTGCACCCAACGAGATAAAGGGGTTGTCAATTCCTTCATGGTTACTCGCAAAAGTGAGATCTGATAGAGATAGATAAACGGTAAAGTAAATATTTTTGGCATTTTTGGTTTATAGATCGGAAAGTAAAAGATTGCAAAATAGTAGATCGGAAACTAATATGATAGAAAAGAGACCCGGGGCCATAGGTTTCACTAGTGGCTTCTTTGAAGATAGCAAATAATACGGTGGGTGAACAACTTACTGCCGAGCAATTGATAGAAGAGCGCATCATTATGATGATATCTAAGGCAATGATCATGAGCATAAGCATCAACTCCGTGTCAAGTAAACCGACACAATTTCGCATCTACTACTATTACTCCACACATCGACCGCCCAACATGCATCTAGAGTATTAAGATCATAAAGAACGGAGTAACACATTAAACAAGATGACATGATGTAGAGGAATTAACTCAATCAATATGATGAAAACTCCATCTTTTTATCCTCGATGGAACAATACAATATGTGTTTTGCTTCCCCTACTGTCACTAGGAAAGGACACCACAATATTGAACCCAAGGCTAAGCACTTCTCCCATTGCAAGAAAAACCAATCTAGCAGGCAAAACTAAACCAATAATTTGAAGAGACTTGGAAAGATATGAAATAATGCATATAAGAATTCAGAGAAGATTCAAATAATATTCATAGAAAATGTGATCATAAATCCACAATTCATTGGATCTCAGCAAACACACCGCAAAAGAGTATTACATCGAATAGATGTCCAAGAACACCAAGGAGAACATGGTATTGAGAATCAAGAGAGAGAAGAAGCCATCTAGCTACTAGCTATGGACCCATAGGTCTGTGATAAACTACTCATGGTTCAACGGAAGGGCAATGGTGTTGATGTACAAGCCCTCCATGATCGAATCCCCCTCCGACAGGACGCCAGAAAAGGCCCCTAGATGGGATCTCACGGGCACAAAAGGTTACGGCGGTGGAAAAATGTTTTCGTGGCTCTCCTTGATGGTTTTGGGGTATAATAGTATATATGGGCGGAAGAATTAGGTTAGGAGACCCATGAGGGGCCCACGAGGTAGGGGGCACGCCCTACCCCCCTGGGCGTGCCCTCCACCCTCATGGCTGCCTCGTTGCTTCTCCGACTTCATCTCTAAGTCTCCTGGTTTGCTCCTGATCCAAGAAAGATCATCGCAAAAGTTTTATTCTGTTTGGACTCTGTTTGGTATTCCTTTTCTGCGAAACACTAAAACAGGCAAAAACAGAAACTGGCACTGGGCTCTAGGTTAATAGGTTAGTCATTTTTTTTATAAAATATCATATTAATGCATATAAAACATCCAAAACAGATAATATAATAGCATGGAACAATAAAAAATTATAGATACGTTGGAGACGTATCAAGCATCCCCAAGCTTAATTCCTGCTCATCCTCGAGTAGGTAAATGATAAAAAAAGAATTTTTGATGTGGAATGCTACGTAACATATTTATCAATGTAATTCTCTTTATTGTGGCATGAATATTCAGTTCCGTAAGATTCAAAACAAAAGTTTAATATTGACATAAAAACAATAATACTTCAAGCATACTAATAAAGCAATCATGTCTTCTCAAAATAACATGGCCAAAGAAAGCCATCCCTACAAAATCATATATTCTGGCTATGGTCTATCTTCATCAAAAAAAAATTAAATCATGCACAACCCCGATGACAAGCCAAGAAATTGTTTCATACTTTTTCAACTTTCATGAAATACATGAGTGTGAGCCATGGATATAGAACTATGGTCGAAGAGAATATGGTGTCTGTGGAGAAGACAAAAAGAGGGAGATAGTCTCACATCAACTAGGCGTATCAATGGGCTATGTAGATGCCCATCAATAGATATCATTGTGAGTGAGTAGGGATGGCCATGCAACGGATGCACTAGAGCTATAAGTGTATGAAAGCTCAAAAAGAAACTAATTGAATGTGCATCCAACTTGCTTGCTCACGAAGACCTAGGGAAATTTTAGGAAGCCCATCATTGGAATATACAAGGCAAGTTCTATAATGAAATATTCCCACTAGTATATGAAAGTGACAAAATAGGATACTCTCTATCATGAAGATCATGGTGCTACTTTGAAGCACAAGTGTGGAAAAAGGATAGTAACATTGCCCCTTCTCTCTTTTTCTCCCATCTTTTTATCTTTTTTTTCTTTTCTTTTCTTTTTTTTTTGGCTTCTTTGGCCTCTTTTTTTTTCGTCTGGAGCCTCATCCTGATTTGTGGGGGAACCATAGTCTCCATCATCCTTTCCTCACTGGGAGAATGCTCTAATAATGAAGATCATCACACTTCTATTTACTTACAACTCAAGAATTACAACTTGACACTTAGAACAAAATATGACTATATGTGAATGCCTCTGGCGGTATACCGGGATGTGCAATGAATCAAGAGTGATATGTATGAAAGAATTATGAAAGGTAGCTTTGTCAGAAATAAGATGTCAAATACATGATCATGCCAAGCAATATGACAATGATGGAACGTGTCATAATAAATGGAACGATGGAAAGTTGCATGGCAATATATCTCAGAATGGCTATGGAAATGCCATAATAGGTAGGTATGGTGGCTGTTTTGAGGAATGTATATGGTGGGTGTATGGTACCGGCGAGAGTTGCGTGGTTCAATAGAGGCTAGAAATGGTGGAAGAGTGAGAGTGCGTATAATCGATGGACTCAACATTAGTCATAAAGAAATCACATACTTATTGCAAAAATCTTTTATTTATGAAAACGAAGTACTACGCGCATGCTCCTAGGGGGATAGATTGGTAGGAAAAGACCATCGCTCGTCCCCAACTACCACTCCTAAGGAAGACAATCAAAAAATAAATCATGCTCCGACTTCATCACATAACGGTTCACCATACGTGCATGCTACGGGACTCACAAACTTTAACACAAGTATCCCTCAAATTCACATCTACACACTAGCATGACTATAATATCACCATCTTCATATCCCAAAACAATCATAAAGAATCAAACTTCTCATAGTATTCAATGCACTTTATGTGAAAGTTTTTATTATATCCCTCTTGGATGCCTATCATATTATGACTAAATTTATAACCAAAGAAAATTACCATGCTGTTCTGAAAGACTCTCAAAATAATACATGTGAAGCATGAGAGTTCATCAATTTCTATAAAATAAATCCACCTCTGTGCTCTAAAATGATATAAGTTAAGTACTAGAGCAATATTGCCTAGCTCAAAAGATATAAGTGAAGCACATAGAGTATTCTAATAAATCACGACTCATGTGTGTCTCTCCCAAAAGGTGTGTACAGCAAAGATGATTTTTGTAAACTAAAAAGCAAAGAATCAAATCATACCAGATGCTCCAAGCAAAACACATATCATGTGTTGAAGAAAAATGTAGCCTCAAGTAAAGTTACCGATAGACGGAGACAAAAGAGGGGATGCCTTCCGAGGCATCCCCAAGATTAGGCTCTTGGTTGTCCTTGAATATTACCTTGGGGTGCCTTGGTCATCCCCAAGCTTAGGATCTTACCACTCCTTATTCCATAGTCCATCAAATCCTTACCCAAAACTTGAAAACTTCACAACACAAAACTCAACAGAAAATCTTATAAGCTCCATTAGTATAAGAAAACAACTCACCACTTTAAGGTACTGTGGAAAACTCATTATTTATTTATATTGGTGTAATATCTACTGTATTAAAACTTTTCCATGGTTCATACGCTGCGGTACTACCCATAGAGTCATCAAAATAAGCAAACAACACATAGAAAACAGAATCTGTCAAAAACAGAACAGTCTATATCAATCTATAACTCTCGAATACTTATGTAACTCCATAAATTCTGAAAAATTAGGACAACCTGAGAAATTTGTGCACCAATCCAGAGCAAAAGGAATCAGATCAAAAGCACGTATCAATAAAATTCTGGAAATTATTTACTAAACGCAAAAGTTTCTGTTTTTCAGCAGGATCAACACAACTATCACCGTAAGCTATCCTAAAGGTTTAACTTAACACAAACACTAATTAAAACACACAATCACATCTAACCAGTGCCTAGATGAATTATTTATTACTAAACAGGAACAAAAAGCAAAGAACAAAAATAAAATTGGGTTGCCTCCCAACAAGCACTATCATTTAATGCCCTTAGCTAGGCAAAAAACACGGATAGATCTAGGTATTGTCGTCTTTGGTATGCAATCCATAAGTGGCTCTCATAATAGATTCATATGGAAATTTAATTTTCTTCCTAGGAAAGTTTTCCATGCCCTTCTTTAATGGAAATTGGAATCTAATGTTTCCTTTTTCATATCAATAATTGCACCAATCGTTCTAAGGAAAGGTCTACCAACAATACTAGGACATGTAGGATTGGAATCTATATCAAGAACAATGAAATATACGGGCACATAATTCCTATTTGCCACAATAATAACATCATTAATCCTTCCCATAAGTTTCTTAATAGTGGATTCTGCAAGATGCAAATTTAAGGAACAATCATCAAATTCGTGGAAACCTAACACATCACATAAAGTTTTTGGAATCATGAAAATGCTAGCACCCAAATCACACAAAGCATGACACTCATAATTTTTAATCTTAATTTAATAGTAGGTTCCCACTCATCATTAAGTTTTCTAGGGATAGAAACTTCCAATTCAAGCTTTTCTTCAAAAGATTGCATCATAGCATCAACAATATGTTTAGTAAAAGCTTTATTTTGATTATAAGCATGAGGAGAATTCAACATCAATTGCAAGAAGGAAATACAATCTATTAAAGAACAATTATCATAATTAAATTCCTTGAAATCCAAAAGAGTGGGTTCATTGCTACTTAAAGTCTTGAGCTCTCCAATCCCATGTTTATCAATTTTTGCATCTAGATCTAAAAACTCTGAATCATTGGGACGCCTTTTAACTAAAGTTGACTCATCTCTAGTCCCATATTTATCAAGATTTATATTGGAAAACAAAGGTTCAATAGGAGTCACATCAATCACCTTTAGATCTTCATCATTATTCTCATGAAAACTAGAAGAACACGCTTTTATAAACCGATCCTTTTTAGCACGCATCTTACCGATTCTTTCTTTGCACTCATCAATGGAAATTCTCATGGCTTTGAGAGACTCATTGATATCATGTTTAGGTGGAATAAATCTAAGTTTCAAATAATCAACATCAAGAGAAGTTCTATCCACGTTCCTAGCCAAATCATCGATCTTGAGAAATTTTTCTTCAATCAAAGCATTGAAATTCTTTTGCAAACTCATAAATTCTTTAACACTAATCTCAAAATAAGAAGGAATCTTATTAAAATTTCCATAATAATTGTTGTAGGAATTACCATAATTATTAGAGGAATTACTAGGAAACGTCCTAGGATTAAAATTACCTCTATACGCGTTATTACCAAAATTGTTCCTACCAACAAAATTCACATCCATATATTCATTATTATTCTCAATCAAAGTGGACAAAGACATATCATTTGGATCAAAATAAGCAATCTTATTAGAAAATAATTTCATAAGTTCATCCATCTTTCCACTCAAAACATTAATCTCTTCAATTGCATGCACTTTTTTTACTAGTGGATATTTCGGTGTGCCATTGAGAATAATTAGCCATAATATTATCTAGGAGTTTAGTAGATTATCCTAAAGTAATTTCCATAAAAGTGCCTCCCGTGGCCGAATCTAAAAGATTTCTAAAAGCAAAATTCAATCTGGCATAATTTTTTTGTATAATCATCCACAAATTCAAACCATGTGTAGGGCAATTTCCTATCATCAGTTTCATCCTCTCCTAAGATTGTGCAACATCTTCGTGATCAAGTTGCTTAAAATTCATATCGTTCCTAAGGGAGATGATCTTAGCAGGAGGAAAATACTTAGAGATGAAAGCATGTTTACACTTATTCCACGAATCAATACTATTTTCTGAAAAATATGAAAACCAAGTTTTAGCACGATCTCTAAGCGAAAACGGAAATAACTTCAATTTAACAATATTATTATCCACATCTTTCTTCTTTTTCATATCACACAAAATGGGATGCGATGTCTTCACTAGGAAGGCCAAAAATTGATCTTTCATAACAAGATTCAGCAAAGCGGCATTACTTTGACAAGATTCTGCATTAGTAGTGGGAGCAATCGGAGTACTAATAAAATCATTGTTGTTGGTGTTGGCAAAGTCACACAATTTTGTGTTATCTTGAGCCATCGTGACAAAGCAAGCAATCCAACACACGAGCACAGAAGAAGCAAGCGAAGAAGATGAACAGAAGAGGGGCGAAGAAGAGGAAAATATTTTCAAAAATCATTTTAGAGGTGGGGGAGAGGAAAACGAGAGGCGAATGGTGAATAATGAAATGCAAGAGATGAGAGTTTATGATGGGTACTTGGTATGGCTTGACTTGGCGTAGGTTTCCCCGACATGGTGCCAGAAATTCTTCATGCTACCTCTTGAGCTTGCGCAGGTTTTTTCCCTTGAAGATGAAAGGGTGATGCAACAAAGTCGAGTAAGTATTTCCCTCAGTTTGAGAACCAAGGTATCAATCCAGTAGGAGACAACACACCAGTCACCGAATACCTGCACAATCAATCAAACAAACTTTCACCCAACACGATAAAGGAGTTGTCAATCCCTTCACGGTTACTTGCAAAAGTGAGATCTGATGGAGATAGGTAAACAGTAAAGTAAATATTTTTGGTAATTTTGGTTTATAGATCGGAAAGTACAAGATTTCAAAATAGTAGATCGGAAACTAATATCATGGAAAAGAGAACTTATATGATGGAAAAGAGACCCATGGGCCATAGGTTTCACTAGTGGCTTCTCTCGAGATAGAAAATAATATAGTGGGTGAACAAATTACTGCTGAGCCATTGATAGAAGAGCGCATAATTATGACGATATCTAAGGCAATGATCATGAACATAGGCATCACATCCATGTCAAGTAGACTATAACGATTCTGCATCTACTACTATTACTCCACACATTGACCGCTATCCAGCATGCATCTAGAGTATTAAGTTCATAAAGAACGGAGTAACGCATTAAGCAAGATGACATGATGTAGAGGAATTAACTCAAGGAGTATGATGAAAACCCCATCTTTTTATCCTCGATGGCAACAATACACTACGTGCCTTGCTACCCCTACTATCACTGGGAAAGGACACCGCAAGATTGAACACAAAGCTAAGCACTTCTCCCATTGTAAGAAAAACTAATCTAGTAGGTCAAACTAAACCGATAATTCAAAGAGACTTGCAAAGATATCAAGTCATGCATGTAAGATTTCAGAGAAGATTCAAATAATATTCATAGATAACCTGATCATAAATTGACAATTCATAGGATCTCGGCAAACACACCACAAAAGAGTATTACATCAAATAGATCTCCAAGAACATCGAGGAGAACATGGTATTGAGAATCAAAGAGAGAGAAGAAGCCATCCAGCTACTAGCTATGGGCCTGTAGGTCTGGGGTAAACTACTCATGCTTCATCGGAAGGGAAATGATGTTGATGTAGAAGCCCTCCGTGATTGAATCCTCCCCCCCCCCCCGGTGGAAGCCGGAAAAGGCCCCTAGATGGGATTTCACGAGTATAGAAGGTTGCGGCAGGGGAAATGTGTTTTCGTGGCTCTCTGTGATGGTTTTGGGGCATAAGAGTATATATGGGCGAAAGAATTAGGTCAGGAGATCCATGAGGGGCCCATGAGGTATGGGGGCGCGCCCTACCCCCCTGGGCGCGCCCTCGACCCTCGTGGCCGCCTTGTTGATTCTGCATCTTCATCTCCAAGTCTCCTGGTTTGCTTCTGGTCCAAGAAAGATCATCGCAAAAGTTTTATTCCATTTGGATTCCGTTTGGTATTCCTTTTCTGTGAAACTCTAAAATAGGCAAAAAAAACAAAAACTAGCACTAGGCTCTTGGTTAATATGTTAGTCCCAAAAATAAAATAAAATAGCATATTAATGCATATAAACATCCAAAATACATAATATAATAGCATGGAACAATAAAAAACTATAGATACGTTGGAGACGTATCAAATGCTGCCTAACATGTTCATCACATATTGTTTTCTTTGTAGCATGGACATTTGGACTTTTATATGGTTCAAAGCATTAGTCTAATTTTGATATGAAGACTTTAGTACTCAAGCATATCAACAAGAAACAATGTCTTTCAAAATATCAACGCTAAAGCAAGTTATCCCTAGCCCATTATGCTCGTTGATCCATTCATGAAACACACTCGAATACTAGCTATACCCAATGCTCAAGTACGATCATAGTGCCCCTTAGTTGGTGCTCTATAAGAGAAGATGGAGACTCAAGTAAAAATAAAAATCGCCTAAAGTAAAATAAAGACCCTTGGCAGAGGGAAGTAGGGATTTGTAGAGGTGCCAGAGCTCAAAGCAAAAATTGAGAGATAAAGATATTTTGGGAGGCATACTTTTCTCACCAACAAAAACGACTTAGAGTCCCCATCACTTTCCATTCTAGACACATCATAGGCTGTTCCCAAATATAAAATAAAGTTTGTTCCTTTTGCCACCATACTTTCACTTTCCATGGCTAAACATATCCACGGCTGCCCTCCATACCAACACTTTCCAAGGAATTTATAATTTGACAACATAAAGTAAATTCATTTTTCATTTCGGGACTGAGCATCCCTAATACTTTTGACGTACTCTCATGCAATAACAAGTGAATAAACACTCATCATGGGAATAACACATCTTGCATGGAAAATATCGGCCACCCCTCACCGCCTCACGAGCGATACGAGCACACAAAAGAGAAATTTATTTTGAAAATTAGAGATGGCACATGCAAATTTTCTTAGAACTGCACGGAAATACCGCATATAGGTAGGTCTAGTGGACTTATATGGCAAAACTGGTTTAAAGGGTTTTGGATGCAGAAGTAGTGATCATACTTAATGCAAAATGAAGTCTAGCAAAAAGATTGAGAAGCTCCAACCAAGAAACGAAAAATCTCGTAAGCGAGCATTAAGCATAACTAACACTGAATAATGCACCACAAGTAGAATGTAATTTCATTGCATAACTATTGACTTTCGTGCTTGCATAGGGAATCACAAACCTTAACACCAATGTTCTTACTAAAGGATAATTACTCATCAACAAGACTCACATATCATATCGTCATATCTCAAAACCATTACAAAGAACCAAGTTTATTTTGTCCAATGATCTTCATGAAAGTTTTTGTTATATCCTCCTGGGATATTTGTCACTTTGGGACTAACTTCATATGTGGCTTTTAATAACTCAAACAAATATAAGTGAAGAACATGAGCATAATATTTCTTTTCTCTCAAAATAATTTAAGTGAAGCAAGAGAGAATTTCTATAAAATTTTTACTAACTCCCAAATAAATCTAAGTGAAGCATGATAGCATTTCTTCAAAAATAACAAACCACACCGTGCTCATAAAGATATAAGTGAAGCACTAGAGCAATTCCATGACTTTAAAAATTTAAGTGAAGCATAGGAGCAAGCATACCATAATTTTTGGCTCTCTCAAAAAGGTGTGTCTAGGAAGGATTCAAGACTTAAATCACAAAGCAAAACAAGCAAGACTCATATCATACAAGACGCTGCAAGCAAAACTCATAATGTGTGATGAATAAAAATATAGCTCCAAGTAAAATACCGATGGTTGTTAGAAGAAAGAGGGGATGCCACTCGGGGGCATCCTCAAGCTTAGTTGCTTGATACTTATTGAATTTTATCTCGGGGTGCCTCGGGCATCCCCAAGCTTAGCCATTTTCTAATCCTTATTCGTTCATCCATCGTAATATCACCCAAAACTTGAAAACTGCAATCACACAAAACTCAACAAAACCTTCGTGAGATCCGTTAGTATAATAAAGCAAACCACTACTATAAGTATTGTTGCAAACCCATTCATATTTTACTTTTGCATTATATCTATTGTATTCAACGTTTCTATGGAAAAAATATGCAAAGAAAACCATAGAATCATCAAAATAAGCACACAACGCAAAGAAAACATAAACTGTCAAAACAGAACAGTCTGTAGCAATATGGAAACTTCGAATGCTTCTGTAACTCCAAAAATTCTGAAAAATTAGGATAACATGAGCAATTTGTATATTAGTCTTCCAGTCGCGGGAAACCACGGCCACCTATGGGACCAGGACGGCCCCTTGCTGGCTCGGCAGGGGGGAGTCGCATTGCACAAAGAGCAGACCAACGTAGGGAAGCGCGACAGAGATCACACGGGCAGTTTTAGCGAGGTTCGGGCCGCTGTGAGGCGTAAAACCCTACTCCTACTTTGGTGGATTGATGGTGGAAAGGTGGTGGTGGAGCATAGTACACTTGCCCGACAGGGGTTGCTTCGGGGCGGCAGTGACTACGCGCATACGGGGGTGCGAGTGGTCTAGCTTTCCAACCTCGCAAACCCTTTCTACTGTTGCCATGGGCCTCCTTTTATAGGTTAAGGGGTCACCACAGTGGCAATTTAGTCATTAGACACTGATATGATAGAAAATAGTAACATCATACCTAACTCTGCAGGCTGATAGTGCGCATTTAATGCATCGCTTACTGTCACGTTGTTGGTTGCCCGGCAAGGCTTGCCTAGCTATCTTGCCAGCTCCATGCCTGCTCACTTGACACGTCATTGAACGGGTGTCATCTGTGGTTTTCCTTGGTAGGAAGTGGCCGCCGTGTGGCAAATGGTTGCCACTTAATCACTCCGCGGCTTGACATCGCACTGATCGACGACGTGGGTTGAGGCGGAGTAATCAGTGAGGTGACCTGGTCTCCGCAAGTCCCGGCAGGCCCTGCCGGGATGCCTGGGTCATCTCCTTCTAGGGGTGGCCTCTCCCCTTGTCAGGCTCACCTGCCCGGCAAGGGAGGCTTTTTTCTTGATAATATCTGGCTCCTCTGTCTTGGCCTTGGATCCTTTCCAATCTGCTCATTGATGTCTTGAATCTCTTGGTCTCTTGTTCATCTGTTCTAATGCTTCAATCCCGATCTTGTGCATGTGCACAGTCAAGGTAAGAGGCCTCGGGTCTGTTGCACGGACAGAAGCCCCTAGGCCTGCCTCGAATGCGCTGCCGAGCATCATCGGTGTAGGGCCTAACAAGTGCACAGGCAGCACTGCTGAAGAGGCTGATCTCTTGAGATCTTGTTTGCTTCTTCATTAGTCTTGATTTTGGGCCAGTTTCTGGTTTTCCTGCACGCCGTGTGTGATGTTTACAAAAAAGACCCGGATCATGGCCTGCATGGCGCTCGTGCCCCACGATCACGGGGTGGAAACAACCATCCCACTTGCCTTCGTCCTTCTGGTTCATCCGCCACATGTCCTTCATGCCTCAGGAAGGGTAGGTGGTGGACATGGAGGGCACGGGTCTGAGTGCCGCGGCGAAAATCAGGCGTCGATGGATGGAGCAGCGGGTCGGTCCTGATTCCCCACATCCTTCAATGGGGAGGGGAGGCCACATTGGACAAGCAGGGCGGCCTCCCCAGGGGTGAGGGGCCGGCCCCTGGCCTTGCTGTACTATAAAATAGGGCAGGGATGGTGTTCTACTATATACACCTCTTCCTCTTTCTTTCTTAGTAGTCTTCGTTTGTTTGTCATGGTGAGGGGGCGAGGACACGCTGGTACTCCAGTGGCAGCGACAAGAGACTCTTATCAACAGCGCATCCCTCCTCCTCCGGAGCTTGAAGCGGCGGAGCCCGGCATGAGAGGAGAAGGGAGGGGGTGAGGTCGAGGTTGTCGTGGCACTCGAGGAAGTGGAGGACGGGGCGGTGCTCCGGTTGTACCTCCGCCGGCGGCTCCTCCCATGATGGAAGGCCATGTTGGAGATCAGCCTCGAGAATTCTTCATCAGGTTGTATAAGCCCTTGTGCGACCATCTTCGTCTGCCTACCCCGTTCGTCCGGGAAATGGAGCTCGATCCGCCGCATGCTATGAGGTTGCACATGAGGGGCTGCGGGAACGGCAGCATTTGGGTCGACGTCGACTTCCCCGCTCCTCATGTTATGTACCTCCGCCGTGGTTAGAAGACCTTCGCCCATGCCCATATCTTGACGGAGGGGCACATTCTCTAGTTCAAATTAATGGAGAGCGGCCTGCTCTCCGTTAAGGTTTTTGGGCGCTCGGGAATTTGATTAGGGTGCTGCGCGGAGAGCTCTACCGACGCCGAAAGCTCCTCCTCGAGCGGCAGCAACGAGGAGGACCGTGACGGTGATGACGACACCGGCAGGCGGGAGGGCGACGACTCCGACTCCGACTGATCGCCGCCCGCGCCATCTTCATCAGGTGGCAGCACCATCATCTGCATCCACATGTCCTCCCCGGCAACACGATTTGATGGGGAGTTGGATGGAGAGGTGGGGATGGTGCTCCCGGGCTCCTCCAGTAGTCTTCCAGCTGGGCCCGGCAGGCTTGCGCTCGGGCTGCAACTCCATTCGCCCTGTTGTGCCCTGGTGGCCCTGGTGGCAGTGGTCGACGGGTCGCCTCCGCCGTGCTCTCCATCAACGCATTCCTCGGTGCTTCCCCCTTGCCCTTCTAGCCTTCACCTGCCGTGCCTGGGAGGAGAGGGACAAGAAAGGGGATTACATGGCACTTATCTTTTTTCAATCTTAAATCTATAGGCACTTTCCAAATTTTAATTCAAATAATGTAATCTGTCATATCCATGTTTGTGTTCTGTAATGCTTGTACTTGTATTAGCATGTTAATGAAAAATATGAACGTTGCCAGGAACTCGCGCATGTATGTCCATGCAGAGGTGAGGTGCCTCTTTAGTGTAAATAAACGGGTTTGTCCCGGCAGGCTATCTTGTCGGCCCCCTTTTTGTCTGCCGGAGAACCTCATGTGCCGGGTTACAGACAGAGGGACTAGCCCCCCTCCCACTTCCTTTTATCAGACGCAACTCCGACCATCTTGACCGAAGCAACGTTCAAGTAAAGAATGGGAGCACCTAAGTCTAGAAGGAGCGGTGAGGTTTTCTAATGCACAAGTTATATCTTACAAAACACGAATGGACAAGAGGTAGAACTTATCTGTTTGGCTTGCCGTGGATCATAGTGCCGGCAATCTTCTCAACTCCTTGTCGAATCCAAGTCCACGATAAGAACCTGCAGCTTCATGTAGATGAGAATGAATGCAGGATGCGAACCTATCTATATGCATATGAAAATGCTTATGCAGTGATCTAGAATGCTGATGCATGCATGCAAGGTTGCCCCCCACCCTGATACGTCCATTTTGCATCATGCTTTTATATCAATATTTATTGCATTATGGGTTGTTATTACACATTATATCTCAATACTTATGGCTATTCTCTCTTATTTTACAAGGTTTGCCATGAAGAGTGGGAATGCCGGCAGCTGGAATTCTGGCTGGAAAAGGAGCAAACGTTGGAAACCTATTCTGCACAACTCCAAAAGACCTGAGACTCCACGAAACAACTTTTTGGATTTATTAAGGAATTATGAGCAAAAAAAATTGGCCACGGGGCCCACACCCTGTCCAGGAGACAGGGGGGGCGCCCCACTATCTCCTGGGCCCCCTGGTGGGCCTCCAGCATCCATTTTCTGCTATATGAAGGGTTTTGTCGTGGAAAAATTCAGGGGCAAGCTTACGAGACGAAACTCCGCCGCCACGAGGGGGAACCTTGGCGGAATCAATATAGGGCTCTGGCGGAGCTGTTCTGCTGGGGACACTTCCCTCCGGTAGGGGGTAATCATCACCAACGTCGTCACCAACGATCCTCTCATCGGGAGGGGGTCAATCTCCATCAACATCTTCACCAGCACCATCTCCTGTCAAAACCTAGTTCATCTCTTGTATCCAATCTTGTATCCAGAACCACAAATTGGTACCTCTGGGTTGCTAGTAGTGTTGATTACTCCTTGTAGTTGATACTTATTGGTTTACTTGGTGGAATATCATATGTTCAGATCCATAATGCATATTATTACACCTTTGATTATGAACATGAATATGCTTTGTGAGTAGTTACGTTTTTTCCTGAGGACATGGGTGAAGTCTTGCTATTAGTAGTCATGTGAATTTGGTATTCGTTCGATATTTTGATGAGATGTATGTTGTCTCTCCTCTAGTGGTGTTATGTGAACGTCGACTACATGACACTTCACTATTATTTGGGCCTAGAAGAAGGCATAGGGAAGTAATAAGTAGATGATGGGTTGCTAGAGTGACAGAAGGTTAAACCCTAGTTTATGAGTTGCTTCGTTAGGGGTTGATATGGACCCATATGTTTAATGCTGTGGTTAGGTCTACCTTAATACTCCTTTTTGTAGTTGAGGACGCTTGCAATAGGGGTTTATCATAAGTGGGATGCTTGTCCAAGTTAGAGCAGTACCCAAGTGCCGGTCCACCCACATATCAAATTATCAAAGTACCGAACGTGAATCATATGAGCATGATGAAAACTAGCTTGACGATAATTCCCAATGTGTACTCAGGAGCTCCTTCCTCATTATTAGAATTTGTCCAGGCTTATGCTTTGCTGCACTTTATTTACTTTATTTACTTTTGCTCGTTACTATTTATCTTATCACAAAACTATCTATCACCTACTATTTCAGTGCTTGCAGAGAAAACCTTACTGAAAACCGCTTATCATTTCCTTCTGCTCCTCGTTGGGTTCGACACTCTTACTTATCGAAAGGACTACGATAGATCCCCTACACTTGTGGGTCATCAAGACTCTTTTCTGGCACCGTTGCCGGGGAGCGTAGCGCTCTTGGTGAGTGGAACTTGGTAAGGAAACATTTATATTGTGTGCTGAAATTTTCTGTTACTTGTCACTATGGAAACTAATCCTTTGAGTGGCTTGTTTGGGGTATCTTCACCCCAACTAGAAGAGAAAAGAGATGCTCCTCAACCTACTGAACCTTATGAAAATGTTCACTTTGAGATTCCTTCGGGTATGATAGAAAAACTGCTAGCTAATCCTTTTGCAGGAGACGGAACATTGCATCCCGACTTACACCTTATCTTTGTGGATGAAGTTTGTGGATTATTTAAGCTTGCAGGTATTCCCGATGATCTTGTCAAAAGGAAGGTCTTCCCTTTATCTTTGAAGGGAGATGCAATAACATGGTATAGACTATGTGATGATACGAGATCTTGGAATTATAAGCGATTGAAATTGGAATTTCACTAGAAGTTCTATCCTATGCATCTTGTTCATCGTGATCGTAATTACATATATAATTTCTGGCCTGCGAAGGAGAAATCATCGCTCAAGCTTGGG
This sequence comes from Triticum dicoccoides, assembly GCF_002162155.2. Lineage (NCBI taxonomy): Eukaryota > Viridiplantae > Streptophyta > Magnoliopsida > Poales > Poaceae > Triticum > Triticum dicoccoides. Next base: position 54,475,649 of record NC_041393.1, on the reverse strand, counting down.
TGAGGCTTAAGTCAATGTTATATTCATGCCCCAATCATGAGCTCTCTCGGGAAATGATTATTCAGAATTTTTAGGCTCGGCTTTCTCTTGATAATCGCAACTTGCTCGATACTTCCTGTGCTGGTTCCTATATGCTGAAGACTATTGATTTCAAATGGGACTTATTGGAAAGAATTAAACGCAACTCTGAAGATTGTGTTAAAGAGAAGACTATTTGTGAAACTTTTATTGTGTTAAATCTTTTATGGTTCCGATGATGGTAAGGAGTCAGGTATGACACCTAAGTTTGATTGTGTTAAATCTTTTATGGATACCGATGCTTTCCGTGGGTTTAGCTCTAAGTATGGACTTGACTCTGAGATAGTATCTACTTTTTGTGAAACTTTTGCTGCTCACGTTGATCTCCCTAAAGAGAAGTGGTTTAAATATAATCCTCCTGTTGAAGTGAAAGTAGTTGCACCTATTAGAGTCGAAGAGAAGACTATTACATATAGTGATCCTATTATTCCTATTGCTTATGTTGAGAAACCTCCTTTTCCTGTTAGGATAAAAGATCATGGTAAAGCTTCGACTGTTGTTCGTAAGAGTAATACTAGGACTTATACACCCCCTGAGCAAATTAATGTTGAACCCAGTATTGCTATGATTAAAGATCTCTTGGATGAAGAATTAGATGGGCATGTTATCTCTTTCGTGGGTGAAACTGCTAATATTGCTAGACCCGACACTAAGACCCGTAGACCTGTTGTAGGCACTCCTGTTATTTCTGTTAAAATAGGAGATCATTGTTATCATGGCTTATGTGATATGGGTGCTAGTGATAATGTGATACCTTATGATCTTTATAAAGAAATTATGCACGATATTGCACCTGTTGAATTAGAAGATATTAATGTTACTATTAAGCTTGCCAATAGGGACACCATTAAACCTATTGGGATTGTTAGAGATGTTGAAGTCTTGTGTGGGAAGATTAAATACCCTGCTGATTTTCTTGTTCTCGGTTCCCCACAAGATGATTTTTGTCCCATTATTTTTGGTAGGCCCTTCTTGAACACTGCTAGTGCTAAGATTGATTGTGAAAACAATATTGCCACTGTTGGCTTAGATGGTATGTCTCATGAGTTTAATTTCGCTAAGTTTAGTAGACAACATCGTGAAAAGGAACCATCTAGTAAGGATGAGATTATTGGTCTTGCTTCCATTGCTGTTCCTCCAACTGATTCGTTAGAACAATATTTGCTAGACCATGAAAACGATATGTTTATGAACGAAAGGGAAGAAATAGATGAAGTGTTCCTTAAACACGAACCTATGCTAAAACATAATCTTCCCATTGAAATTCTTGGGGATCCCCCTCCACCCAAGGGTGATCCCGTGTTTGAACTCAAACCATTACCTGATAATCTTAAGTATGCTTATCTTGATTAAAAAGAAATATATCATGTTATTATTAGCGCTAACCTTTCAGAGAAAGAAGAAGAAAGATTATTGAAAACACTAAAGAAGCATCGAGCTGCTATTGGATATACCCTGGATGATCTCAAGGGCATTGGTCCCACATTATGTCAACACAAAATTTCAGTGGAGAAACATGCCAAACCTGTTAGAGATCCTCAAAGACGATTAAATCCCAAAATGAAGGAAGTGGTGAGAAAGGAGATACTAAAACTCCTCGAGGCAGGTATTATTTATCCCATTGCTGATAGTGAATGGGTAAGCCCTGTCCATTGTGTCCCTAAAAAGGGAGGTATTACCGTTGTCCCTAATGATAAAGATGAATTGATCCTGCAAAGAATTATTACAGGCTATAGGATGGTAATTGATTTCCGCAAGTTAAATAAAGATACTAAGAAAGATCATTACCCTTTACCTTTTATTGATCAAATGCTAGAAAGATTATCCAAACACACACATTTTCGCTTTCTAGATGGTTATTCTGGCTTCTCTCAGATACCTGTATCAGTGGGGGATCAATCTAAAACTACTTTTACTTGCCCTTTTGGTACTTTTGCTTATAGACGTATGCCTTTTGGTTTATGTAATGCACCTGCTACCTTTCAAAGATGCATGATGGCTATATTTTCTGATTTTTGTGAAAAGATTTGTGAGGTATTCATGGATGACTTCTCCGTCTATGGATCCTCTCCTCTTTTGATGATTGTTTGAGCAACCTTGATCGAGTTTTGCAGAGATGCGAAGACACTAGTCTCGTCCTGAATTGGGAAAAGTGTCACTTTATGGTTAATGTAGGCATTGCCTTGGGGCACAAGATCTCTAAGAGGGGTATTGAAGTTGATAAAGCCAAAGTTGATGCTATTGAAAAGATGCCATGTCCCAAGGACATAAAAGGTATAAGAAGTTTCCTTGGTCTTGCCGGTTTTTATAGGAGGTTCATTAAGGACTTTTCTAAAATCTCTAGGCCTCTCACTAATTTATTGCAAAAAGATATTCCTTTTGTCTTTCATGATGATTGTGTAGAAGCATTTGAAACACTTAAGAAAGCTTTGATCACAGCACCTATTGTTCAGCCACCTGATTGGAATTTGCCTTTTGAAATTATGTGTGATGCTAGTGATTATGATGTAGGTGCTGTTTTAGGGCAAAGAGTCGATAAGAAATTGAATGTTATCCATTATGCTAGTAAGACTCTTGATATTGCCCAGAGAAATTTTGCTACCACTGAAAAAGAATTCTTAGCAGTTGTGTTTGCATGTGATAAGTTTGGACCTTACATTGTTGATTCTAAAGTTACTATTCACACTGATCATGCTGCTATTAAATATCTTATGGAAAAGAAAGATGCTAAGCCTAGACTCATTAGATGGGTTCTCTTGCTCCAAGAATTTGACTTGCAGATTATTGATAGAAAGGGAGCTGAGAACCCCGTTGCAAACAACTTGTCTAGGCTAGAGAATGTTCTTGATGACCCATTGCCTATTAATGATAGTTTTCCTGATGAACAATTAGCGGTTGTCAATGCTTCTCGCACTGCTCCTTGGTATGCTGACTATGCAAATTACATTGTTGCTAAATATATACCGCCTAGTTTCACATACCAGCAAAAGAAAAGGTTCTTTTATGATTTAAGACATTACTTCTAGGATGATCCACACCTTTATAAAGGAGTAGATGGTATTATTAGACGTTGTGTGCCTGAGCATGAACAGGAACAAATCCTACGCAAGTGTCACTCTGAATCCTATGGAGGACACCACGCTGGAGATAGACATATACACAAGGTACTACAACCTGGTTTTTATTGGCCTACTCTTTTCAAAGATGCTCGTAAGTTTGTCGTATCTTGTCATGCATGTCAAAGAATAGGTAACATCAGTAGACGTCAAGAAATGCCTATGAATTATTCTCTTATTATTGAACCGTTTGATGTTTGGGGCTTTGATTATATGGGACCTTTTCCTGCCTCCAATGGTTATACACATATTTTAGTTGCTGTTGATTACGTTACTAAGTGGGTAGAAGCTATTCCAACTAGTAGTGCTGATCATAACACTTCTATTAAAGTGCTTAAAGAAGTTATTTTTCCGAGGTTTGGAGTCCCTAGATATCTTATGACTGATGGTGGTTCACACTTTAGTCATGGTGGTTTCCGTAAGATGCTTGCTAAGTATGATGTCAATCATAGAATTGCATCTCCTTATCACCCGCAGTCTAGTGGTCAAGTAGAGTTGAGCAATAGAGAGCTCAAATTAATTTTGCAAAAGACTGTGAATAGATCTAGAAAGAATTGGTCCAAAAAACTTGATGATGCATTATGGGCCTATAGAACTGCATACAAAAATCACATGGGTATGTCTCCATATAAGATGATCTATGGAAAAGCATGTCATTTACCTCTTGAACTTGAACATAAAGCATATTGGGCTATTAAAGAGCTTAATTATGACTTCAAACTTGCTGGTGAGAAAAGGTTATTTGATATTAGCTCACTTGATGAATGGAGAACCCAAGCATATGAGAATGCTAAGCTTTTCAAAGAAAAAGTCAAACGCTGGCATGATAAAAGGATACAAAAGCATGAGTTTAACGTAGGAGATTATGTGTTATTGTTCAACTCTCGTTTAAGATTTTTTGCAGGAAAACTTCTCTCAAAATGGGAAGGTCCCTACGTTATTGAGGAGGTCTATCGTTCTGGTGCTATAAAAATCAACAAATTTGAAGGCACAAATCCGAGGGTGGTAAATGGTCAAAGAATTAAACATTATATTTTAGATAATCCTATCAATGTTGAAACTAATATTATTGAAACCATAACCCCTGAGGAATACATAAGAGACACTTTACAGAATGTTCCAGACTCCGAAAAGGCATAGGTACGTGGTACGGTAAGTAAAACGACTCCAAAACAACTCTGATAGCAATTTTCATTAGTTTTGGATTATTTAAGGATTTTAGGAAGAAAGAAGTAGTCCGAAAGGGACACGAGGCTCCCACGAGAGAGGAGGGCGCACCCCCCCTGTAGGGCGCGCCCCCCTATCTTGTGGGCACCTCGTGTGCCTCCTAGACTCCATTTTCTTGTATGTTACGTATTTTGGTCGGTAAAAAGTCATTATATATACTCCCGAAGGTTTTGACCACTGTATCACGCAAATATCCTCTGTTTTCGTTTCGAGCTGTTCCTGTTGCAGATTTAGAGCACCATGACTTCTCCCTCCTACAACAACGAAGACAAGGATGCCTGGCTATTGAAGATAGAGTTGAAAAAAGAGGAACCGGAAGTGAGTAACAAGGGTGAAGGGATCAAGAAGGCTATGGAGGTTCAAGATCCGGTGGTGAAAGAAGAAGACATCCCTCACCCTTACCTAACCTTTTCACTCCAACAGAGATTGAAGCTTTCAAGATGATTGAGTTAGCCCGCATACAAAAAAAGTATCTCACACAATAGAATATTTTGTTGAAGGATCATATTGCTGGGCTCAAGGGCATTATCCGCAAGTTGGAGGAGCTTTTACGCTCGATGTGCGATTATCCACCGTCATCATCACCACCTCCATCACCTCCGAAGAAATAATCACATGGGTATGGGCACTCCCCTTGGCAACTGCCAAGCTTGGGGGAGGTTCCCCGGTATCATATCACCATCACACTCCTATCTTTACCGCTTTATTTAGTTCGATCCTTTTAGTAGTATCTTGATCTATTAGTTCGAAGTTTTGATATCAAGTAGTTTTGAGTTTTTCGTTGTGATCTCTTTATGTAAGCGAGTCGGTGTACTATCTATAATAAAGATTAGTGTTGAGTCAAGGGCTTTGCTATGTTGCTATGATCTTGAGAAAGTAGAAAGAACAAAAGAGTTCATATTGATCTTATGGATAGTAATAACTTTACACATAGAAAGTATGAGGCATAAAAATTGTGGAGAGTTGATGAACGTAGCCTTGGTCATCGTTGCAATTAATAGGAAGTGATAAGGAAAGAGGGGTTCACATATAGATATATTATCTTGGACATCTTTTATGATTGTGAAGCACTCATTAAGTATGGCATGCTAAAAGAGTTGACGTTGGACAAGGAAGACAACGTAATGGTTTATTTTTTCCGACATCTCAGTTAAAGTATATTGTCAGTGACCTTCTAAACGTGTTGAGCTTGCCTTTCCCCCTCATGATAGCCAAAACTCCTTGCATGAAGTAGAGATACTACTTGTGCTTACATATATCCTTAAACCCAGTTTTTCCATGAGAGTCCACCATACCTACCTATGGATTGAGTAAGATCCTTCAAGTAAGTTTTCATCGGTGCAAGCAATCAAAAATTGCTCTCTAAATATGCATGACTTATTAGTGCAGAGAAAATAAGCTTTGTACGAACTTGTTGTGGATGTAATAAAAGCGACGGATTGCATAATAAAGGTCCACATACAAGGGGTAATATAAAGTGACATTCTTTTGCATTAAGATTTTGTGTATCCAACCCTGAAAGCGCATGACAACCTCTGCTTCCCTCTGCGAAGGGCCTATCTTTTACTTTATGTTTTACTTTAATACTTGAGTCAAGGTGATCCTCACCTTTCCCTTTTTCATTTTATCCTTTGGCAAGCTCTTCATGTTTGAAAGATCATGATATATATATATATATATATACATATATATATATATCCGATTGGATGTAAGTTGGCATAGGCTATTATTGTTGACATCACCTAATGGTGAATACGTTGGGAGGCAACACAATAAGCCCCTATCTTTCTCAGTGTCCGGCTGAAACTCTATAACCACAAGTATTGCGTGAGTGTTAACAATTATGGGAGACTACGAGATAGTTGAGTATGTGAGCTTGCTGAGAAGCTCTATTAGTGACTCTTTCTGATGTTACAGTAAATTGCAGTTGCTTCAATGACTGAGATTATAGTTTGTTAGTTCCCAATGAAGTTTTTGAACCATACTTGAAATTGTGAATTGCTTATCACTTGAACATAGGAAATCATATGACAAAATCCATATATGTTGCTTTTATTAGAATGATCATGATGCCCTCATGTCCGTATTTTTACTTTTATCGACACCTCTGTCTCTAAACATGTGGACATATTTTTCGTTTTCGGTTTTCGCTTGAGGACAAGCGAGGTCTAAGCTTGGGCGAGTTGATACGTCCATTTTGTATCATGCTTTTATATCAATATTTATTGCATTATGGGCTGTTATTACACATTATATCTCAATACTTATGGCTATTCTCTCTTATTTTACAAGGTTTACCATGAAGAGGGGGAATGCCGACAGCTGGAATTCTGGCTGGAAAAGGAGCAAACATTGGAAACCAATTCTGCACAACTCCAAAAGACCTAAGACTCCACGAAACAACTTTTTGGATTTATTAAGGAATTATGAGAAAAAGAAATAGGATAGGGGGCCCACACCCTGTCCAGGAGACAGGGGGCGCGCCCCCCAGGGGCCCGCCCCCTATCTCCTGGGCCCCCTAGTGGGCCTCCGGCGTCCATCTTCTGCTATATGAAGGGTTTTGTCCTGGAAAAATTTGGGGGCAAGCTTACGAGACGAAACTCCGCCGCCACGAGGCGGACCCTTGGCGGAATCAATATAGGGCTCTAGCGGAGCTGTTCTACCGGGGACACTTCCCTCTGGGAGCGGGGAATCATCACCAACATCGTCACCAACGATCCTCTCATCGGGAGGGGGTCAATCTCCATCAACATCTTCACCAGCACCATATCCTCTCAAACCCTAGTTCATCTCTTGTATCCAATCTTGTTTCCAAAACCACAAATTGGTACCTGTGGGTTGCTAGTAGTGTTGATTACTCCTTGTAGTTGATACTTATTGGTTTACTTGGTGGAAGATCATATGTTCAGATCCTTAATGCATATTATTACACCTCTGATTATGAACATGAATATGCTTTGTGAGTAGTTATGTTTGTTCCTGAGGACATGGGTGAAGTCTTGCTATTAGTAGTCATGTGAATTTGGTACTCGTTCAATATTTTAATGAGATGTATGTTTTCTCTCCTCTAGTGGTGTTATGTGAACGTCGACTACATGAAACTTCACCATTATTTGGGCCTAGAGGAAGGCATAGGGAAGTAATAAGTAGATGATGGGTTGCTAGAGTGACAGAAGCTTAAACCCTAGTTTATGTGTTGCTTTGTTAGGGGTTGATATGTTTAATGCTGTGGTAGGTTTACCTTAATACTCCTTTTTGTAGTTGCGGACGCTTGCAATAGGGATTAATCATAAGTGGGATGCTTGTCCAAGTTAGGGTAGTACCCAAGTGCCGGTCCACCCACATATAAAATTATCAAAGTACCAAACACAAATCATATGGGCGTGATGAAAACTAGCTTGACGATAATTCCCAATGTGTCCTCGGGAGCTCCTTCCTCATTATTAGAATTTGTCCAGGCTTATCCTTTGCTACATAAAGGATTGGGCCACCTTGCTGCACTTTATTTACTTTATTTACTTTTGCTTGTTACTATTTATCTTATCACAAAACTATCTATCACCTACTATTTCAGTGCTTGCAGAGAAAACCTTACTGAAAACCGCTTATCATTTCCTTATGCTCCTCGTTGGGTTCAACACTCTTACTTATCAAAAGGACTACGATAGATCCCCTACACTTGTGGGTCATCACCCCTACAACGCTTCATTATTTTCTCTTCCACGGGGTCATCGCCCTGGCTTTGTACAAAGGGTTACATGCAACTGAGGCAAGGCCTGTACAAATGGGTGCCCAGCAGCCTCGCGCCTTACGGGTAGAACTTGCGGAGATGCTCAATATTCCATGAGTTTTGCAATAGAGTGCCATCTCTATTCTCCAGACAGACTGCGCTAGGTCTAGTGACTCGTACTACACGGTAAGGGCCTTCCCACTTTGGTGACAATTTGTGTGTACCCTTGGTGGACTGAACGCACCTAAGGACCAGGTCACCTTCCTCAAAACACCGGGCATGAACCCTGCGGCTATGATAGCGACGCAGGGCTTGCTGTTAGTGTGAAGCACGCATAGCAGCCTGGAGACGGTTCTCCTCGAGTATCACAACATCGTCACGCCGGTGTAGATATTGTACGATTTCATCGTAAGCAAGTACTCGAGGCAACCCGTAAATGAGTTCCGTGGGGATAACTGCTTCTGCCCCATTGACCAGGGAGAAGGGAGTCAGCCCGGTAGCTCGGTTTGGTGTCGTTCTGAGGGACCAGAGAACTACCGGCAACATCCGAGGGCGTGAACATATTGCATGAAGGCGCGGCTCATGAACTAGGTGTTGTCGTCGGTGATGATCCTTGACGGAACTCCAAAACGACACACCAGATCTTTCAAGAACTTGATAGCTGACTGAGTAGTCACCTTTCTCATGGCAGTCTCTTCCGTCCACTTTGTAAACTTGTCGATGGCAACGAACAAGAATTCAAAGGCCCCGATTGCTCGGGGGAAGGGGCCGAGGATATCGAGCCCCCAGACCAAAAATGGCCATGATAGAGGGATTTTCTGAAGTTCTTGGGAAGGCAGGTGGGTTTTCTTGGAATGGAACTGACATGCTTCACACTTAGTGACTAGCTCGACCACATCTTGGAGGGATATGGGCCAATAGAATCCTCGCCGGAATGCTTTCCCAACTAATGCCCTTGATCCAATGTGGGAGCCGCAATTCCTTTGTGTATCTTAGCCAGCAGTTCCTTTCCTTCTTCCCGGCAGACACACTTCAATTTCACACCGCTGGGCCTCCTTCTGTACAGGTGTCATCGACAAACTGATACATACTGGCCCTCCGGGCTACTTTGTCAACTTTGTCTTGATTGACGGGAAGCTCTCCGGTTTGGAGGAAGCGGACAATGTGCCTTGCCCAAGTCGGAGCCTGTGGCTCGGCAACGAGGACTAGAGGCACCTCCTCTGCTGTGGGAGCACCAGCCTCGTACGCGGGGTTCATGGACCCGGCTGGAGGGGTTGGTCCAGCAGGCTGCGAGTAGTTGATTCTGGCAGGGTCTCTGCCGGGAGCGGACGACTCTACCAGTTGAGGCTTTCCGGTGTCCAACTTTCTCCTCTTACGGGCCATTGTTGCAGGGGATACGGAGGGCGGAGTAAGACAGAGAACAAAAGTCCCTAGTTCCATAGGAAGCTTCTGCACAACACACTTTTGCAGATGATCAACTATGTTGTTTTCCGCACGGGGTACATGCTCTGTTTGTAATCCATCAAAGTGGTCCTCCAATCTTCTCACTTCCTCGACGTATGCCTCCATCAATGGACTTTGATAATCCTTGTTGACTTGCCTCACCACCAGTTGTGAATCTCCTAAGATGATCAGCTTCTTAATTACCAATTCTGCTGCAATTCTGAGCCCGGCAAGGAGCCCTTCATATTCTGATGTATTGTTGGTTGCTTCTTCCCGGGCAAAATGGATCTGGACGACGTACTTCAAGTGCTCCTCGGAGGGGGCGACAAGAAGCACGCCATCCCCCACACCTTGCAGGAAAAAGGCAGCATCAAAATACATAATCCATTCTTGGGGGGATTCCTTGCTGGCGATAATTGTCTCTGTCACTTCCTCATCATGGGTCGGCGTCCATTCTACAATAAACTCTACCAACGCCCTTCTATGGATAGTTGATGTGCTCTCAAACCTCAAACCAAAGCTGGATAGTTCCAAAGCCCATTCCACTATTCCGCCGGTAGCCTCTGGGTTTCGGAGTATCTGTCGCAACGGGAAACGAGTAACAACTATGATCTCATGGGCTTGGAAGTAGTGGCGCAGTTTCCTTGAGGCCATGATGAGGCCAAAGATCAACTTTTGCATGCCAGAGTACCTCGACCTAGCCCCCTGCAACAAGGATCTAATGAAGTACACTGGGAGGCTGCACCACTTTCTTCCTTGTCGCGTCCTTGGGGTCGTCATCGTTGTCATGCTTGCTGCTATTCTGATCCTTATCTGGCCCTGTCGGCGCTACTCACTCTCTTTCTCTTCCACTTCTACTATGCTACCAAGGCTACACTGACCACTTGGTTGGTTGCCGCTAAGTATAGCAACAACGGCTCCTGGGGTTTGGGTGCAACCAGGGTAGGCACAGAGGACAAGTAGGTCTTCAATTCTTGCAAAGATGTGTCTGCTTCAGGGGTCCACTTCATGGAACCTGCCTTCTTCAAAATCTCGAAGAATGGTAGGACACGCTCGGCAGACTTGGAGATGATCTTCTTAGCATGGCAACACATCCCGTCAGGCGCCTCACATCTTTGACTATCCTTGGCGCTTGGATCTGCTCAATAGCCTTGATCTTGTCGGGATTGGCTTCGATCCCCCCGTGGGACACAAAGTATTCGAGCATCTTGCCGGAATGGATGCCAAACACACACTTCTCTGGATTTAGCTTCAAGTTGATCTTGCGCAGATTTGCAAACATCTCCTCCAAATTTTGAATGAGAGTTGCCCTGTCCTTGGTTTTGCCACAATGCCATCCATATAAGCCGCAATGTTTCTGTGCAGCTGAGGTTCAAAACCAATCCAGACTGCCCTTGCAAAAATGGAACTGACACTCTTTAATCCGAATGGCATGCAGACAAAGCAGTAAGTACCGCATGGAGTGATGAACGATGTCTTCTCCTTGTCTTCTTTGGACATGAAGATCTGGTGGTACCTAGAATAGGCATCCAGAAAAGAGAGCAAATCACAACCTGAAGTGGCATCCACAATCTGGTCAATACGCGGCAAGGGAAACAGGTCCTTCGGGTAAGCCTTGTTGAGATCTATAAAGTCAATGCACAACCTCCACTTCCCATTTGCCTTCCGGACCACCGCTGGATTTGCTAGCCAAGTGGGATCTTGTACTCCTTTGACCAAACCAGCTGCCTCAAGCTTCTTGATCTCTTCTGCAATGAACTGCTGCCTCTCCAAGACCTACTTCCGGACTTTATGCTTAATAGGTCTGGCGTGTGGGCAGACAGCAAGGTGGTGCTCGATTATTGCTTTTGGCCCTTTTCTTTTTCTTTTGATTTATTGGTTTTTGCTATAATTTTTCTTTTTGAGTGGTTCTGTGGCCTTGCAAACTGGGAGTTTATCATGATTTCCTCTCCCAAGTGACTCATCATCCTCAAAACCGATCCCAAGACCATGCCATTTCCATCCTAGCCCAAATCCCCATAATTATTTTTCTTGGGGAAATATTCCTTTTCTATTAAAGGAATAACCTCATATGCTCTACGTTGTGAAGAAACCTAGAATTCTGTCCATCCAAAAATTCCCAAATAATTCTCATAATTTCTTTGGGTCACATATGGCTCAAATATGCCCAAAAGTTTCCTTGGCCAGTTCAAAAATAATTCCCCAATATTCCCTTTCCTATTCTGCCTTGAATGGCACTTTGTGAAAGGAAGTGTCATTTATATTTTCCTAGTGGCTCCCAAACATTTTGGGCATGCTTCTATGTCCAAATCTTTGCCTCATGCAAAAAATTCAACTTCATTTGCCTAGCCAAATTCCCTCAGTGACTTTTCAAAGTTTTGTCAAACAGAAGGCTTTGTGAAGGAAGTACTAGCTAGGAGTATCCAAATGAGTTGAAATTTTGCACACTCCTTCATGTGCTCATTTTAACCCCTCCAAATTTCAGCCCCATCCAATAATCTATGTGTGCACTGGACCAAATCTTTGATTCTGTCAATATTTTCAGGTTGTGAAGCAAGTGTATTTTATATTGCTTCATTAATTCTGATAAATCATCTATGTGAACCATTTGATCACCAAAATTATTCCTACACCACTAGGGAAAACCTTATACACAACATCTTAGCAGTAGCGCCGGACAAAACAGGGCGGTACTGCTACTTAGTAGTAGTGAGGGTAATTAGACCATGCTACTGCTACTACTTTAGCAGTAGTGCGTTCTGTTAAGCCGCGCTACTGCTATACTTGTACTGGGCGCAGATGGCTAGCCCCACTTAGCAGTGGCGCGTATGCACGACCGGCGCTACTACTACGTCCCTTAGCAGTAGCACGTATCTCTTAAACGCGCTACTACTTACTTACCTTATCCTGGAGCGGTTCACTGCCCCCTCTCACTCACTCTCCCTCTCACTCGCTCTTGCCCGCGCCGAACCCGTCGTCCGCGGCCGTGCTCTGCTCCTCGCCGAGGTACTCCCTTGTCCCACCGCCCCTCCCTCCTCCTCCTCCGGCAGTCCTCCTCCCACCACCCCTCCCTCCTCCTCCTCCGGCCACCCCTCCCTCCTCCTCCTCCAGCCGCCCCCTCCCCCTCCACCCCCGCCCCCTCCCTC
>NC_041393.1:54446985-54462452 GCF_002162155.2 Triticum dicoccoides | reverse complement strand
CTCCCTCCATCTTTTTTTCCTGTTTGTCACTGTAGTTTTTTACTGTTGTATAATGTAGTTTTTTTACAGTTTTTAGTAAGTGTTTAAAATAATTAGTAAGTGAATTAATAAGCTAGTTGAACTAGTTTGTTTTTAGTAAGAACTAGTTGAATTTATAGAACTAATGTATTTTTAGTAAGAAAATTAAATAACTAGTTGAACTAGTTTATTTTTAGAAAGAACTAGTTTATTTCTATTTATAGTAAGTTTATTTTTAATAAGAACTAGTTGAATTAATAGAACTAGTTGAACATGTCACATTTGTTGTTATTTTTTTAGTTTAAGGAATTATTCGGGATGTATTAGTGATAACTTATAGGGTTTTTGTTTTTGCAGAAATCAAGGAGCCCCTCCATCATCCCCGCCGTCGTCCCCGTAACCGACCCCCTCCGGCCTCGAAGTGAGACCAGGCAAATCTCCATGTAGATAAAAACATGTATATCTTGTGTTGCTCAAATAGGATATGTGGTTGCCCAAAGTGGCCGGTCATGTTTGCAGGGTACACCTCTGAGTGGCCTATGTTTTGCCGGAGTGTTGATTAATTTCCGTTTCAGCAAATTTCAGGCGCTCGATATGTCCTATTTTAGAAAAGATCATGCCGGAATTTTCCGTGAATTTTGGCATGACTTGTGCTATAATATGTAGGAAATATCGAGTGGCCTGGATTTAGTCAGACCCATAGTCAACCCGTGATGAATAATAATGATCTAATTTAGTTTTTGTAGTACATATATTTAATTGTAAAAGTTTAATCTTTGAATTATGAACATAGTAAATGTCGTCGGACGAAGAAGGTCCCGGGGAGTGCTCCTGGTGTAGCGAGAAACAGGGTTTCTACGACAGGCCTCACCTGGACGAAGGTCGGTGCTTCAGCATTAAGCTCGAGGAGGCCTTCGATTGTGATATGGTAAGCTACGATGCAAAGTGTTTTTCTCGTAATTAAGCTCGACTTCTACTACTTCGACGTGTAATTTTCGTCTTTTACAATTCGACTAGCTTATCCCATGCCATGCAAGACGCTATGTCTTGGAGAGGATGGGTTTTGAAGATCATGAGAGGAATGAAACAAAGAAAATTAACCTAAGAACCCATCATGGTATGGATTTTGAGGTCAATCTATACAACTCTGAGAGCGTATCCCATTTTGGTTGCCCGAGTTGGGAAGCACTTTGCAAGATGCATGATTTTCAAGAGGGTATGTTTGCCACCATGGATCTTGGGGATCCTAACATCGACCAAGACAATTTGGACATTTGGGTTCTTATTGATACGCTTCCAATTCTACCGCTATGGGAGTTCCTCAAACATAGTTATTTCAAAATAATTGACAGCTTATTTCCATTGATAGCTTATTTTCATTCTTCAAAGAGTGTGTGGAAGATGGTAGACAGAACCAACTACACCGATGGCTCTTAGTTAACTTATGAAGAGAAAAATCATCTGGTCGCACATTGTACTGACATTGAGAATTACAATGCGTTTTATCGAACTCCTCCAAATTATGGTGAATATGTGCCACTAGTGCACGTGTTGAACAACGATAACTTCCATGAAGATTTCTTGGTAAGATTTTTTACTATTACGACATCCATGCATCTTTTTCATACTTCTAAAACTGAACTACATTGCTAACTACGAAGTTATTACTATGTTTTTCAACAGAAAATCCCGATGGATTGTGTGCCTCGTTTGATGTATCAGAATGGTCGCCTTGATGTTTTGAACATACAGCCAGGCCGTCCTACGAATCTCACCTGTGCATACTGGATTTCTAAAAATGGTGAACACATGATAATCAAAGAATGGAAGAAATGTATGGACATTCGTAAGGAGGTTCTTGGAAGCAACATTGTGTGAAAGGCAAGAATTGGAGACAGTATAATCTACATTCTCCATAATGGAGAGTCAGGGGCTATCTTGTTTTTTGCTATTTTACCTAAGATAATATAGTAGGTCCTAAGAGAATGTAGTAGGTCCTATGAGGTACAATATGTTTATGAGAGTTGATGATGATAAGTAGTTGTGATTATGACTAGTGACCAACTTGTATGTGATGTCTCATTGATAAAAACGATGATCATGAGGAGGTGTTATATGACAATAATGTATTATGATGATAAGTTGTTAATGGTATGATTATGATGATATTTATTATATCATTGGGTGAAAGAACCGTGGATTAGTTTCAAGTGGATGTCCATCCACTTGAAACTAGTCCATAGTTCTTTCTCCCACTGATGTAATTACTCATTATGATGTAAAATCATTCTGTAAATTGCTGCGTATGAAAACTTGTATAAAGGTGTATGAATACAACACGAAATAAAAAAGAAATACAGAATAATAGTAGTAGCGCGTGCTAGGAGATGCGCTATTACTAACTACTAGTAGCGCTCATAGTAGAAAGCGCTGCTACTAAATCGATATAGCAGTAGCTTGATCCAACCCACGCTACTGCTAACCTTTAGCTGTAGCGCCTTACTAGTAGTGCGGTACCCCGTGCTACAGATAGGCTCTAAACACGCGCTACTGCTAGGGTTTTCATTTGTAGTGCTAGTTTCTGGACAGAGAGGATGTTTGTGAAACAAGTACTATTTTGGTGAATCCAATTGGTATGAAATTTTTACAGCATCATTATATGTCCACATCATAAAGCCTTGCCAAATTTGAGCACAATTTGATACTCCATGTGAGTGCACGTTCCCGTTCAAGATTCTGGACCAATTATGCACTTACAAAGTAACTATATTCATTTTTGGTCCAATTCTTCTCAAAACCTCCAGGATTGTAGTCCTTCCTTAGTTAATCACCCCAGACAAAGGCTTTGGCCCCAATCAGTTCTCTGTTGAGCACAGTGGCTTGATAAAGTTTGATGCAGCAAACTTCCATCAATGCTTAACTCATCTTCAGAGCCTCTTCCCTCGAGCTGTTTCTTTCTACGGTCTCCAGGGTGGAGAGACAACACCCCAAACAAGGTTTTCCAACCCCTACAGTCCTCCCTGTGCCACGTCATGTGGTGACCATGCAGCTGGCATGCCCATTTACGCACTCTGGGCGTAGTGGTCGCGTCCAGTGGGCGTTTGTGCTCGACCCCCTCTCCCTCTCGTCATCTTCACGCGCGTGAGCATGTCCAGCATCTTCATCTCATCGTCGCCGTTCCCCTGGACCCCTCTCCCTCTCTGGAAGCTTGCCCACCGACGTAAGCTGCCGTGCGCCCACGGGTGCACTGTGCCCCGCTTGGCCCGGTCCTACTCCTGTTTGTTTCTATGCTCCCCGGCGTCAGTTTCTACTCTGTGACCTCTGCATCATAGCCTCTTCGTGTTCCTCGCCCCTCCCCGTGATCGATGAGCTTGGTAGAGCTCGGCCGGACGTGCACGGCGGCACTCACCCTCGGCCATCCCCCTCCTTCCTGACCTCACCAGAGGACCACCCGGACCCCATAGCTCCTCCCCACCCCTTCGCCTTGTCTCCGGAGAAACCATGGCCTCGACATCAACTCCGGCCGAAGCCCCATCTGCTGGCGTCCATGTTTCCATCGCCCTGGTCCACCCCGTCATCCGTGGATGGGCTCTGGAGATGCGCGAGATCCCGCTGATCATTTCCATAGGCGGAGCCTCGCCTGAGATGCCCCGCAGCTCCGGCAGGCCTCATCGGCGCTGGCTCTGCCACAGCTAGGCACGGGCGAGAGGAAGGAGATGACACTACCCCCGCCAGCTGGCCGTGGGCCCTGCGGTCCCACCTGTCAGCCGCACATCCGCTGACCCCACCACCCCTAAGGTGGATAAGTTGAAGTAGCATTCCAGAAAATACGTTTTCATCTGATGAAAGCGTACTCTGGTGTTCCGTGGTTAGGAATGCGCTTTCAATTCACTGAAAGCATATTTTGTGGATTGTGTTTTCTGTTTCTCACTCAGGGACTTGGTTGTAAAGATTTTCTTACAAATAGGTCCCTAGCAGAAAAACTATCATATCTTTTTTATCCCAACTCCAAATAAGGTGATTCCAAAGCCCATTTCATCGTATCATTGCGCCTGTTCTGATGGAGCAATTTTCACCATATTTCAACATTCAGAAAATGACCGTTTTGCCCCTGCCCTTATTTAGCCCCTCCGAGAGAGAACATTTTCCAGCGATTCTTTTCGCGATCTTCTCGCACTTCTTCCCGGTGATTTCATCCACCCTAGGCAAGCCACACCCTCCATTTGCATCACTGTAATGCAATGACATGGTTTAATTTATTTGAACTTGTTTAAAATATTGTTTTAGCTACTTGTGAGTTGTCATGGCATTTCTCGGAGTATTGTTTTGATCTTGCTTTTGCCATGATATTGCTTGGAGTTCTAAGACAAATATTTTGTGGCTTATATGATGATTATTTCATGAATGGTATTTGAGATTATGCTTTGGAGTATTACTTCGGATGTCATGTTGCCATTGGATTATTAGTGGCTAGTACGATTATCTTTATGATGATAGTTGGTGTTCTATTGCTTGGAGTATTATTTTTCGGAGATGATATTTGCATGTGGATCTTAGCTGGATAGCTTGTTCTTGTTATTGGAGTAGTAGGATTACTGCTTTCGGATTCATCACGATAGTAGTGTTATCTATCCTCGGAGTATTTTGATATGACGATGTTATGATATGGATTTGTTGTTGGCTATTACGATGACTTGGATTACAGGTTGATAGTTGATATCAGAGTATCGGTTATCACAGTTATATTTTTGGGGTTAAATTCTGCCATTAAGTTGGTCACGTGCCACCGAACCGGGATTTTTTCCAGTGCAACCACATTTGCCTTTTATGGGAAGGCCCTAATGCGATGCTATTGCCGTGCCTCTCGCCGGTGCCTCCAACAAGGGAAGGTTATGGGCGTGCCGTACCCTGGCCCGGTAAGCAGACATAACCTTGTGTGACCATAGTTGTTGTTAGGCACATTTTTGTCCCTGTTTGGGACCGTTTTTGTTTTGCCACGACGGTGGACTTTGATGCCTTTGGTAGGCACGGGGCCACCCAGGACTGAACCCAAAGGGGGTGTTGGTCGAAGTGGTTGGGAGAGTGTCATGGCAGTAGATCGGTTTTGTCAGAATGTCGTTGGTCCACCCGAATGGGAGTGCGAGGCCATGGGTTCTATGGTGTGGGTACAATGCGCTACCTCTACAGAGTATGCGTGTTAAATCTATCGATAGCTGCGTCCTCGGTCATGGGCACAAGTTCGTACTAGGTCACACCGTTCGATCAATACTCACGTGATGGAATGACTTATAGATGATTTATATGTTGATATTATGATATGATCAGCAACAGTTTGGCAGGATGTTGATGATGATGTTGAGATGATCTTGAGGATGATCATTTAGTTTTTGATGTGGTGACGAGGTGCTCATGTGGATGTTTTGATTGCGAGGTGATCAGGTGGATCATGAGGGGATCAAGATGGTATAATGCTTGGAAAATTAGCCAAGAGTGAGAATGTTGTTGGGATTGATATGTTGGTTTATCAGTATGGTAGTAGTATCATATCATGCTTAGTAGTTGCTTTCGTATCATGGTAGTTGTAATTTAATTAACCTGCTTAATGCTATGTCATTGTTTTTCCTTGATGCTTTCGGTTGTTGTGAGCTAGCAAGTACATTCAATGTACTGACCTGACGTGTCATGCCAGATTGCAGGAGATGCCATGATTGCTTGATTGCTTGTCAAGGTTACCGAGCGTGCGAACTAGATCGTGTCCCAGCCAGACTCCCTGTGGTGTGGAGTTCACCACCTTCGTTGTTGTTCCACTGCTAGAAGATTTCCACTGCTACGAGTCGTTCTGCTGCTAGCATAGAGCAAGTGTAGTATCACATGCGTAGTGTCGCCATGCTGATGTAATTCTTTGTAACATCAGACCCGTGTATTTATTATCCTTCGTAATAAGAGCTGATTTGTTCTATGTCAAGCAGTGTCGTTTTCCAGAAGACTTCTCCTCGATCTCTGTGCTGGAATATGGGGCGTTCCGGTTTCTCTGAGTCAGGGTGCCATAGGCTTGGTATTAGAGCAGGTCTAGCTGTAGGACGCCCTAGTCAGCGCAAGCGGTAATAATGGATAGTATAATCATTGGTTGTTGCATAGCATGCATATATCCTTATTTTTCGTTGCTGACAGTTTATCTGGTGAGTGTAGCTGGCATCGGTTCGCATCCACTACAGCTCGGCCCTTGCATTTCTCCAGTTTTCTTTTCTTTCTCGTTCTTCGGTGTTTGGTGTCATTTCTATCCCAGCAGAGTGATGCCAAGTGATCCTGACAATGTTTGCAGAAATGGTGCTCAGGTATCGCGCAGATGTCTTTCTTTCAGACTCACATTTCGTTTCGGTGATAGACATGCTTCTATTCCGGATTGTCCCTTTTTGTTGTCGTGTTGGCAACCCTTAATGATCTTAGTCATCACGAAAGGGCAATGTCAGTCGTGCTATCCTATTTCTTGGACGAGTACGGATCTTTTCCGCCCGCTTGGTAATAATGTGGTCGCGACATTCGTGTCCTGCCACATGGTTACCAAGTACGTCCTCGCTTCCGAGTTAGTCCAAGTTGCTACCTGGTTAAGCTAGCACTTGGTGTAGCAATGTTTACACCAACTCTTCCACACATTGATTCGTCCTCGTGCATACCGTCACAACATGTTAGATCGTAGAACCAGAGATCCCGCGAGACTTGTGTGCTTAAGTAGGTATGCATATTGTGTGACTAGCAGTAATATGTGACTTTGTTTTTGTGTGCTTTTGTTTAGTTGAGTTTTCTCTTGCTTCTTTCTTTTTGGGCCCCGGTGTTACATTATTTCCCCCTATACAGAGTTGCTCATCAACCGACACCGAACTTGAAAAAGCAATAAGGATTTCAAATATTTGGAAGAAGCTCAGCTAAAAATTATGGTCTACCTAGTCAACTACATTATAGCATTAATATCTACTCAAAACATCAATGGTGTCCTGGGTTGATGATCAGCATCGAGTCTACATCAGTACAAAATCCTCACAATAGTTATGATCCAGCCAGTAGAAAGACAAGTCAGTTGCAAGACCAACGGAATATATTTTCAGTCAAAGGTATGGATCATATATAAAGTTTTGCCTCAGCAATGAATGATGCTTGAAATATGTTATACTTTTAAAGAACGTCAGAATGAGCTATGATCAAGGAAGACAGTCAACCTATTTTTCTCATGCAAATAATCAGTCGTATAATATTATGGGTATGTGTATGGTTTTTAGTCCTCATATCACAAGTATGAAGCTTTGAATGTGAGAAACTCAGTCTTCCTCCACAAGCTATCAAAGGAATTTATGTGGCAAGGCTTGTCAATTTTCTCAGTACAAAATATGGACAGATTCTGATCCAAGATACCCAGTCGTCCACATCAAGATACCTCAGTAAGGGTTTTTGATAGAAGGAATTGAATCTTTCCCAACAAGCAAACCTGAGGAGAAGCTTCTCAAGTACGGAACCCAGGCTTCTCCAGCACAATACTCAGGACCGCATGTCGTATTCAATATTGCTACAAGAGATGACACAGTGAGTAGGCAGTATATGAGAGTGCAGTTCAAGGATCAGATTTGCAATAATTTTGTCAGAGGTACAATGCAGTCAAAACATATGCCTACGGCAAGGATTGAGTGTTCGATGGCATATTATTCTTACATATGGTGAGTAGGCATCCCCTGTCATATCAGTCACTCATATGAGATGCGGCAAGGATCAAGTAGATGTACCTAAGAAAGGTATGGATCCAACAACCTCATGAGCCATGCAAATGAAGTTAAGCAGAAATACATATCATGTAACACAAGGATTGACAAGATCTAGAGATGACAACACAGAATTAACAGTCACGACAATGGTCACCAAAGGCATTATTCCCGCACCATAAAAGATGATATCATGAACTCTTGTCACCCTCTTGTATGATTGGCCTCAACAACGAGCTTTGTACAGCCACCAGCCCTGTGTATATGTCATATATGTGCGGACCCAGGTAAGAAAATAAGCACAAGGAATGTTGCCAAAAGATTGCACTAGCCTCATCCATGGTCATACAAAGAATCAAGGACATGTGTGCCAGATTATTTTAGTAAGGTATCTTGACAAAGAAAACCATGTCTGTCAAAGGATGAGACTGAGGACAAAGGTGTATGATTTTGCATGATCATCAGGGTCCGGATACCCAAATCAATTGGAGGCCATAATTCCATATGGATCCACAAAGGCATACTCTCAGGGGCCTACTCTGTTTTACAAGGATTTCATATCCCTCTAACCTGCTTAAAATGGTTAGTGTGGAATATCCATGTCAGTTTGATCCAAATTTCCATTGCAACCTTAGCAGTTTGACCTCAGCGGCAGTGTTAAAGCATATCAAAGCCTATTGCCATAGATGGGGGTATACCGACCATATGGGAAAGTCAAAAGCCAAAATTATCAGCTCAGACCCGGTATACTCAAAGACGGAATCAAGTACACGAATCCCCTATTATTAAAAGTATTTTCCCATTAGCATCCCTGTTAGGCCAGTCTCAAGATGCTCATGTTTGAGGTATGCTACATCTACAAGCCCATACTCCGTTATATTGTCCATGACAGAAGGAAGTCGAATCTTTGGTAAATATCTCCTGCTCAAGCCAGAGAAGCAAATCAAGAGAAATCAGTAACACTATTGGTCAATCAGATATCATCAGAAGAGTGGCTATGATTCTCAGTACTGTTTGAACCCGGGAGACATGTAATTGTTTGAGAAAACCCCATGGCAGAAGAAAAAGGTTTTCATGAAAAAGGAAATTTATGATCAGATCCTTTGGATATCAGCACAGATATGGAAAAATCAACGTCAGCAAAAGGATTCGGTACATGAGCAAAAATCTAACAATTTGCAAAAGGTGAAGCAAACTATCCCCGGCAAGGTAAGTTGATATTATGAAATTCTTGTGCGAACAATAAACAAAAGGAGAAGGATACCCGAGTTGGAAATGTTTCCTTAAGATATAAGCATACTTGTTCCCTGAGCAACCAAATCTCGAGGACGCGATTTCTTTAAGGGGCGGGGGGAAGGTTTGTGACAGGCTGGCTTTTGGCCCTTTTCTTTTTCTTTTGATTTATTGGGTTTTGCACTAATTTTTCTTTTTGAGTGGTTTTGTGGCCTTGTAAACTGGGAGATTATCATCATTTCCTCTCCCAAGTGACTCATCATCCTCAAAACCTATCCCAAGACCATGCCATTTCCATCCTTGCCCAAATCCCCATAATTATTTTTCTTGGGGAAATATTCCTTTTCTATTAAAGCAATAACCTCATATGCCCTACGTTGTGAAGCAACCTATATTTCTGCCCATCAAAAAATTCTCAAATAATTCTCATAATTCCTTTGGGTCATATATTGCTCGAATATACCCAAAAATTTCCTTTTCCAGTCAAAAATAATTCCCAATATTCCTTTTCCTATTCTGCCTTGAATGGCACTTTGTGAAGGAAGTGTCATTTATATTTTCCTAGTTGGTCCCAAACTTTTTGGGCATGCTTCTATATCCAAATCATTGCCCCATGCAAAAATCCAACTTCATTTGCCTAGCCAAATTCCCACAGTGATTTTTCAAAGTTTCTGTCAAACAAAAGGCTTTGTGAAGGAAGTACTAGCTAGGAGTATCCAAATGAGTTGAAATTTCGCACACTCCTTCATGTGCTCATTTTAACCCCCTCCTCCAAACTTCAGCCCCATCCAATCATATATGTGAGCATAAGACCAAATATTTGATTCTATCCATATTTTCAGGTTGTGAAGCAAGTGTATTTTATATTGCTTCATTAATTCTGATGAATTGCCTGATCATGCTCCTACCTATATAACATCTCTCCAACAAATTTGGGATCACTACATTAAGCCATCTGATCTCCAAAGTTATACCTAGTTTCTGGATAGAGAGGATATTTGTGAAATAAGTACCATTTTGGTGAATACAATTGGTATGAAATTTTTACAGCATCATTATATGTCCAAATCATAAAGCCTTGCCAAATTTGAGCTCAAGTTGATACTCCATGTGAGTGCACATTCATGGTCAAGACTCTGGACCAATTATGCACTTAGAAAGTAACTATATTCATTTCTGGTCCAATTATCCTCAAAACCTCCAAGATTGTAGTCCTTCCTTAGTTAATCACACCAGACAACAGCTTTGGCGCCAATCAGTTCTCTCTTGAGCATAGTGGCTTGATAAAGTTTGATGCAGCAAACTTCCATCGATGCTTAACTCATCTTCAGAGCCTCTTCTCTTGAGATCTTTCTTTCTACAGTATCCAAGGTAGACAGAAAACACCCTAGACAAGGTTTTCCATACCCTACAGTCCTCCCCGTGCAATGTCGCGTGGTGACCGCGTAGCTGGCATGCCCATTTATGCGCTTTGTGCGCAGTGGCCGCGTCCAGTGGCCATTTGTGCTCGACCCCCTCTCCCTCTCGTCGTCTTCGCGCGCGTGAGCATGTCCAACTTCTTCATCTCATCGTCGCTGTTCCCCTGGACCCCTCTCCCTCTTCGACATCTTCCGCACAGACGCTAACCGCCATGCGCCCACGGGTGAACTGTGCTCGCTTGGCCCGGTCCTCGTCCCGTCTGTTTCCTCTACTCCCCGGCGTCAGTTTCTACTCCGTGACCTCTGCATCATAGCCTCATCGTGTTCCTCGCCCCTCCCCGTGATTGATGAGCTTGGCAGAGCTCGGCCGGACGTGCATGGTGGTACTCACCCTCGGCCATCCCCTCCCCCTCTATTTAAGGCCGTCCCGGGCGTGTTTCTCCTCACCAGTCGACCTCACTCAGTCCCAGCAGCCTTCCTGACCCATTTCCTGTGCTCCAAGAGCTCTCTAGCCCTCCAATGGCCGCCATGACCACCTCTGTCCTCCTCTTAAATTCGTGACCACCAAGCCCTCCCCCTCCTTGACCTCACCAGAGGACCAAGCGGACCCCATAGCTCCTCCCCACCCCTCCATCTCATCTCCGGAGCAACCATGGCCTTGATCCCAACTACGGACAAAGCCCCGTCCGCCGACGTCCATGTTGCCATCGCCCTGGTCCACCCCGTCGTCCGTGGATGGGCTCTGGAGATGCGCCAGATCCTGCCGAGCTTTTCCATAGGCAGAGCATTGCCTGAGATGCCCCGCAGCTCCGGTAGGCCCCGTTGGGGCCGGCTCTGCCGCGGCTAGGCGCGGGCGAGAGGAAGGAGATGATGCCGCCCCCGCCAGCTGGCCGTTGGCCCCGCGGTCCCACCCGTCAGCCGCACATCCCGCTGACTCCACCACCGCTGAGGTGGATAAGTGGAAGCGGCATTCTAGAAAATACGTTTTCATCTGATGAAAGCCTACTCTGGTGTTCTGTGGTCAGGAATGCACTTTCAATTCACTGAAAGCATATTTTGTGTATTATGTTTTCTTTTTTTCATTCAGGGACTTGGTTGTGAAGATTTTCTTATAGATAGGTCCCTAGCAGAAAAACTATCATATCTTTTTATCCTAACTCCAAACAAGGTGATTCCAAAGCCCATTTCTTCGTATCATCGAGCTTGTTCCGATGGAACCATTTTCACCATGTTTTAACATTCCGAAAATGACCATTTTCCCCTACCCTTCTTCAGCCCCCTCCGAGAGAGAACGGTTTCCGACGATTCTTTCCGCGAGTTTCTCGCACTTTCTCCCGGTGAATCCTTCCACCCCAGGCAAGCCACACTCTCCATTTGCATCACTATAATGAAGTGACATGGTTTATTTATTTGAACTTACTTAATATATTGCATTAGCTACATATGACTTGTTCATGGCATTTTCTAGGAGTTGTTTTTGATCTTGTTTTTTCCATGAAATTCCTTGGAGTTCTAGGACTAATATTTTAAAGCTTATCTGGATGACATGTTGCCTTTGGATTATTAGTGGCTAGAATTATTTTCATCATGATGCTAGTTGGTATTATGTTTTGGAGAATGATTTCGGAGCTGATGCTTGTATGTGGATCTTAGCTGGATAGCTTGGTCTTGATATTTGAGTAGTAATATCATTCTTGCATTCAACATGCTCGTAGTATTTGGTTACCCTCGAGGTATTATGTTATGGCTTGGTCATGATTTGGATTATTTGTTGGATATTGCTATGACTTGGATATTAGATTGATAGATGATATCGGAGTATCGTTTATCGCAGATATGCTTTGGGGATAAATTTCGTCATTAGGTTGGTCAGGTGCCACCAAATCGGGCTTTTCCAGTGCAACCACATTTGCCTTTTATGGGGAAGGCCCTAATGCGGTCTATTGTCATGTCTCTCGCCGGTTCCTCCAACGAGGGAAGGTTATGGGTGTGCGCTACCCTGATCAAGTAGGCGGACATAAGCATTGTGTGCCTTTTTGTCCATGTTTGGGACCGTTTTTGTTTTGCCACGAAGGTGGCCGTTGATGCCTTTGGTAGGCATCGGGCCACCCAAGACTGAACCCAAAGGGTTGTTGGTCGAAGTGGCCGGGAGAGTGTCATGGCAGTAGATCGGTTTTGTCGGAACACCATTGGTCCACCCGAATGGGACTGCGAGGCCATGGGTTCCGTCATGTGGGTACAGTGCGCTACCTTTGCAGAGTGTGTGTGTTAAATATA
Source organism: Triticum dicoccoides (assembly GCF_002162155.2). Taxonomy (NCBI): domain Eukaryota; kingdom Viridiplantae; phylum Streptophyta; class Magnoliopsida; order Poales; family Poaceae; genus Triticum; species Triticum dicoccoides. The sequence goes on along the minus strand of NC_041393.1, from coordinate 54,449,758 downwards.
TTGATATCCGTGTCCTCGATCATGGGAACAAGTTCATACTAGGTCACACTGTTCGATCAACACTCACATGATGGAATGACTTATAGATGATTTATATGTTGATATTATGATATGATCAGCAACAGTTTGGCAGGATGTTGATGATGATGTTGAGATGATCTTGAGGATGGTCATTCAGTTTGTGATGTGGTCACGAGGTGATCATGTCGATGTTTTGAACACAAGGTGATCAGGTGGATCATGAGGTGATCGAGATGGTATAATGCTTGGTCGGTTAGCCAAGAGTGAGATTGTTGTTGGGATTGAGATGTTGGTTTATCAGTATGGTAGTAGTTTCATATCATGCTTAGTAGTTACTTTCGTATCATGGTAGCTATAATTTAATTAACCTACTTAATGCTATGTCGTTGTTTTGCCTTGATGCTTTTGGTTGTTGTGAGCTTGCAAGTACATTCAATGTACTGACCTGGCATGTCATGCCAGATTGCAGGTGATGCCATGATTAATTGATTGCTTGTCGAGGTTACCGAGCGTGCGAGCTAGATCGTGTCCTAGCCAGAGTCCCTGAGGTTTGGAGTTCACCACCTTCGTCGTTGTTCCGCTGCTAGAAGATTTTCGCTAGTACGAGTTGTTCTGCTGCTAGCATAGAGCAAGTGTAGTATAATAGGCATAGTTTCGCCATGCTAATGTGCTTCTTTGTAACATCAGACCCGTGTTTTTATTATCCTTTGTAATAAGAGATAATTTTTTCTATGTCAAGCAGTGCCGTATTCCAGAAGACTTCTCCTCGATCTCTGGGCTGGAATACGGGGCGTTCCGGTTTCTCTAAGCTGGGGTGCCACACACGGGCCATTGATCTACAACATAGAAATGCAAAAAACTATCAGGACTAAGTTCATGATAAATTAAGTTCAATTAATCATATTACTTAAGAACTCCCACTTAGATAGACCTCCCTCTAGTCATCTAAATGTTACGTGATCCAAACCAACTAAACCATGTACGATCATCACGTGAGATGGAGTAGTTTTTAATGGTGAACATCACTATGTTGATCATATCTACTATATGATTCACGTTCGACCTTTCAGTCTCCAGTGTTCCGAGGCGATATCTGTATATGCTAGGCTTGTCAAGTTTCACCCGAGTATTCTGCGTGTGAAAATCTAGCTTGCACTCATTTTATTTGAATGTAGAGCCTATCACACCCGATCATCACGTGGTGTCTCAGCACGAAGAACTTTTGCAATGGTGCATACTCGGGGAGAACACTTATACCTTGAAATTTAGTAAGGGATCATCTTATAATGCTACCGCCGTACTAAGCAAAATAAGATGCATAAAATATAAACATCACATGCAATCAAAATATGTGACATGATATGGTCATCATCATCTTGTGCTCATGATCTCCATCATCGAAGCAACGTCATGATCTCAATCATGACCGGCTTGACACCTTGGTCTCCATTATAGCATCATGGTCGTCTCGCCAACCATTGCTTCTACGACTATCGCTACCGCTTAGTGATAAAGTAAAGCAATTACATAGCGCTTGTATTTCATACAATAAAGCGACAACCATATGGCTCCTGCCAGTTTGGTGATAAGTTCTTCGAAACATGATCATCTCATACAACAATCTTATATCACATCATGTCTTGACCATATCACATCACAACATGCCCTGCAAAAACAAGTTAGACGTCCTCTAATTTGTTTGTTGCAAGTTTTACATGGCTGCTACGGGCTTCTAGCATGAACCATACATACCTACGGCACAAAAACCACAATGGTGATTTATCAAGTTTGCTGTTTTAAAATTCACAAGGACCGACCGAAGTCAAATTCGATTCAACTAAGGTTAAAGAAACAGACACCCGCCAACCACCTTTATGCAAAACTAGTTGCATGTCTATCGGTGGAACAGGTATCATGAACGCGATCATGTAAGGTTGGTCTGGGCCGCTTCATCCAACAATACCACTGAATAAAAATAAGACATTGGTGGTAAGCAGTATGACGATCACCGCCCACAACTCTTTGTGTTCTACTCGTGCATATCATCTACGTATAGACCTGGCTCGGATGCCACTGTTGGGAAATGTAGCATGCAATTTCAAAATATTTCCTACGCTCACGCATATGTATCTAGGAGATGCATAGCAATGAGAGGGGGAGATTGTGTCCACGTACCCTCGTAGACCGAAAGCGGAAGCGTTAACTTAATGCAGTTAATGTAATCGAACGTCTTCTCGAATCAACCGATCAAGTACCAAATGTACGACACCTCCTAGTTCTGCACATGTTTAGCTCGATGGTGTCCCTCGAACTCTGGATCCAACACAGTGTCGCTGGATTTGATGAGTTCCATCAGCACGATGGCATGATGACAATGTTGGTGATGTGATCCGCGTAGGGCTTCGCCTAAGAACTATGATGATACTATCTAAGGAGTAAACGGTGGAGGGGGGCACCGCACATAGCTAAGACAATGTTGTGCCTTTGGGTGCCCCCCGCCCTCTATATAAAGGAGGTGGGGGAGGAGCCCGGCCACCAGGGGCGCGCCATGGAGGGGGAGTCCTACTAGGACTCCACTCCTAGTAGGATTCACCCCCCCTTCTTTTTCCTTCTTAAGGAGGGGGAAAGGGGAAAGAGGTGGAGAGGGAGAAGGAAAGGGGGGCCGCGCCCCCACCCCTTTTCCAATTGGAATTGGCAAGGGGGGGCGCTCCACCTCCCGTGGCTGCCCTCTCCTCTCCACTAAGGCCCATGT
>NC_041393.1:54418586-54446660 GCF_002162155.2 Triticum dicoccoides | reverse complement strand
AAAAATCCCAGAACCTCTTCGGAACTATTCCGGTGTCCGTATATAACCTTCCAATATATAAATATTTACCTATCAACCATTTTGAGAGTCCTCATCAGGTCCATGATCTCATGCGGGACTCCGAACAACCTTCGTTCACCAAAACACATAACTCATATAATACCAATCATCATCGAACGTTAAGCGTGTGGACCCTACGGGTTTGAGAACTACGTATACATGGCCGAGACACCTCTCTGGTCAATAACCAATAGCATAACCTAGATGCTCATATTGGCTCCCACATATTCTACGAAGATCTTTATCAGTCGAACTGCAATGTCAATATAGTTATTCCCTTTGTCATCGGTATATTACTTGCCCGGTATCTCTATACCTAGTTCAATCTTGTTACCGGCAAGTCTCTTTACTCGTTCTATAGTGCATGATACCGTAACTAACTTATTAGTCACATTGCTTGCAAGGCTTGATATGATGTGCATTACTGAGAGGGACCAGAGATACCTCTCCGATACTCAGAGTGACAAATCCTAATCTCGATCTATGCCAACCCAACAAACACCTTCGGAGATATCTTTAGAGCATCTTTATAATCATCCAGTTACATTGTGATGTTTGATAGCACACAAGGCATTCCTCCGGTGTCCGGGAGTTGCATAATCTCATAGTCGGAGGAATATATATTTGACACGAAGAAAGTAGTAGCAATAAAACTGAACAATCATTATGCTAAGATAACGGATGGGTCTTGTCCATGACATCACTCTACTAATGATGTAATCCTGTTATCAAATGACAACTCATGTCCATGGCTAGGAAACTTAACCATCTTTTATCAATGAGCTAGTCTAGTAGAGGCATACTAGGGACATGTAGTTTTGTCTATATATCCACTCATGTATCAAGTTTCCGGTTAATACAATTTTAGCATGAATAATAACCATTTATCATGAATAAGGAAATATAAAATAACAACATTATTATTGCCTCTAGGGCATATTTCCTTCAAGAGTGTCTAGTTTGTACATGAGGTGCATCAAGTTTTTGCAGTAATAGTGTCAAATTTTTACCACACACTAGATGTGTCTAATGAATAAACCATATCAAGTTGCATCCCATTCGAAGCTCATTTGCACACCCAAAGATTTTTGTTGTTTTTAACTGCTGGAGAGTCAACTGATGCCACGAAAATAGCAAACTAACTCACAAAGTGACAAAATTTGGTATTGTGGCTTTCAATGGTGTCCATTACACATGGAAAAAGTTTGAAGTTGAAATGATCTAAAATAAGTAGTTGGGTGTGTATGACGGTGGTTTTGGTTCAAAATTGTTACACTTGGGGGGAGAGTGTCTAGTTTGTACACAAAGTGTGATACGTCTCCATCGTATCTATAATTTTTTACTGTTTCATGCCAATATTATACAACTTTCACATACTTTTTGCCAACATGTTATACTATTTTTGGGACTAACATATTGTTCTAGTGCCAGTTCCTGTTTGTTGCATTTTTTTGTTTCGTGGAATATCCATATCAAACGAAGTGCAAATGCCATACATTTTTATGGAGAATTATTTTGCAATAAATGTGATTTCTGGGAGGTGGAATGTGACGCCCCTGATTCAATCGTACACTAATCATACACACAAACGTGTACGATCAACATCAGTGACTCACGGGAAGATATCACAACACAACTCTAAAAATAAAATAAGTCATACAAGCATCATAATACAAGCCAGGGGCCTCGAGGGCCCAAATACAAGTGCTCGATCATAGACGAGTCAGCGGAAGCAACAATATCTAAGTACATACATAAGTTAAACAAGTTTGCCTTAAGAAGGCTAGCACAAACTAGGATATAGATCGAAAGAGGTGCATGCCTCCTTCCTGGGATCCTCCTAAACTACTCCTGGTCGTCGTCAGCGGCCTGCACGTAGTAGTAGGCACCTCTCGTGTAGTAGGAGTCGTCATCGACGGTGGCGTCTAGCTCCTGGGCTCCAACATCTGATTGCGGTATCCGATAAGACGAGGAAAAAAGGGGGGAGGGGAAGAAGGAGCAAAGCAACCGTGATTACTCATCCAAAGTACTCGCAAGCAAGGATCTACACTACATATGCATGGCTATATGTGTAAGAGGCAATATCGGTGGACTAAACTTCAGAATGCCAGAATAAGAAGGGGATAGTTAGTCCTATCAAAGACTACGCTTCTGGCAGCCTCCGTCTTGCAGCATGTAGAAGAGTGTAGATTGAAGTCCTCCAAGTAGCATCGCATAGCATATCCTACCCAGCGATCCTCCCCTCGTCGCCCTGTGGAAAAGCGATCACCAGATTGTCTCTGGAACTTGTCTCGGTGTGTTTTATTAAATATCCGGTTCTAGGTGTCATAAGGTCAAGGTACAACTCCGGGTCGTCCTTTTACCGAGGGACACGGCTATTCAAATAGATAAACTTCCCTATAGGGGTGCACCACATAACCCAACATGCTTGATCCCTCTGGTCGGACACACTTTACTGGGTCATGCCCGGCCTCGGAAGATCAACACACCGCAGCCCCACCTAGGCACAACAGAGAGGTCAGCACACTGGTCAAAATCCTATGCGCAGGGGTCTGGGCCCATCGCCCATTGCACACCTGCATGTTGCATACGTGACTGGTGAGCAGACCTAGCCTCCCTTATACAAGGGCAGGCATTCTAGTCCAACCCGGCGCGCGCCGCTCAGTCGCTGACGTCAAGAAGGCTTCGGCTGATACCATGACGTCAACTCCCATAACTGTTCTCGTGTAATTGGTTAGTGCGTATAGGCCAGTGGCCAGACTTAGATCAAATACCAAGATCTCGTTAAGCGTGTTATTATGAAGTAACCGTGAACGCTGACCAGGGCCAGATCCACCTCTCTCCTAGGTGGTCACAACCTGCCCTGTTGCTCCGCCACAAAGTAACAGTCGGGGGTCGTCGGGAACCCAGGCCCACCTCTACCGAGATGTAGCCACCTGTCCTTCCAGCCCCCACATCGGAATCAACCGTGGGTACTCAACGAGCCGAGCCGACTTTAGTCAACATCTGTATAGTATATATGTACAGTATAATATATACCCGTGATCACCTCCCGAGTGATCACGACCCGATAGTATAGCAAGGCAGACGGACAAGAATGTAGGGCCACATATGATAAACTAGCATCCTATAATAAGCATGTAGGATTGCAGGTAAGGTATAAACAACTGTAGCAACAATGACAGGCTATGCAACAGAATAGCATTAATCGAAAAATGTAACATGCAATTCTACTCTAATGCAAGCAGTAGAGGGTAGAATAGGCGGTATCTGGTCATCAGGGGAGCTTGCCTGGTTGCTCTGGCAAGAAGGACAAGTCGTCAACACCTTAGTCGAACTGGGGTCGCCCATAGTCTCGGGGTCTACCGGAAAGAAGTGACGGAGGGGGAACACAATAAATAACATAGCAATCAAAGCATCACAAAGCGTAACATGGTAATACGCGGTGCTAGGTGTGCCCTAATGCGGTAGTAGGTGATACCGGTGAAGGGGGGAAACATCCGGGAAAGTATCCCTAGTGTTTCGCATTTTCGGACAGATGAACCAGAGGTGAAATGTTGCATGTTCGCTATGCCAGGGACGTGTGGCAGACGAACGGGCTACATATCTGGATTCATCTCGTTGTTCTGAGCAACTTTCAAGTACAAAGTTTTTCCATCCGAGTTACGAATTATTTTATATTAATTTTTAAAGTTTTAAATCATTTTCTAAATTATTATTATTAAATTAATTCGAAATTAGTATTATTGTATCAGCATGACGTTAGCATGACATTAGCATGATGTTAGCAGTCAACAGAGGGGTTGACTGGTCAATCTGACACGTGGGTCCCACTGGTCATAGACCCAGGTTTAAGTAAACTGGGTTAATTAGACTAACTAAGTGATTAGGCTAATTTATTTTAATTAGATTAGTTAAACATGATTAATTAACTTAATTAAATCACTAATTAATTAATTAATCAATAATTTATTTATTCTAACATTTTTTATCCTTTCTATTCTTTTATTAAATCGGTCTCGGGGGCAGGGCCCATATGTGATAGACCCCAGGGGCCTTAACAGGGCGGGCGCTACAGGCGCGGGTCTCGGGCGCTGCGGGCGCGGCCGCAGCCCGAGCGGTGGCGAGCGCACGGGGTAGCATGGTGCGGCCCATGGCGAGCGGAGGAGGCCGCGGCCACGAGGCAGTGGCCGGCGGCGAGGCCGCGCGGGGCAGTGAGCAGGAGCGGGTGAGGCATAGAGGACTTAGCCCGGCACGGGGCAGTGGCAAGCAGCGCTGGCAGCGGTCGGGCGGCGCCGGGCAGTGGCAGTAGCTGCTGCAATAGCAGCAGCAGTGGTAGGCAACAATGGCATGGCGGAGCACAGCGGGGAGGGGGCGGCTGCAGCAGCAGAAGTGGGCGGAGGCGTGCCGCCGGACGGAGCAGGACGGGGGCGGCCTTGGCCTGGAGCGGTGATGCGGGGGCGCGACGGGAGACAGGGGCAGGGGGCGGCAGTGGGCGCGGTGAATGACGGGCAGTGGCCGTTGGCGTGGCCGGGCAGCCGTGTAGCTCGGCCGACACAGGGGAGGGGGCAGTAGGTGCTGGCAGCATTGGTGACAAACGGGAATCGGGGAAGCGGGTGGCGGGAGCTCACCCTCGATGCCGTCAAAGGGATCGGCGAGGCTCGAGGTCCGCCGGTGAGGAGGAGGTTGGGGACGGGGCTGCGCCGGCGTGGTCGACGGTGGCATGGGCGGACCCAGGCGGTGACGTGGTGCAGAGCACGGCGAGGAGGAGTCGAGGACGGATCGATCCGGTAGGGAGGCGGTCCGGCGAGGGCGGGTCCGAGCGGCGCCGGCGGGTAATGGTGACGGGGCACAGGCATGCATCCCTGACCCAGAATCGGGATGGGGGGAAGAGATGATGGGGGAGAGTGGAGAGCGTGGGGGGGGTGTTTGTGGCTATGGTTCGGTGGAGTGGGGGGTTATGTAGGTGTTAGGTGGTTCGTCCTGGTTGGATGGTCAGCTGGGCCGAGGCCCAGCGGGTGGGGGTATTCTTTTGTTTATTTTTGGGTTTTCTTTTCTCTTTCTTTTACATTATTTATTTTCTGTTTTTCTTTTAGATTTAATTTTACAAAAACTCTTACCACTAGTACCTAAATTTGTATATTTAAGGCTACTAGTGCCACAATAATCATGGCACATTAATTAAAGTAGTTTGTATTTTCCTATTAATCTAAGAGGATGTAAATAATAGTTTTACCACAATTTTATTTATAATAGTGCATTTAACTGCTTTATAAAAGTGTGATTTCACCTCCATAATTCATGTGCATTATTCGGCACAACCCGAACATTTTAGTTTTTAATATTTGAAAACTTTTACCGATTTACTTTATTTTTAATTTGACATTTGAACTGGGTTTGAACCGACATGAGTTTATCAACAGTAATCGCAGTGACTTGGCATCATCAACAGGGAATTACTATAGCTTAATTATCCGAGAGTCACAATTCTCCTCCACTACAAGAAATCTCGTCCCGAGATTTAAGCGGTGGGGTAAGGGGGGAAGGTGCTAGTGGCGAAAAACCTAACGAGTCTCGTCGATGTACTAAAGTAGGGGCACTACTTTGTACCCCTTACTAAGTGCACGGGCAGTCAGAGCCGCGCCCACAACCACACTGGGCAAGACAAAGGGAGGAGTTAGAACCACAGAACTATTAGAAGCCACGCCAAGACCAGAAGGCCGAGAGGGCAAGGTGGTTCTCACCGGCAAGATCCTTGCCGGGGCAGCCTCCACGGATCCAGTACGAGCCTTGCCGGGGGCTACTTTCCCAAACTCACACCAGCGAAGCACACCTACCTTGAGCCCCAGTTCCTCCAGTGCCACCAACCGCGTTGGGACCAAGGCTCGGAGGCCCTCCGCGATGGCATGCAGATCTTTGTGAAGACATGATACACGCCAAATCAGAGGAGGAATAGAAGATGACGAACCTCGGCGAGGTTCTCACCGAGGAAAAACACAAGACCCCCGGTAAGATCCTTGCCGGGGACGACCGCAATGCCACGGCAAGACCATTCCCGGGGCCCCGGCAAGGCCCTTGCCGAGGGCGTTTGCGAGACCGCAACCAGGTCCGCACCCACCAAGCTTCTGCCACCGCTCCCGTGCAACTGCAAGCTCACCAGCTGGGCGGGCGCTTGCGTGTCGATGCAAGGCACCTCGACCAACTTAGTGCATGCCTACTTGGTGGCATGCAAACCTTCGTGAAGGCCCTACCACCGCGCCACCTCAGCTGCCTGCCAGCTTACATGGCACTGACCGCCTTGCTGACCCAGGCGCGTGTCAAGGCAGGCCAAGGCGGCAATAAAGTGGAGGGGACACGCTAGGGGCGCATTAAATGTGTCTTGTCCCGTAATAGCTAGCGATAACCTTAGCTACAGTGCCCTGATGCCACCTCATGTGTTCCACTTTGGCGATCCCCTTGCCTATAAAAGGAGGCCCGAGGCACCCAGGAGAAGGATTCATACTTTTGAACAAGTTATGCTCCTTGTAGCTAGTTCAAGAACCTCAAGAACACAAATAAACAAATCAAAGCAGGAATAGGGTATTACACACTCTGTGTCCCGAACCTGGGTAAACGACCTGTGTGCTTGTACTGACTGCTGATCCCGCTCTTCTCACCACCCCGTGCCCCACAACCATAGTAGGGATTCTTGTGATCCCATAGGTGTCGTCTCCGCACCGACATCCTTGGCGCGCCAGGTAGGGGCGCAGTAGTGAGCATCTGGTTCAGCAGCTGGTCGAGCAGTTCCTCATCGCCATGGCTTCCAAGGAAGAAGGCGGCTGTCGGTGTCACCAACAGATCTCGGGTAGGGGGTCCCGAACTATGCGTCTAGGCGGATGGTAACAGGATACAAGGGACACGATGTTTTTACCCAGGTTCGGGCCCTCTCGATGGAGGTAAAACCCTACTCCTGCTTGATTAATATTGATGATATGGGTAGTACAAGAGTAGATCTACCACGAGATCAGAGAGGCTATACCCTAGAAGCTAGCCTATGGTATGATTGTTGTTCGTCCTACGGACTAAAACCTCCGTTTTATATAGACACCGGAGAGGGCTAGGGTTACACAGAGTCGATTACAATGGGAGGAGATGTACATATCCGTATCGCCAAGCTTGCCTTCCACGCCAAGGAAAGTCCCATCCGGACACGGGACAAAGTCTTCAATCTTGTATCTTCATAGTCCAGGAGTCTGGCCAAAGGTCATAGTCCGGCTATCCGGACTCCCTCAGTAGCCCCTGAACCAGGCTTCAATGACGACGAGTCCGGCACGCAAATTGTCTTCGACATTGCAAGGCGGGTTCCTCCTCCGAATACTTCATAGAAGATGTTTGAACACAAGGATAGTGTCCGGATCTGCAAAATAAGTTCCACATACCACCGTAGAGAGAATAATATTTGTACAAATCTAATCTGCTGACATATTCCACAGCGTGACATCATGCCACGGCCAAGCCTTTATTCGAATCATTTTACTGTCCCACCTCGGCGCGTTTAGTGAGGCGGTTTCCTTGGCACCCTTGTCAAAGCAGAGATCGTGTCCCCTTATTCCAGGATTCTCATCAATACGGCCCTGAGTAACCCAATCGTGCCTGTTAGTATGTCTCCCCAATCGAAGGCGAGTCCCAAACGGTCACGGGGAGGGCTCTTGGTATTCAACCTCTTTATAAAGAGACCAAGGCTTGACTCCCTTCTTTCAATCTCAAGCAAATCCGCCTCTCACCTTGAGTTCCAACACCCAAGGCTCCAGATTCAGGCGCTTCGGACCTTCGATGATGTCCAGCTCCGACCTCAAAGGCCGGTGGATGCCTTCCTCCATTACGGAAGAAGACGTGCGAAAGCTGAGAGATGCCCGGTATCTAACTGGCGAAATCTCGCATAGGCTGCCTGCTCAAGGGCAGGTTACTCCCACTCCCAAGCCCGGTGAGAGCGTGGTGTTCTCTTATCACTTCCTTCGGGGGCTAGGCTTCCCGATTGATCCCTTCGTGAGGGGGCTCATGTTTTACTACGGGCTGGAATTTCACGACTTAGCTCCGGAGTCCATCCTCCAAGTCTCATCGTTCATTGTCGTGTGTGAGGCCTTCCTGCAGATTACTCCTCACTTCGGATTGTGGCTTTACACCTTCAAGGTATAGCCGAAGATGATCGAGGGGTAGCACGCAGAGTGCGGAGGTGCTGTTATAAGCAAGATTGCCAACGCTCCATGGCCCGAGGGCTCTTTTCAAGAGGAGTTCGGCTTATGGCAACAAGAGTGGTTTTACATCACAGCTCCCAGGGGCACCACATGGGTGGCCCCACCTGCTTTTTGCTCAGGCCCCCCACCACAGCTAGCGTCATGGGTCAATGAAGGGCTTAACTAGGGGCCGTTCAAGGACGTGCCCTTATTGTAGGGCCACGTTCGAGATCTCCTAGAAAGAGATCTCAATCTGGCTGTAGTGACGCAGGTTATGTTGATTCGCCGCAACCTGCCCTGCAAACGTTGCCCCCTCCGTTTGTGGGAGTTTAATCCGGAAGGACCGCGAGCCCTCCAGCACTTTGTGGGCGCGACGCCCATGGAGATGTACAAATTGTTCTTCGGATCACAAGCAATGTGTCTGGACTCGTCTGAGGACGCAGGTCTGAGCTGTAATCACCCGGATACTCAAGTAAGTAGTCCTGTACCCGGACACGCTATCCGTATATTTATTATAAAATTGCCCTTAAAAGAGTTGTCCCTTAAACAGGAGTGGATAGCGAAAGCAAAGCTAATCAGGTGTCCGCCCCCTCCCTGAGACTACGCCGGATCTCGTGTTAACCATGATGCTAGAGGCCATGCCTTTGAAAGAAGGCGAAGAGGGGAACAAGGAATCTACTGCCTCCCCGAAGGAGGCCGTCAGGAAAGGAGGAATCGAGAATTCCTCTAACCAGGGGAAGAAGAGGACCGCCTCTGAAGACCCGGAGACCATGATCTCAAAGCGGGGGAAGAAATCTTCGTCAGAGGGTCCGGTGCCGGGGGGTGCCCCAGTCGCGTTGCGCCCCCAAGGGGATCAGCTCTTCCCCGAGCCGTAAGTAAAGTGGGGTTTTAAAATGAGAGACATCCCTGTTCTATTTCTGAGGAAGATAACCGAAATTTTACCTTGTAGTTCGGATCTCAGCCCTTCTCAGCAGAGCTCATCTTCAGGGGATCTACGTCCGGAGATGATGGAGAGCGGAATGCCTCCCCCAGATGTACCATCTTGCGAGGCGGGCGACCCCGAGGTGTCGTCACTGAGGGTTTCTCCGAATCCGGCCTTCGAAAAAGGCCATCGGACGAGTCCGACACCGTCCGGTGCACGGTCGGAGGAGCCGAAGGATCTGGTCGGGCAAGCGTCTATCTCAGAAGAACACCGTGCATTGATGAATATGGTGATTAGAAGGATCTCATCCGCGGAAAGCGGGTTGTACGAGGCCGCCAGGAGTTTACTGACAGGTTTTGAGGTACGCGAAATGGTGTACCTTTTGACAGATCTGCATATATGAGATGCGCCCTGTATAGATAGTAGCCCCTGAGACTATGTGCGTTGTCAAAAATGACGGCGCGCGGAGGGTCATAATCCCAAGTATAATATGTCACCCCTTCCTATGTAGGTGGCGAAGTGTTCGGTGGCTAGCCGGACTGATGAATTTGCCGAGCTAAAGCGGCAACTTGACGTAGCAGATGCCGACATCGTGCTTGTCAACGAGCGGCTAGACGAGGCACAAGGTATGTAATGTCTCCAAATACACCTGGTAAGAGGAGCTTGATGCCCGTACCTTATAACATGTGTTCTTAATGCAGATGGTGCCGCTGCCATGGAGAAGCTTTGGGCGGAACTTGCCTGAGCCAAGGAGCAGGTCAAGAAAAGTGATGCGGCTGCCTTAAAGGCGGCTGTAGAGCTAAAAGCCGAACAGGCTGCTCACTGCCAGAGCAAGAAGGAAATGGCCGAGATGGCTGTAAAATTGAAGAATGCTGCCGACCGCTGCAAGATTCTTGAAAAAGAAGATCGTGTGGCATAGAAGGACCTAGAGAAGGTCACTGCTGAGGCCAAGGATACTCGCTCTGCGATGAGAGCTATGAAGGAGGAGCTACGTCAGGCCAGAGATACCACGGCTGGAAAGCCCTATATGCTGCGGATGAAGTTCGGGGATCCTAAATATGCTCCGTTGGACCGGAAGTGGAGTGCAGCGAACACTTATCTGGACTTGGCGGCGAGTACCGCGGACGCGACCAAACACTTCTGGGATCAAAATGACCACGAAGTGGAAGAACTTTTCTGGTCGTAGTTCCACAATCCAGAGCGCCCACTTTTATATCCGATCGCTTGGCCGCATGGGCGGAGCTAAACAGGTTATCCGGACTCGCCATGAAGCATGTCGTGAGTCATCTGTGGCCGAAAATGCCCGAGATGAAGAGTTATTTTAGCTTGCTGCAGCAGTTCCTCGGTGCGGTGCCGCATATTAATGCAATGAAGAGGTCAGCGTGCATTGAGGGTGCGCAGATGGCTTTTGCCCGTGTGAAGACATACTGGGCGGATATGACAACCACTGCTGTTGCATCCCAAGATTTGGACGAGAGCCGAGTACCTATCGAGCACTATTTTCAGGAAGTTCTGCAAGGCGCTCGTTTAATAGAGATGCAATGCTCGAAGGACGTTATCTTCGAATAACACGTATTATTGAAAAACAATGTTTCGATGGAATATAAAAGCTTTTTATAATTGTGCTTTCAAGAATTAAAATACCTCCTGTGCGGCCGTTAATGTATATGTGTATATAACCTGAAAGATGGCAGTCTTCGGCTTCAGCCCCCACGCATATAATGCGGGGGTGTTCGCAGAAGGCGCATTTTCACACTTGATCCAACATCTTGGGCCTATTAAGGAGGTGATAGCGCAGCGAACTAGGTAACCGGACTATAATGCTTTATCACTTTCACTTAGCCATAGGAGTTTGACAGTGGGGCTACTATATAGCCCCTAAGGGCACCGCGCTCACACGAATTCGGGGCGCGTGTGTGCCTAACCGGGAAACGGCCCTTCGTTAATGTGGACGAATCCTAAAGATTCCGGCGGGTCATCGAGTGGTTGACCAGTCTCGCGCTATATCATGACAGTCAGTTTTCGGCTATCTCTACTTAGGTGCTCGCCTGGCCGAACCGGGGCACAATCGCAGTAGTTCTCCTGGTGCCACCTTTGCCGATAGAGCGGAACGTAAGGCGGCAAAACACAGGAGCCGGGCAAACCCAACATTTGACCAAAGACATGATTCGAAGCTGATGCATATAAGGCCAAACTCGCGACGCCGAACACTCCCTAAGGTATTCGGTCTTTATGAAAATGGGTTGAACAAAAACCCTTGGTAAGAAGCCCCTGGTATCCAGGTACGCGCAAAATTCTGACGTGGCCATATGCCAAGACACCAGCCTCCTCCTCGGTTATAACAAAAAAATGGGGGATGTTATCAACAAGAGACAGTAAAAAAGGTTTACGCAGGGTCTTAATCTGAAAAGAATCCTTGGAATGGGTCCCTACTGCACGTCTGCACCTGTGTCTCCGTTGTGCTGTATCCTGGATGGGTGTAGCACGGTGTTCATCTATAAAAGAGAGGAACTTAGTTGAAAACAATGGTGCGAAAAATCTATGTTATATTAATTAAACAAAGTATAATTCAAAAAATGGGTAGAATTGAGCTTTATTGTCTCTTGTTGTAGATGCGCGGAGCCCCTTGTACAGGGGTATGCGGCTAGTAAGCCTTTGTATGTTTATGCCGGACTCGTCTAGCCATATCCAGGGTCTTGAACGACCTATTTAGGTGCTTTAACTAGTAAAGCTGGTTTACTGTGCGGCTGTCAAGGCAGCCGCACCATCTTCCGCGCTCGAGGAACACTCGATATTTCCCTTTAATGAGATGATGCCACGCGGACCGGGCATTTTAAGTGTAAGGGATGCATAATGCGGTATTGCGTTAAAGCGAGCGAAAGCTTCGCGTCCCAGTAGTGCTTGATAGCTACTTGTGAATGGGGCGATGTGGAAGGTTAGCTTTTCGCTTCGGAAGTTGTCGGGGGAGTCGAACATAACTTCTAACAAGAGGGAACCCGTACAATGGGTATCTGGGCCTGGCGTTACCCCTTGAAAGGAAATGTTGCCGTGGCGAATTATTGTTGGGTTTATCCCCATTTTGCGGATTGTGTCCTGGTATAGCAGGTTTAAATCACTGCCGCCGTCCACTAAGACTTGTGTGAAGTGGAGTCCGTCAATCATTGGATTTAATACCAAGGCAGTCCAACCTGCATTCCGGATACTTCTTGAGTAATCCTGATGGTCGAAGGTGATTGGTCGTAACAACCAGTGGCGGGACTCCTCTTGGACAGGCCGTATGGCGCGTATCTTCATAGGCGCCACTCTGTATTTCCCTTTTGTCACGTGAATTGAATTTACTGTTTTGACTTCTTGCGGGAACCTCTTTTGTTTTCCGGTGCTCTGCTTGTGGGGTTCGTCGTCGTCCTCGCTTGGTATGTCGAGCCCCTTGTGTTCGGCATTGAGTTTGGCAGATTCCTTGAAGACCCAACAATCTCTGTGGGTATGGTTCGCAGGCCTCCCGGGAGTACTGTGGATTTGGCATATTTTGTCCAAGATTTTGTTGAGGTTAGATAGCTCGTCCCTATTATCCTTGGGGGCGGCTTTTTCTGATTCTGCCGAGAGCTTTTGAATCCGGCATTGACTGCCGTGCTCTTCGGGCTGCTTCCCTTGGTCCGGCGCTGGTCCTTGCTACGTCGGGGTTTTCCGTTTCCATCCCTAGATTCAGATGTACTTGGATCACTGGTGCTGCTCCTTGCCAACCAGCTATCTTCTCCTGCGCAAAAGCGGGTCATGAGGCTTGTTAATGCGGCCATTGTTCTTGGCTTTTATTGGCCGAGGTGTCTGGCGAGCCATTCGTCTCTAACGTTGTGCTTGAAAGCTGCTAAGGCTTCAGCGTCCGGGCAGTCGACTATCTGGTTCTTTTTAGTAAGAAATATGTTCTAGAGTTTCCGGGATGGCTCTCCGTATTGCTGAGTTATATGACTTAGATCGTCTGCATCCGGAGGTCGGACATAAGTCCCTTGAAAATTTGCCTGAAAAGCATCCTCGAGCTCTTCCCAACTTCCTATGGTGTTTTCGGGAAGGCTTTTAAGCCAATGCCGGGCTGGCCCTTTGAGCTTGAGGGGTAAATATTTTATGGCGTGGAGGTCATCTCCTCTAGCCATGTGTATGTGGAGGATATAATCCTCAATCCAGACTCCAGGGTCTGTTGTTCCGTCGTATGCCTCTATGTTTACGGGTTTGAATCCCGCTGTAAATTCATGGTCCAGCACCTCATCGGTGAAACATAGGGGGTGTGCGGCACCCCTGTATTTGGGTGTGCCGTGATGTTCGGATACTTGTTGCGTTGCATTGCTTACTAGAGCTTGCTTTCTTGGCCCATAGATAGATCTGGCTGGGCCGTCTTTTTGATGCGAGTCCTTGTGCGGATCGCGTGCCGGCTTGAGTGTGGCGCCCATTGCCGCTCTATGTTGGCCGTGGGGTTGTTTATCCGACCGGGTGTTTTCCTTATTCTTTGATTGCAGGGGCTCTAAGGCCTCCTCATCAAATTCCGGTAGTAATTTTCGCTTTGAATAGCTCTTTGTGTGGCGACTGTTGCCGTATTTGTCTGCGGTGTTGAGTACTTTGCCCCATCTGATTCTGAGTGCATCTTTCGCTGCTTCGAGCTTCCGCTTCTGCTATTTCAGGCTACGCGCGGTGGCGACGAGCCTTCGGTGGAGGTTCTTATGCTCCAGCAACTTGTCTGGCGTGAGGTCGTCCGGACTATTATCTTCGCCGGGGACGGGTTGTTCGGTTTGTTTACCCAAGTTGCCCTATTCGGGCGGTTGCTCGATGGCATGTTCGTCGTCCGCCGGTTTTCCCTGCTCTATGGCTGGGTTTCTATCGAGGTGGGGTTTAGCGCGACGCTTATGCCGCCGCTTTGATTGCTTTTCGAGGGAACGATCCCTCGTTGCATCCCTTTGTTCCTCGTCGTCGTTTCTTTTAGGTGTGTCCACCATGTATACATCGTGAGATGAGGTGGTTGTCCAGTGCCCTGTGGGCGCTGGTTCTTGGTCGTCTCCTTCATCGGCGTCCATACCGTCGATGTCATCGGAGTCGAAGTCGAGCATGCCGGTTAAATCATCGACAGTGGCTACGAAGTGGGTGGTGGGTGGGCTTTGAATTTCTTCGTCGTCCGCATCCCAACCTTGCTGACCGTAATCCGGCCAGGGCTCTCCTGATAAGGAGAGAGACTTTAGTGAATTCAGGACGTCACCAAAGGGCGAGCGTTGAAAGATGTCCGCGGCGGCGAACTCGATGATCGGCGCCCAATCGGGTTCGATCGGCAGGGGCGCAGAAGGCTCGGAGTCCGGAAAGGAGTCCGACATCTTGGAGTCATGGGCTTCGCAGAGGACAGGGCTGGTATTCGGCTCGATCATCTTAGAGATTGCAGCCCCCGAGGCGGTGTCCATCCACCCGTCCTCGATTGGCGCAGTCGGCTCCGAGCTAAGGGTCGGAGTGGACGCTGGGGCGGCCTCCTGGGCACTGTCCGGCGGCAGAGCTAGATCATGCCCATCGTGACAGTGCGGCACGCTCGGCTATGGCTCGAACCCGTCGAAGATCAAGTCTCCGCAGATGTCAGTCGTGTAGTTCAAACTTCCAGACCTGACCTAACGGCTAGGGGTGTAGCTTTCGATCTGCTCCATATGGCCAAGCGAATTGGCCCGCAGTGCAAAGCCGCCGAATACGAAGATCTGTCCGGGGAGAAAAGTCTCACCCTGGATCGCATCGTTGTTAATGATCGGAGGAGCCATCGGGCCTAAAGGCGACGACACAGAGGAACTCTCAATGAAAGCACCAATGTCGGTGTCAAAACCGGCGGATCTCGGGTAGGGGGTCCCGAACTGTGCGTCTAGGCGGATGGTAACAGGAGACAAGGGACACAATGTTTTTACCCAGGTTCGGGCCCTCTCGATGGAGATAAAACCCTACTCCTGCTTGATTAATATTGATGATATGGGTAGTACAAGAGTAGATCTACCACGAGATCACAGAGGCTAAACCCTAGAAGCTAGCCTATGGTATGATTGTTGTTCGTCCTACGGACTAAAACCCTCCGGTTTATATAGACACCAGAGAGGGCTAGGGTTACACAGAGTCGGTTACAATGGGAGGAGATCTACATATCCGTATCGCCAAGCTTGCCTTCCACACCAACGAAAGTCCCATCCGGACACGGGACGAAGTCTTCAATCTTGTATATTCATAGTCCAGGAGTCCGGCCAAAGGTCAGAGTGCGGCTATCCGGACACCCCCTAATCCCGGACTCCCTCAGCGGCCAAGCGAGCAGCTCCGTCACCAGGTGCATAAGGCATCCCCGCGACAACAAAAAAGCTAAGTCATGCAAAAACTTCGAGTAATTCCTTTTTATATAAGGTTATCTTCCTTGGAGATCTTTCCTCTGTATGGGAAACCTGCACGCAGTGGGGCCCTTCCATTATCGGCAACGCTCTTGGTCTGTGATACGTCCATTTTGCATCATGCTTTTATATCAATATTTATTGCATTATGGGTTGTTATTACACATTATGTCACAATACTTATGGCTATTCTCTCTTATTTCAAAAGGTTTATCATGAAGAGGGAGAATGCCGGCAGCTAGGATTCTGGCTGGAAACGGAGCAAATATTGGAGACCTATTTCGCACAACTCCAAAAGTCCTGAAACTCCACAAAAGTCATTTTTGGAATTATTGAGCGGAAGAAGTACACGAGGGGGCCCACACCCTGGCCACAAGGGTGGGGGGCGTGCCCAGCCCTACTGGGCGCGCCCCCCTGCCTCGTGGGCCCCCTGGTGGCCCTTCGATGCCCATCTTATGCTATATGAAATCTTCTACCCTGGAAAAAATCATAAGCAAGCTTATGGGACGAAACTTTGCCGCCACGAGGCGAAACCTTAGCGGAACCAATCTAGGGCTCCGGCGGTGCTGTTCTGCCAGGGAAACTTCCCTCCGGGAGGGGGAAATCATCACTATTGTCATCACCAACGATACTCTCATCGGGAGGGGGTCAATCTGCATCAACATCTTCACCAGCACCATCTTCTCTCAAACCCTAGTTCATCTCGTGTATCTAATCTTGTATCCAAAACCACAAATTGGTACTTGTGGGTTGCTAGTAGTGTTGATTACTCCTTGTAGTTGATGCTAATTGGTTTACTTGGTGGAAGATCATATGTTCAGATCCTTAATGCATATTAATACTCCTCTGATTATGAACATGAATATGCTTTGTGAGTAGTTACGTTTGTTCCTGAGGACATGGGAGAAGTCTTGCTATTAGTAGTCATGTGAATTTGGTATTCGTTAGATATTTTGATGAGATGTATGTTGTCTCTCCTTTAGTGGTGTTATGTGAACGTAGACTACATGACACTTCACCATTATTTGGGCCTAGAGGAAGGCATTGGGAAGTAATAAGTAGATGATGGGTTGCTAGAGTGACAGAAGCTTAAACCCTAGTTTATGCGTTGCTTCATAAGGGGCTGATTTGGATCCACTAGTTTCATGCTATGGTTAGGTTTACCTTAATACTTCTTTTGTAGTTGCGGATGCTTGCAATAGGGGTTAATCATAAGTGGGATGCTTGTCCAAGAAAGGGCAGTACCCAAGCACCGGTCCACCCACATATCAAATTATCAAAGTAACGAACGTGAATCATATGAGTGTGATGAAACTAGCTTGACGATAATTCCCATGTGTCCTCGGGAGGGTTTTTCTCAATATAAGAACTTGTCCAGGCTTGTACTTTGCTACAAAAAGGATTGGGCCACCTTGCTGCACCTTATTTACTTTCATTGCTTGTTACCCATTAAAATTATATTCTCACAAAACTATCTGTTACCTACAATTTCAGTGCTTGCAGAGATTACCTTATTGAAAACTGCTTGTCATTTCCTTCTGCTCCTTGTTGGGTTCGACACTCTTACTTATCGAAAGGACTACGATAGATCCCCTATACTTGCGGGTCATCAAGACTCTTTTCTGGCGCCGTTGCCAGGGAGTGAAGCGCCTTTGGTGAGTGGAACTTGGTAAAGGAAACATTTATATAGTGTGCTGAAATTTTCTGTCACTTGTTACTATGGAAACTAATCCTTTGAAGGGCTTGTTTGGGGCATATTCGCCCCGACCAGTAGAACAAAGAGCTGCTCCTCAACATACTGAACCTACTGAAAATGTTCACTTTGAAATTCCTTCGGGTATGATAGAGAAACTGCTAGCTAATCCCTTTGCAGGAGATGAAACATTGCATCCCGATTAACACCATATCTATGTGGATGAAGTTTGTGGATTATTTAAGCTTGCAGGTATGCCCGATGATGTTATTAAGAGGAAGATCTTTCCTTTATCTTTGAAGGGAGACGCATAGACATGGTATAGGCTATGTGATGATACGGGATCTTGGAATTATAAACAATTGAAGTTGGAATTTCACCAGAAGTTCTATCCTATGCATCTTGTTCATCGTGATCGTAATTACATATATAATTTCTGTCCTCGCGAAGGAGAAAGCATCTCTCAAGCTTGGGGGAGGCTTAAGTCAATGTTATATTCATGCCCAAATCATGAGCTCTCAAGAGAAATGATTATTCAAATTTTTTATGCTCGGCTTTCTCTCAGTGATCGCACCATGCTCGATACTTCCTGTGCTGGTTCTTATATGTTGAAGACTATTGAATTCAAGTGGGATTTATTGGAAAGAATTAAACGCAACTCTGAAGATTGGGGTTCCGACGATGGTAACAAGTTAGGTATGACACCTAAGTTTGATTGTGTTAAATCTTTTATGGATATCGATGCTTTTCGTGGATTTAGCGCTAAATATGTACTTGACTCTGAGATAGTAGCTTCTTTCAGTGAATCTTTTGCTACCCATGTTGACCTCCCTAAAGAGAAGTGGTTTAAATATAATCCTCCCATCGAAGTAAAAGTAGTTGCACCTGTTACAGTTGAAGACAAGACTATCAATTATAATGATCCTATTGTTCCCACTACTTATGTTGAGAAACCACCTTTTCCTGTTAGAATAAAGGATCATGCTAAAACTTCAACTTTCGTTCGTAAGAGTAATACCAGAATATATACACCTCCTTGTCAAATTAAAGTTGAACCTAGTATTTCTGTGATTATAGATATCTGGGATGATAATATAGATGGGCATGTTATTTACTTCTGTGAATAGGTTGCTAATATTGCTAGACCCGATGCTAAGATACATAGACCTGTTGTAGGCATGCCTGTTATTTCTGTTAAAATAGGAGATCATTGTTATCATGGCTTATGTGATATGGGTGCTAGTACTAGTGCAATACCTATTTCCTTATATATAGAAATTATGCATGATATTGCACCTGCTGAGTTAGAAGATATTGATGTTACAATCAAGCTTGCCAATAGAGATACTATTTCACTAGTTGGGATTGTTAGAGATGTTGAAGTCTTGTGTGGGAAAGTTAAATATCCTGCTGATTTTCTTGTTCTTGGTTCCCCACAAGACAGCTTTTGTCCCATCATATTTGGTAGACCCTTCTTGAATACTGTTAATGCTAGGATAGATTGCAAAAAGGATTTTGTTACGATTGGCTTAGGAGATATGTCTCATGAGTTTAATTTTGCTAAATTTCGTAGACAACCCAATGATAAATAATTTCCTAGTAAGGATGAAATTATTCGTCTTGCTTCTATTGCCGATCCTCCTTCTGATCCTTTAGAACAATATTTGCTAGACCATGAAAATGATATGTTTGTGAATGAAAGAAGGGAAATAGATGAAGTATTCCTTCACCAGGGTCCTATTCTGAAACACAACTTACCTGTTGAAATCCTAGGGGATCCCCCTCCACCCAAGGTTGATCCTATGTTTGAGCTCAAACCTTTACCTAATAATCTCAAATATGCTTATCTAGATGAAAAGAAGACATATCCTGTTATTATTAGTGCTAACGTTTCAGAGGAAGAAGAGGAAAGATTATTGAAAACTCTGAAGAAGCATCATGCTGCTATTGGATATACTCTGGATGATCTTAATTAAGGGCATTAGTCCCACTCTATGGTAACATAAAATTAAATTGGACGAAGGCTCCAAACCAGTTAGAGATCATCAACAATGGTTAAATCCTAAGATGAAAGAAGTGGTAAGAAAGGAGATACTACAGCTCCTTGAGGCAGGTATAACGTATCCCGTTGATGATAGTGATTGGGTAAGTCCTGTTCATCGCGTCTCTAAGAAGGGAGGTATTACTGTTGTTCCTAATGATAAAGATGAATTGATTCCAAAAAGATTTATTACAGGTTATAGGATGGTAATTGATTTCGGTATAAAGCTACTAAGAAAGATCATTACCCTTTACCTTTTATTGATCAAATGCTAGAAAGACTATCCAAAAATACACATTTCTGCTTTCTAGATGGTTATTCTGGTTTCTCTCAAATACCTGTGTCAGCGGACGATCAATCAAAAACCACTTTTACTTGCCCTTTCGGTACTTTTGCTTATAGATATATGCCTGCCAGTCTTTTCATCCTATTGTAGATTGCTTAGATCTTGATATGCCAAATGTAATCGCATGAAATATACAGTAAAAGCCAGTGTGATGTGTGTGGCTACAACTAGTCTAACTACACGTCCTCATATAACATATCAAGGACGCACCATCTTACGAGATTAAGCATTTGACTTACCAATGCAGTGTGGTAAGAAAGAAGTATTGAGACTGTGTGTCCAAGCAATTGATGCTATAGACTCCTTTGTAGAACCTTGTAAGCGAAAAAGAAGTTCTAGTGTGCCTGTACAAAGAGCTAGTGTAAGTTCAGTTACCCGTTTCTCGGAATTTTAGTTAGCCACTTATTGCAAAATTGTTCAATTATGTTGCTTGGCTTAATTTAGTTTGCTACTGATTACATAATGCCATAGCATGTTAATCCTATTATAGACTGCGCCTATCTATGTGTTTGATACTTACTGTTAAGAATTATCTGTTTGCCTGAACTTAAATAGCTACTTGTTTCTTTAACTACTTTGCTGTTGCAACAACCGGTTACAATGATGTTAGTAACTAATTTTTAGCATCCAATTGAAACTCTTTAATTCCTTGTTTGTTTAACTGGTTCGCTGTTATAACTCCTAGTTGAGATGTTTTGCTAACTTCAGCTTTTTTGAATCCAATCGAAACATTAATGGCAAAACAGGTTAGCCCAAGATCAAAGAGCGAGGTCCCCATGGATGTTGTATCATCCCACAATAGTGGCACCGGCCCAATCATGCATTATGAATTGCCAACAGTTGACGCTCTAGAGGCTAAACTAGTGGTAGAAAGAGATATTCCTTCTGCACTTAGAGATGAAGTTGACATGTTGAGGAAGCAAACATCACAATCACAAGAATTACTCAAGACAATCATTAAATATTTGGTGGATATCAAAATGAAGCAAGTTGAGACTGACCGCATTGTTAAGGTCCTGAAGGAAAAAAGGAAATTAAATTCCCACTTGGTAAATCATAGGTGAAATGTTCTTTCCATCATTGAATAACCTCTGTGTTGTTTGTTCATGTAATCAATGAAAGCATTTGTTTTAGGGATCATGTAATAATTGTTTTTTGTTTTTGGGTTTATAATTTTATTTGAGCACAAGTCTGTATTAATTGATAAGATTCGGAGACATTTCATTTTGATTGCCGTGCCAGACCTACAAATATGCCAATTGGGCTGAATGTGCATCCAGAAATAATAGTAGTATTGATGGACCATATGTGGCACGCATCGAAAAGGGCCGAGATGTTGTAGTAGCTTCTGATAAAAAAGGATGTTGTTCTAGCAAAAAAAAGTACAGCGGCCTGGCTTATGTACGTTAGTTGATATTATTGATCCATATACTCTATAAGTGTTTATATGTCTGTTAGTTATGTACATTCTTGGTTGATTGACTCGGTATTTGAATCTTGATACATCGCTTGTATACATATCTAAATGAGAGTACACATTATGATGTGTGTGACATTTGAGTTGGACATAAAGTGTTCCAAATATTCGAATTCACCTTAAACTGGATTCTAGCTTCTGAATTTGAGTATCGGCATTTGTAAATCATATTCATATATGACAGTGGAATACATCTTTGTTGTGCTTTTGAATATATATAAAAACACATAGAATGATTTATATAGATTCGTATAGGAATACAAAATGGATTCAAATTTAGTTGCCAAGGTAAACGTGGATGCTTATTGTCCAAAAATTCGAAAGAAGCGCATAAATGTCCACACCCACGTCGTCTGCCCACACCCAACACTACAAAAAAAGACACATCCATGACATTTTGGGCCGAACGAATTTTTTTTCTGTCATACATATGACACTTATATGACGATAACTGTGACAAAACCCGGTATCATCATAGATGTGGTGGGCTCCTACTTCTATGACAAAAAATCATGACAGAAAATGGGCTTTTCGTCCTGGGCGGGCCGGAGACGCAGCTGCATGACATTCTTTGGGCCGTCCATGACGGAAAAAACCATGGTAGAAGCGAGGGCGAGGAAAATTTCAGGGAGTTCCCGGTTATGGTGGGTGGTTGGGGGCCGAGCGATGCGCGTTTCTCTCGAACACGTACGCGCGTGTGTGCAAGGCATTGGCTCTAACTGACCTAGAGCGAGGCGTTGGGCTCTAACTGAACCTGAGCGATTACACTGTAGGCTACGCATTACTGAACCCGAGCGATCGATCAGTGGTTGTTAACTGAACCCGATCGAGCGATTCCTTCGCTACTGCTGCTAACTGAAGCCGATCGATGCTGCCTCTATGGATGAACAGTGAGCGTTGCGAGTGGGGGTTTGGATGAACAATGAGCGGTGGGAGTGGATGAATAGGACCCGTGGCGTTGCCTCTGGATGAACAGGAACCCGATTGATCGAGCCGGTTGGGGCTGGATGAACAGGACCCCGTGGAGGGCTGGATGAATAGGACAACCCCGTGGAGGGCTGGATGAACAGTAGACGGTGGAGGGGTGGATGAACAGTAGTCCGTGGAGGGGTGGTTGAACAAGAGCCCGTGGAGAGGGGTGGTTGAACAGTAGCCGGTGGAGTAGCACACGTTGGAGGCTAGATGAACAGGAGCCCGTGGATGAACAGTCGCAGGTGGAGGCTGGAGGAGCTCGACGGTGGATGAATAGTAGCCTGTTAAAGCTGGAGGAGGTCGACGGTGGAGATGAACAATATCCCGTGGAGTCCCGTTTTGCGGTACGCCACACCCCTCCCGATGAACAGGACCCCCGTTTTGACCGTAGCGCTCCAACATAAGTCCATTTCGTCCGTTTTGTGGTACGCCACACCCCTCCCGATTAACAGGACCCTTGTTTCGACCATAGGAGGTCCATTTCCTCCATTTTGCGGTACACCAGACCCCTCCCGATGAACATGATCCCATTTTGAACGTGGCCGGTCGAACACAAGGTCGTTTCCTCCGTTCTGCGCTATGCCAGGCCTCAGTTCCATAGCTTGTTCCATCCAAGCCCTCACGATGAACACGACGACGCATTCCGTTCCGACCCAGCCGGTTGGCTCCCCATGAACACGACGACGGCGCTGTTTCTCCGTTCCGACCCAGCCATGTACACGAGCCCTGGCCGTACGTATGCGCGAGTAGGCGTTCAAGACCCCGCCCGTATGTACACATACGTGGCCGTATTTTCTTTCTTGCACCCTGGCCGCTGTACGTACATGTACATGCTACATGCGTGCCTCTACTACGACACGTGCACGCCTCTACTACGACACGTGCGCGCCTCTACATCCACCAGTATGTACGTACATGTTCGCGACCAGAATGACAACGCTACGTACGCTTCGACCAGGTGGGTCCCGACTGTTAGGCAATTCCTTGCGTGCGAAGATGTAGCTGGTGGGTCCCAACAGTCAGAGGGGTGAATCGTTTTTTTTTGCTCGGACGCACTTCCTTGCGTGCGAAGGTGTAGCTGGTGGGTCCTAGCAGTCAGGGGGCGAATCTGTTTTTTTGGCCAGACGCACTTCCTTGCATGCGAAGGTGTAGCTGGTAGGTCCCAGCATTGAGAGGGGAAACCTTTTTTTTCGCGAAATACGGTGGCCCGTCCAGTGGGTCCCCGCTGTCAGGTGGAGGAATAATTATTTTGCGCATAATAAGGAGGCACTTCCTTGCGGCCGCCATGGACCCAGCTATCAGCCTCTCCACATACAGTACTCTTCCAATGGAAGTCGGTCGTTGACCACATTCACCACGCCACGCCGAGAGCACCACGGCGGTGGACGAAGGCAAGGCCTAGGAAGGGGACGACACGGAGCCGGGGAAGACGGGGCACGGGATGCCCACGCGGAGAGGAGTACGACTGTACGAGGGTTTACTGGTTCGTCTGTTGTCGCCGGAGAATAACAGCAGGTGTGGGTCAGTAGAGGGATGGCTAGGCCAGCTATGGGAGTACGGTGGGGCGGTGAGGCCTGCGCGGCAGCACAGCCGGCCGCAGGGAGGAGGGAGCAGGCAGTCCCACCGGCGCTTGTTTGAGCGCCTGGAGCATGAAGAGCAAAGATTGAAGAAGCACGATAGCCGTTGGATGGACATCCAACAGTCACTACTGTCGTGTGTTGACTAAGTTGATAGGGCGTTGCGTGTGTGTCAACGTCTTTTTATGAAAGCATACGCGTCAACCTGTAGTTGGCGCACAAGTCAGCCTCAAATCTGTGGAAAGCAGCAGACAACCCATCTGCCATTATTTCTAATAATGTACAGCCCATTTGCTAATTCTTAAGAATTTTTTTGGAGCCCATCTTCTTTTTGTTAGCATTACACTCCATATTGTGGCCACGGTTAAAAAGTATACAAAATTTTGCATATTTTGGTGCGGTCAACTGTTTTTAATCCAGAAATATCGATTCACATTCAAACTATTTTGAAAAATAATTTATATAAATATAAAATCCAAATAATTGTCCACGCATAAAAATCAATGGAATTTAAAATCTTGTAATGAGAAAAATTGAAACTAATTCCCGGTTTGATGTGTTTTAAAAATGTACAGCCCATTTCTGGGCAAACCGAATGAAACTCTCCTCGTCTTGAAAGATTTGCAGCCCAGCAGGGTCGATAAAGCAAGTAGGCCTTGCTTGGGTATTTCTTTAAAAAATAGAACTGGGCTAGCCATTTTCAGCAAGAAAAAAACACAACGGGGTCATGATGTGGTAAACATAAATAAAACCCTGGCTAGAAGGGCCACGACCCCCGCACAGCCCGTTGTTATCCTGATCCGTCGCTAAAACTAGTATAAATAGCAACTGCTTGTTCCTCCAATAAAACTGCGCGACCTGCTGGGTCCCTGGTGTCAGCCGCTCGTAGTGTAATTCTCTCGTTTATTGACTACGTTGACAATGGCGTGAGCCCTGGATGTCCAACCATTAGGAGGAACAATATTTTTGGGCTTGTAATATTGAGGCACTTACTTGCGTACTGCCATGACGCTGGTGGGTCCCTACTGTCATCCTCTCCACGTATAGTCATCTCCTTGTTCCTCTCGGTTGTTGACGATGTTGACAACACAAGAGGGCGGCGCACCGCGCACGACGAGCAAACCAAGGCCGCAAGGCGGAGGATGACGGTGAGGCCTCGGACGGAACAAACAGGAGCCATGGAAGATTCACCGGTCCACTCGCGGGCGGAGGGGAGTACGAGGGTTGACTGGTTCGGGTGCGGATGAGTGTTGGGGCTGATGTCGCTGAAGAATAACAGGATGTGTGGGGGAATAGAGGGAGGGACTGGCCAATGTTGGAGGGTACATACGGTAGGGTGGCGGAGGCGCAGCCAGCCATGGGATGCGGGAGCAGGCGGATCCGATGGGGTGGTTCGGTTTGGGCGCCTGGAGGAAGAAGACAAGAGATAGAAGATACACGACAGATGTTGGATGTCAATCCAACGGCTGGTAGGCAGAATCGTTTGTTGACTGGCTAGGCTATTCCCTTGCGGGTCCCAAATGTCAGAATCCAAATCTGTCACGTTCATGCAGCCTTTCCTATGAAAATTTACAGCCCATTTGATGTGCTAGTTCGAAATAAGTTTGTGTGTGCTGGTGGGGGCTAATCACTTGGCTTCTGTAATGCACAGTGAGCTCAAGCAGCCGACAAGAGTGATGTTATGTCCCTTGGTTGGGATTTCTTACAATATTTCACTCTAAATTAAACAAATGGCAAGCCATGCCTTGTTTCAAAGAAAATATGACAGTCACAGCCGAGTTGAAAAGGGCAGGAACATCTAACTCCAGCTTACAAACTGTACAAAAGCACGAGGGTTAATTGTTCATTAGGTTTACAAAAAAACCCAGGTTGAAAGGGCAACAACATCTAACTCCAGCACTATTTTCGGCAGTCACAGTCAAATGGATCGGTCAAGTCCATAGAATGAACATCCTGGGTCATAAAATTTACTGGATTATGACCACAATATGTTGTAAATAGAAGCCTGGCAAGTTCAGATGCTCTTTTGCCCACCTGAAACTCCTTTTTTTGCTCTTCGACATACCCATCCGTCAAAACCATGATGCTGATAAACTTAAGCCTGATGGACAATAGTAACCTCGCATTCAGCAGGAAGAATGTGACAAATCTAGTGTTTGCACGGTTGGCTACATATCATTCTAGCATTATTGTCTTCAATCGAATCTCATGAGAAGTGAGAAAATCCCGATGCTTACGAATCCACCGATTGGTTATAACTTTCTTACCCCGTCCTGTTGCCTAAATAGACATGAAGATTGAAAACAGTTAAGGTCTAAAAAAGGAGTGTTGAAAGAGCAACAGCTGAACGGTTAATTCTAGTACACTATATGCGGGCTTCCAATGTGCGTGAAATTATCACCTTTATATACAACTTCTCCATACATGGAAAGCATTGCAGCAAGCCAATAATCTTGTTCAGATAAAAACTAATCATTTGGATATAAAAGATCTTGATAGAATCCAGCACCATTGATAGGCCATCTATGGAGAAACTCTTCGAGCATAGAACATAATATTAGTACAAAATGTGTACTCCAAGATGATATATAACTTATGGGCAGAAATTTAAAATGCAGCTTATGGTTACAAGTGTAGATGATAATATAAAGTACCTGAAGAATTGTGGAGCCAAACACCATATTGAAATTAGCACAGAGATCATGTATTACACCCAAGGTCTCCAGTTTATGCGCAGAGAGGACGGTTATTTGCAACAGTGAATAACTAGAATCAAGGATCAACCTTTGAAGTGAAGGGGCATCTTGGATGATGAGCTACCTTCCGTCAAAAGAAATTCCAATTCTTACAAGGTTAGGCAACTTTATTTGGAGACAACCGATTCTAACTGTGAAAACAAGCACCAAGCACTCCAAGACAGGGCAACTGGAGTGGATGATGTTGTGCAATGAGGCCTCTGATATACGAACCCGCACAAGTGAAAGTTTCTTGAGAAATGGGAGTCGAAGGTTTAGTACCAGATTATCTGGTAGGTAGCACAGCGCAAAGGTGGCGGTGTGGAGAGAGGAGGAAAACCGCGTGATGGACATCGGTGCTGAGGGCACAAGTTCATGGCGTTCGGTATGTGGTATGTGATTTCCAGGGGAATAGTAGAACTCAAGCAGCTGTAGTTCTATTAATTCAGGGGTTTTCAGCCAGGCGTCCACCATGCAGGGCATGGTATGCTTGCTCAGGTAGCATGACGGGATGCAGAGGCTTTGACCGGAACCTTGGTGGGAGGAGATGATGGCTCTGCGGATTTCAAAATCATTGAAGAGAGATAGCTGATGACAGTCGAGATTAAGGGGCACAGCGCGACATAGAGGGCGCCACCGAATTGAGAGGACTTGGGTGCGGCAGCAATCCTTGGTGGGGAGAAGCGAGATGATCTCCCCAAGGATGGCGTCCGGGAGATCGCTGATGCGGTCCACCCGAGATTTTACGGGTTCCTAGGATCCGGTGGGGCAGGGTCGCCGCTTCTCCCTACGCTGCCGGGTGCGGGATCTACAACAGGCGTCACTGCTGGCGGGATCCTCATCTTCTTGGCGCTGGGGTCAGCCAACTCCATTTTCCTCGAGGGCGTCGCGTCGCGCTCACGGATTAGAGCAGAGTAACAAATGACGAGCCTAGTTGTAGTGCAAGTGAAGAAGAAGGGGAGCTGAGGTTTTTTCTGTAGTAGTGAGGAAGAAGGGGAGCTGGGGTTTTCTATAGGAGTGAGGTGAGGAATTTTGGGGTACGAGTGGAGCAAGCTGACGTTAGGTGGGTGGGAGCGAGGAGGAACAAGAGCACCCAGGTTTTTTGGGGGGCGGTGTGCTAGGTGTGGGTAGCGCCTCTCATTCAGTAAATATAGGGCTTTTGAATTGATTTTACTATTTACTAGTGTGGATGGGCTGTTTTGTCTTGGGCCCAGAGAAACAATTACTACTAGTACAATGGAGACACTCTACAGCTACCGAGAAAAACAATTACTACTAGTACAGTGGAGACACTCTACCGCTTCCGGCTCCTCCTAGGTCATTGAAACGCCTCACTCTACTTAATGTTGTTATACTTTTGTCCACCGACGTGCGGGCCATGCAGAGCACGTGCCCAAATGCCATCCACCAAATTAGAAGGCAGTATGCAGGCGGAGAGTCACCCTGGTCATAGCGCGGCAGTAATGAGCCGTCGTATCACAAAACCCCACCCCCCACCCCCGCAGTCTAAGTTTGACGGACGAAGCAACCATCATTTCACTCTTCGCTGAATCCCCTTCTCCCTCACCGTCTTCAAGAAAGGCAACACTCGCATCTGCCACTGTTCTTCTCTCCCAACGAAGGGAAGGTAAGCGGATCCGTGATGTTGGTATATTTTC
>NC_041393.1:54406467-54418313 GCF_002162155.2 Triticum dicoccoides | reverse complement strand
GGTGATTTTCTTCTGTGCCGATCTCAATTATGGTTTTTCATCTAAGTATGTGGTGATTAATAATGCAAAATTTTATTAGCTTCGATGCCATGCTATACATAGTGGTTTAAATAACTTGTGTTTCTTATACTAAAAAGTAATTCAGAATTTGTTTATGTTTCAATTAGAACCCTGATGCAGACAAGGATTGTGTGGTTGTACATGTCACTCGCTATGAGGTCGATGACCTGAATATACGCACTGGGAAAACAGAGTTCTTAGGCTGTTGGATCCTGGAAGCCATGTGCGGTTATACCAATGAAGAGTTGTATTCCAGCCTCACTATTGTCAGGCGTGTTGTCTAGGGTGTACTGAAGCACAAGAAGTTCAAAGCTACTCCTTCGTTTGTGAGGCATACTGTTCTTGTCAAGCTTACGCAGGAAGATGACGTGGCATGCCTCCACAAACAAGTTTATCAGTGGCAAGGCCACAAGGTTGTCTTCATGAAGGTTCACAGGATTGAGCTGCTGCGGGACGTCCTCGATGATGTTCATGGCAAGGTTCGTCTCGTGTCCAGCCCAAATTAGATCGAGGCATGAAATAGTTGCCCCAACTAGTGTTTAATAGTAGTTTGGATTGTGTCTAATTATCCGAACCTTGCCTCTTATCGACCCCTCTGGGGCTAGTACTCTGTTTGAATCCGTCTATGGGAACTGCTGATACTTTTGTGTGCACATGAATCATGTGAGAACCATCGTAATTGTTGCCGAAACAGATGCGTCCTCACTAGTTTTTTCATGAATATGGCATGGTAAGACATAAGTTGTCACAGTTTATCATACGAGCAGTGTATGTTTTGATGAAATAGAGCACTCTTTCGAGAACTGTGCGCCGATGTATACATAAGTACTTGTAAACACTGTTGGCGCTACCCCACTTGTAAGCAGTTGTGCAAAACACAACACATTAGCTCAGCTCGCTTCAACACTAGGCTATCAACCAGCTAACAATCAACAATCTGTTGTCTGACATATAAGCAACTATGTATCTTGTTACAGTGGTTCATGCAGTTAACTGAGGCCACAATGTAAATTCCAAACGTTCACACGCTAGTCCAGCGCTCATGTGGAACACTCACATTAAACTCGTCTTCATAAAAAACTTTAAAATCATAAGTTAAGCAATTTTATACATCTCAATGATTCATAGAACATAACAAACATGTACTAGTTCACAGCAAAAGACAAAGTTGTGAGAAGGTTTACAAATCAGGAAAAAACAAGAAAGGCTTCTCTAAGCAAAGGGCCTCCCGGCAGGCTTAAATTTCCTGGAGTTCACTCTGGTTTTTTCTTGTTGCCACCATCTAGGGTTAGGTTCTCTCATTCCAGAATAACCAATTATAATTGTGGTCTCAGCTGGAATGCTGAACTGAACCATGCAGTGTACTGACCAGGTGAAATTCTTATACATTCCACTAAATTTAAGCACCGCTATTTGTACAAATAAGCAGACCACAATGCCTCTGGTCCGCGCACCTGTCCAAAAAACTGCCGTGCAGCCGTGCCAGCTAGTCCTCGGTCCGTGGATGAACTGGTAGAAAGTGCATTCCGGACTAGGATGCAGTTGTTTTTGCTCGTCCCTGCACTATAATCAGGAAGTAAAACGTATGAATTAGCTTCTTTTAGATTGCATTGGTCATTCTATCTTAGTTACTACCGATGTAGGAATACCTTGAAGACTGGAGGTTAGACGACGGCAACGAGGGATAGCCATCTCATTTTGCGCAGTTGTACTAAAACTGAGGTGTGTGCTTTTGATTGCGCAGATAGAAACGATACGGAGACAGACATCCCGAAACGATATGGAGATAGACATCCTTGTTTGCACAAATACGAAATACAGTTATTTAAACAGTGGCAGATATTTGCAGTGGCATATGATTAACAGCATCATCTATTGTGTTATAATTGGCACTAGATTGACAGCATGAAGAGTCCTTAAGTAAGTAGCATCACATCACGTCAACAATGCCACTAGATTAACATGCAGAACAATAGCATTAGTATTACTGTCATGAGAGTAGCACATGGTCAGTAAATGTGCAATCAAATTTGTGTAGTTCCACTGGGATGAAGCAATGTTAGCGGTGTGAGAGTTAAGTGTAACTGCAAAAACAGAATTCATAGGAAATAAAGCAAGATGGAAGCACTTCATAAAATGGTGGTGGCATTGCTTCAATTTATGGACGGTACTAGACCATTACTTATAGTGACATTAGGTGGCATTGCTTAATGCTTCATGTGATTTTACATTAACGGTAGCGATATGGGCGTAGGGACAGCAGGGACATAAAGTGGTGAGGCAGATGTGGCTGCCGGGAGCGGCAAACACTCAAGCAGCATGTCTGCATTTGTCCCATTTTTTTCTCCTTGGCAAATTTTCCTATGTGAGCACAAGAAATCTAGACCTGCTCATTCTCATTTGCGTTGTCCCCCAACACCCGTCACTTTCTTTCCTTTTTCAACCAAGAGATAGGTCCACTTCCCCCCACCCTTCGCCATCCAGCATGCTTTCTTCGCCTTTTCAACCAAGAGACCGGTTGGGTAGCTAGTATCTACTACTTTCCCCCGTTTCTTTTTAGAACCAAGTCCTAGATTCATGCTATAGCTTTCACACTTTCTTCCATGTTTGAACCAACTCTTAGAGTTGACTGTATGAACTAGCTTTACCTCTAATAATAGTAAAAGTCTAGGTGGCTTTGGAACAGCGGAGGGAAGTAGAAAAAGATCCACACGAAGGGAGCTGGGGCAGTAGAGCAAAGCAGGTTTCGAAGGAATATATACCTGAGGGTCGTCGGCATGTGGCAAAGACGGTGTCGGGAGGCCGCATCTTGGCCACAATACCGCAGGGAGGAAGAAGGGGTCGGAGGCACTCCTGAGCCGGTGCTCTCTCGAAGAGAACGACACGACCGCCGATCGGGACGCGCAGGCAGCCGTTGGTCTCCTCCCTCGCCGCCGACAACAGCGTGAATGATGCACCTACACCCCTAGCCCGGTCGAGGTTGTCCGGCCGGATTTGTGACCAGTTGTGAGCTGTGAGAGAGTGTGTCCACCTATGTCTTGCTTAGATCTGGAGAGCATGAGAGAGTGAACGAGAGGAACCCTAGTAAAGCAAGCGCTAAGGATCCTGCTTATATATATAGTGGAGTGATTTTGTTGTACCAACTTCAAAAAAATGCGCTCCTACAGGTACCAGTGAGTGGGTGTGAGAGAACTAGTGCGTGCGTGCACCGCTTCTCTTCGTGAGAGTACAATATACCATGCCCAAAGAACGTTCGCCGCAAGAGTAATAGTATAACTGTGTGACGTGTGAGCTAAAATAAAATGTGCGCGACATCTTTTGTTTTTTAGAAGTTCTGAGGGTAGGGTGTGAAGAGCACATATGTGCATGACGTCTACCTGCAGATAGACGGTGGGTGCGATGTGCGAGTCTGCGAGAGGACTCGGGAGAGTCGTGACTCGTGAGGGTGCGTGTGCGTGAGAGGGAGGGGGGCACGTATCAATGCAATGCATGTGTCCATAAATCATTATCCGACAAACATTCGCCACAAGCCTTTTTCCTAACGAACGTCCTAAGAACCGTTAGATCGGCATCCGACAGTGTCAGTTTTGCCATGTCATTTAATAGAACAGACACTCCTCCTACACACAAATCTTCCACGTGAGTGTTAGCAACTGCCGTATGCTCCCTCCGTTCCGAAATGCAGTGCATATAGCTTTATTGAAAATTCGAACCTCACAAACTTTACTGAGTTTTCGTGTACCAAATTGCACATGTAGAATACCTTGTATATATTATTTCATTCATCTTCGAGAGGTAACTATAAAAATGGGGGAGGAGTCTACAAAATAAGACCAACATATCACCCGCATCAATTTCAACCATCCTTTGGTGTCGAGGAATATCATAGGAACTCTATATGATATGATTTTTATAGGATTTTTTCCTTTAGAGCCAATTGGTTCATAGGAATAGATTCATATACTCCACATTTCAAAGGAAATAAACATGATATCATTTCTATAGCTTTAGAGCCACTTGGTTCAAATGAATGGATTCCTATACACCCTTAATTTCAAATGAAAATAAACATTAGCGTATATTCAATAGAAAAGTTCCTATGATCTGAACCAAATTACATATCTTTTCTAATCCCTCCTCATAGGAATTGAGATGCTCCATGTCATCTCTTTCCCTACAACTTCGATGTATACATCTTCTATTCCTAAATAGATAATACAACCCACTAGTAGCTTTTTTCCAAAACATGCAACTATGGCACAAGAACTATATAGTGTGCCAATAACTTTGAAAGATGGTCACTGGATGAAGCTAATCCTACAGAGCAGAGATGGCGAATCCGAGCACTACTGGCCGTTGGATATCATCAGCATTCCGCCAGATCTGCCACATGTACAATTTAGAAGACTCCATGGTTGAACTTAAGCATAATGCACAAACCTCAAAACACAAGCACTTATCCTTTGTTCTAGAATCTTCTGTATCATAATTGTTTTTTTTCTAAATGAATTGCCATTATTTGTTTTTTACTTTATGCTTTACAATGCACAACCCCATGAATCTTAACATTTTTATAAAACTAATTGATTTTGAATGAGATGAACTATAAGAACTAAACGAACATCTACATCATGCATATATGAATCAAAGCTTTACATGCTATAGTGTGTATTTATTCATAATTTGGTTTCAAAATCTCATGCGTTCAATGCATCATTGCCTTTCGATCGAACCTATGTCCACAATTTTTTGTACGTACTATATCTCCACTGGTCCCCGAACCCAAAATGTTGCCTCGTTCCCGTAAAACCAAGCGGCCCACACATGCGTCGACTCGAACCCGTTTACTACGACATGGCCCCACACGCCGTAGTACTCCTATAGACCCTACTGCCACACTCATCATCGGTTTTCTTCAAGAGGACGAGGGAGAAGCCGATTTGTTGTGGAGGCGCTTTAAAAAAAGGATATGTAGTGGAGACCCCTACCCTAGGGTGCCCTAGGTAGCTGCTGCATGCATCATTGTTTTCTCTTTTCTTTATGCTCTTGCACCCTAGAGTGAAATGATGGTTGCTTCGTCCATCCAGCTTAATGCGGGAAAGGTGGGCTTTGTGATTTGACCCATCGTCGCTCATTTTCTACTACTGCGGCGCTACGACCGGGGTGCCTCCAGTTCCAACCGCTGCTCCGAACTGTAATTTGGTGCGTCGCACGTGGAAGAAGACGGTGGATGAGCCACATCTCGGCCAAAGGGGTCCTGTTAAGTGTGTCGCCATTTAGTGTGCGGACTGACCCTGCTTGAGTTGCTACGCCAACACGACAGTAGCAGCCTACCACTTGGTTTTGCTCCTTGGTGAATCCTGACTATATTAATCTAAAAAGATACGTGCTGAAATACCCTCTCCGTCTCGGTTTTTTATTTGTAGGCGTCTCTGTTTATAGGGTGTGCACGTAGTTCTAGGTCATCCATTTGACTAACTAAATATGAGTTACTATGTCACAAAAGTACTACTATATCATTGGATTCTTAAGCGGATGTAGTTGTATTTAGAAGTCGAGGGAGGGGCTTTTCCTGCGCGGTAGGCGGGGCAGTTCCGCCTAGTCGGTTCGACAGAGACACAAGAAGATGAGGGAGTAGGCTGCTGCAAACGTAGGGCTGTGTGATTTGATAGCGAGTTACTGCTGGATAGGTGGGCCCCGTGATTTGACTTGCCATTTTCATTTTAACTGCGGCGCTACAACCGGCGTTAGTCTCCCGATTCCTGACCACCTCCATACAGGTGCCTCTCCCAATGCTCCACCATGTAGTTGAGGCTGGCTCTTGCATGAGAGCCCACTTCTCCACTTTATCCTTGCCTCTTTCCTCCACACATGCAAATATGCCATGTAAAGCGGGCTTATAGCCCAGTATTGTAGTACTTACTTGCTCCTACAAGTGCTAAGCTTGCCACATCGGCATAAAGTCTGATGTGGCAAGTTTGGTGACCCAAGGAAGAAACGGTGCTAAGAGCGTGTACCTAGGTGAAAAGACAATTTTGAGTCTATAGCTAATTAAATGAAGCAAACTTAGCAACACCATTTCATTGGAAGAGGTCACTCCTTGGCAAATGCAATAAATACTTGTACTCCCTGTGTCCCATAATATAAGAATGTTTTTGGCACTACACTAGTGTCAAAAACGTTCTTATATTATGGGACGGAGGGAGTACGAAGAAAGAGATAGAGAGGAGTAAAATAAATAAATACAATTATAGCCAACCTTATAGCCAACCTTGTTGTAGTATGAGTGACTAAGTGATGACTATGTATGACATGCCAACATCAGATAGCCTAACGCATCGTGTTAAATCTCCAAGGGCGCGACCACGCGAGCGACGCGACGGTCGTGGTAGGCGCGACCATGATACGGGCTACTGGAAGCCCTTGGATCTGAGATCAAACGGTCGCATGCTAAGTTGCTGAAAATTTGCAGAATAACCCTCCAGGATAGGATATTAACCCATAGGTCTAGAATCACGCCATGCAACCGTTCGATCTCAGATCCAAGGGCTCTCAGAAGCCCGTATCATGGGAGAATGGAAATCCACTACCCTGCCGCTCGCACGCTGGCAGTTCGCTCCTACTCGTCCCTGCACGTCCTTTAATACTACGGCGGTTCGCTCCTAGTCGTCCCGTCCTTTCACATTACGGTAGTTCCACTAATTCTAACCCTCCTCCCAAATCCATGGTGTCCCAAATCTCCATGATCGGTGGTGAGTGCAAGGTTAGAACCATCACCGACGCTGAGTTCGACGTCATCTACACCCGTTCTTCCGCGACGGTGAAAGAATGCCTTTCTAGCATCAGACGCATGTTCGAAAACTCACATGATGAGTGGGTCGCTGGGCTAGATGTTGAGTACACCACAGTCCTAGGATGAGAGAAGGATCTAAAGGACGAAGAGAGGAAGAAGCCCGCCGTGATCCAGGTTTGCGTGCATGAGTTATGCTTGGTCTACCACATATGCCATGCCGATGATGAACGCCTGGATTTTAAGAACTTCCTGGAGAGAAACCTAGTCAAATTCGTTACTGTAGACATTACCAACGACAAAGAAGTCATGGGTCGGATAGGCCTCGTTGTAGGCAACCCTTCGACCTCCAGAAGAATCAGTTGCTGCCCTCCGGTGGCCAGCCTTCAATGCTGACCCTGGCAGGAGCCATGGTTCATCCTTCGTACGGTAAACTGGAGAAACCTCATTACACGTTTCATCGTCATACATGGCAGCGGAATGTACTAGATATAGACCATATCCACTATGCTGTAATGGATGGCTACCTTTGTTTCAATATCTACAAGGGTTGGATGAAGAGAAAGAGCCAAGTGTGCGGTTCAAGCAAAGAAGTATCGGCCAAGAGGAAGAGGGACGACAAGGACGAAGTCGAGGACGTGGACGAGGACTCCTCTGAGTGAGTAAGGGGTGTGTTGTGCTGAGCCCTAGCAGAAATATGTTATGTTTCTTCTCGTTACTTTAACTCTGCAGTATGATACATACTAGTAGTATTCCTTTAATAGAATTTAGCACCCCAATTAAGCACGTACTAGCTTTTTTAATAGTACTATATGCATAATTTGGCAACAAGCGCTCTCTATATGTACCACCTTTTTTTAATTTCAATTTTTGCTCCATGGCGCAATCCATCGATAGTAGTACTGTACAAAAGTATACATTTTTTAAAAGGCTAGAGTACTGTTCATCACATATATAGCCATTTAAATTCTCAACCTAGAACGACGTGCATGCCATGTAGTAAACCGATACAGAGGAAGTATAGTAAAAATGAGGTGATTTTACCGAGTGATCGGCGGGGGAGCATGGCCTGTCATGCGGTCCCACGTGTCACATGTCCCTCTTGAGGAAGAAGCAATACTACGTGGTTTGAGATGATGGTGAACCGAAGTGTGAAATAATGGTTGCTTCGTCCATCTGGGAAGGTGCGGCATTGTGATTTGACGTTTCATTGCTCATTACAACTACTGGGCCGGTACGAGTGGGGTGTGGTCCCCTGCTATTCTGCACTGTTATTTGGTGCTTGACACGTTGACCCGGTTGCTATATGTCCCACATGTCGGTGACAAGAAGTACAGAATTCATGAAAGGGAGCGTCGACGGAGGAGTATACTACAGAATTCATGAAAGGGAGTGACTTAGTTTTGGAAAAATCTGTTTTTACGGAGTAGTAGCCACTAGGGTTTATAAGGCTCATCTAAAAAACATTCGTTTTTCCGTTTGATAAGTCTCAATTCTACTATACTAGTAGTAGTACCATTACATGTTGGATTTCGAGGTGCATTGGATCACCCGATGCAAGTAGTGTCAAGAGGAAACTAACCAATGCATGTACAAGTTCATGGAAATTTAGTGGTCATTCATGCATTCGTTCTAATTAATGCCTCGGTAAACATAACTTCTTGAGAAAAACGAGCATACTAATTACTTGTGCAAACGACGAAATTAATTCGACCACTCACCATCTACCTTGGTTGGAGAGATTTTGAAATTGAGCCATAAACTGGAAAGGAGGGAGTAGTAACTTTTATCTCGATTACTAGTTGTGGCCTTGTATAGATGCAAAATGTATTTTTTATAGTGGCCTTGTATAAGTAAATGGAGGGAGTACTAACCAAGGTACGTAGTAGGGACGAGGAGTAAACGGAGGGAGTAGTAGTAAAATTTTCTCCTCATGCTGTGAGCCACCGCGCGCGTGGGCGAGGGAGCGGGCGTAAGGCGTACAGTAGTAGGAGTACTACTACTACTACTCGTAAGCAAGTTTCACCTCATCCTGCGAGCCACCGCACCCGTGGGCGGGGGAGACGGCGTACTAAGCAAGCTTCTCCTCGTTCTGCGAGTTGACGGGACACATCAAAAGTACTCTAGTGTATAGAGCCTTGCATCTAAGGTAGGCCCCACATGGTTTGCCTCTTTTTTTAACATAACACGACAAGTCGCAATTTGTTTATTCACGCGTGGTAGACGATCCTCCCTCCACCAAGTGGACAACCAGTACACGTGCCAAATTACCACGTGGGCTGCCTTTTTCGTACAGAAATGAGCTCCACCATGTACCCGCGCGGGTGTGGTTGGGAAAGAGACAGGAGTACGTGCGTCGTGCGTGCACCTCTTCTCTTCGTGCATGTCCCCCACCTACGTAGTGTGTGTGAGAGAGATACAAACCTAGACATAATGCGTCGTCCATCCCCATGCCTCCGCCCAGTCCGACCACCAGTCACCACCACGCCCCACTCCTCCTCACCTTATCTCTCATCTTTCTCGCTCCATTTTTATATACAAGGGACCACTATCAAAATTACAATTTGCAGATATACAAGGCCACTAACACTAATCGATGCAATATTAATGGTGTTTTCCTCATGGTACTAGCAAAGGAGGGCATTAATTATCCCTTGCATGCATGCGGGAGTTTGTAAAAAATGCATCTTGATGTTCCGTGCAATGCACGGGCATCTTGCTAGTCCATGAAAACAACACATGGAAAAATTCCATGGCGAACGAGGGATTTGAATCTGTTGGGAGGGGCTGTTTGGATCTTGCCCGAGGTAGCCAAAATATTGGCGACCCTTTTGTCCACCGGTGCCTTTGCCACCGATGAACGAGGAATGGCTCGGGTGCTCATGCTGTCATGCATCCTCTAGCACGCACGTTGGAGACGAGCTCACACGAGCTATATTTTTTTGTCCCACAACGATGCCCGAGCCGCCCACAGACCGACCGGCGACCCGCAAATTACGCCATCCAACCGGACGACATTCACGCAAACACGTAGACAAACTGATATTTCATATAAACAACAACGGAAATCATATAAAATACTGGATTTTCATACAAACATGACGAATTTCATTAAATTCAAATGAACTACGCGGTGCTAGTTTTGGACAGCACAGGTATATAATACCTAGCCTAAATGGTCGCCCGCCGATCGATTTGTGTTCCTCATGTCCGGCAGCACGATCACCAGACTGCCGGGAGCCCCGGAGGTATATGCTTCAGCGCAAAGGACGGCTCGCTTCCCCACTGCCCAACTGATATCATTGGCTGGTGCCGAAGATGATGGTGGTCGGCACCGGTTTGAGTTCATCACCGGCCACTACTTCGCCATGGCCGGCACCGGCTCGAGTTCATCCTAACATTCCCCTCTTCCATGGAGCCCATGCGGGGTCGACGAAGGTCCTCGCAACAAAAGGATCCGGCAAGACACCTGCTATGTATGCCGGCTTCGCCTCCGTGGTGGCCTTCATGGGACCCGAGCGGCGGGGCCTCCCATGTTCTACTTCTCCTCGATGATGACGGTGGACGCGGAGGCGCTGGCCACCGACTCATCGCTCTCCGTGCACCCGGCTTCTGTCACTGCTTGCATGGCGCGGCCGCCGACATGGGAGTCTCGGCCACAGAAACGGGAGACGTGGTACGAGGCGGCGACATGGACGGCAGCAACGATGCCCGTGCGCCGCTCCTCATCGAGCTGGCCTAGAGCAGCGAGTTGTTGAAGCGCGCGCCGGCTTGGGGCGGCAACTGGCTCCGTCGGGCGAGGGGAGGGAGGTGGATCAGCGAGCTGCATAGCTCGTATCCGGCGGGGTACCCAGCCGGCTTGGATGCGGAATAACTACTCTTCGTAAGCCATTGTAAGAGTGGACAAAATGGTGGAGGAGATAGGGGAGCGGCAGAGGTGTGCGATTCTTGGCTGGCGTTTGGCCTTGTTTAAATAGGAGATTAAATAGACGGCGGACGGGAGGAGCTCGGCTGGCGTTGCGTTTAACACCGGCCCGGTCATGAACGGACGTGTGTCCAGAGTGGGTTTCTCGGCTTCCACACGGGCGGGTTTCATGTAGGCGTTTGAATGCGGCACGGAGGCGTGTTCAGCCGGGCGTGCAGCAAGTGGCTCCCTCGACTCTGACCTAGGACACCGCATCATTCTTCCACTGACGTGTGGGCTCTTTGGGTGCATGGCCTACATGTCAGTGACCCAACGCAGGCAGCGCACAACAGAGGAACCTTTGGTGGGCCAGGGCGGTCAGAAGCGGGCATTTCATAAGCCGATGATTGTTCATTGAGTGTGACATCATCTTTTTCATGTAGATAAGCCTACTATGTTGACAGCCCGTTCGATACGTTGTGATTCATAAAGACCGCTGCAAACATCAATGTTCTGCTTATCACAGATAAGATTGATTAATACCCGTAACAATCCATGTCCTTAACAAAGGGTGCATGCACGTATAGGTTGAGCGTGTGTCTTGCGTCGTGTGTTGTGTGCATGCAGGCGTGTGAGTGTTGCATGCATGCAAGGGTACGTTTCAGTGTTGCATGCATGGGTGCGTACGTGCGTGTGTTCGTGAGTGCATGCGTACGTGTTAGTGTTGCACGCCAACATGCGTGCGTGTGTACGTGTCAGTGTTGCACGCCTGCATGTGTGCATGTCTTGCGTGCGTGCATGTGTACGTGTCAGTGTTGCACGCCTGCATGCGTGCGTGTCTTGGGTGTGTGCATGTGTACGTGCGGGTTGAGGCTACACGTCAGTCGACTGACTTTTTCATCTCTGGTCATTAGATTTTCCAGCCGTTGGATACGAAATCAAGGGCCTCCAGTTTATCATCAAACTCCACCCCCCTGAGCCGCCAGCCACCACCGGCCGAACCGCCATCCCCAGCCGCCCGTGACCGGCCCGCCCTACCCGAAACCACTCCCCACCGCCGGTCCGCCACCGCACCAGCCATCCCTCTAGCAG